>NW_026856403.1:0-360105 GCF_026571515.1 Ruditapes philippinarum
AGTTTGGCCCTTCAGTTGTCACATGTATTTCATGAAAATTAGCAAGAATCTGGAGACATGCTGCACACAAGTCTTGTTTTATGCGTACATAAAATATGATGATTTAATTTAAAATTTTTAGTGATGAACATTCAAAATCTTATAACTTAAACAAAATAAAACAAGAGTCATTTAATAGTAAATCACGTGTGTCGCCTCATGATAGCCAATGCATGTTGCACGCTACTGTGTAGCAGGAGACACAAAAATCAACCCAAGGCAAAACATGTTTTGTTATTCAAAGGGCCATAACTCAGCCAAAAATCATTCACCATAAAAACCATAAAAATATGCACACATACTTGACCTACTGATCAATCCCTGTAAAATTTCATTGAAATTACATTAGTTGTATAAAAGGAGTAGTCCAGACACGCTTTAAAACTAAAAATCATTAAAGGGCCATAACTAGTATGCAAAACTAGATTTGGTATTGATTCATTCTGTAAAATTTCGGATGAGTAGTAGTCCAGAAAGCTTCTGTGTAGCTGGCAACATACAAAAAAAAATCACATATTTATTGAAGGGCCATAACTCAGCCTAAAATCATTCCCACACAGGAAAACATGTGTAATATGCGCAAGCACTTGAGCAACAAATCAATCCTGTAAAACTTTAAAGATAAAAATCATTAAAGGGCCATAACTCAAAAATCATTGCAAAAGAAAATCACGAAGATATGCACAACCAGACTGTTTACTGATCATTCCTGTACTACATTAAAATTGCACAGTAGTTTTTGAGTAGTTGGCCTGAAAAGTTTTGTGATGAACGGACAGACAGACAGACAACAGAGAAGTGATCCCTAAATGTCGCAACTTCTCTGTTATCACTACTCTGTAGAGGTGGCACAAAAAATGTGTATATCATGTTAAACACATAAAATTAACCACAGGACCCCGAATTTCTATCCAAAACAAAAACAAATTTTTTTAAAAAATGCCATATATTTATTTATAGCGCATATATATATGGGATTTTTTTTAAATTGTTATTTTTTTTTGTTTTGGATAGAATTTCGGGGTCCAATCAAGAATTACATACTACTGTGAAGATACAAAGTTCTATAATAAGTTACTAATCTTAGTCTTACACTCCTTGCCTCACATGCAGAACAAGCCTCTAAGACCAGAGACATAGTTATCTACGTCTCTGCGAAGACTGACAAAGAATAAAAGCTTTAAATCACAGTAAAAGGCTTTGTATACCTAGAATTCGGCAAGCACATACTTTTTACCGTAACACCACGTCGTCACAAGGCAAATGGCGTTAAAGGGAAACAACTGTGTAATTGACAAGAGCCGTACTTAAAAATGAAAATAAAGGGAAACAACTGTGTAATTGACAAGAGCCGTACTTAAAAATGAAAATAAAGGGAAACAACTGTGTAATTGACAAGAGCCGTGCTTAAAATGAAAAACAAAGACGGTTAAAATCACCCGATGTATACAACATCAGTACATCTTTGTTTCATATGTGACAGTGACGGTGTGGGTTTTTTGGGTTTTTTGTGTGTGTGCTTTTTGTGTTTTTAATTTTGATTTTTGTTCGGGTTTTTTTTTTTTTTTAATATTAAGTGCCTATCAAACAAGCAAGATATACTGACAATTTTTACTCACAAAGTCTTTTCAGTCATTTTTGCAACCAGACCTTAAGCAATAAGACGACCACTTTAGGTTCACTCCCTGAAAAAAGTCATCCAGTCTAAGTTTCTATACAATGTTGCACACATAGACTACAGAACGACAACATTTTTATGACGCACCTGTTGTCTAGCCACTGGGTTAGAGACTCTCTCCCGACAGCTTGACTGTACAACGTAGTACTAGTAGAGTGAAAATATATACTGTATCTATATATATATCTATAATGAGGTTGCATAAGTCATAATTAAGAAATTGAAAACGCTTGATGACATATGCTACTCAAAAAGGTGTTTTTAAAGATAATATTGAAGGGATTGCGTTGAGATAATGTTGAATGAACTGGTTTCTCTAAAACATATTTTTCCTTTATTTCCAAAGTATCTTAAATTGTAAATATGACAGAATCGAACTTACCTTTCGACTTTCAGTTCCCTAAGAGGAAAAATGTTGTTTATTAGCATTAAATAAAGATAATTTGAAATGTCGGCATAAATATCGGAAATTGTGTCAACGTATTGAATATTGATGACATACATTATAAATTTACAAAATGTTAAAACAGCATTGCTAAATCATAAAAAACAGCTACCTTAAAGGCAGTAAAAAGATATAGGGAAATAACTAAGACTTCAATTTTGTCTCAGTCTATGAGAGTGGACACACTTGGGAAATGCCACCCTAATGTCCCAGGCCTGACTATCTAAAATTTCTTTAATATCATTAATTTTAATCATCAATCAATTTGAGTTTTAAGATATTTATTGCATCGATTTGTGTACCTTTTAAGAGAAAAGAAAAGAGAAGACAATTTAGAAGACGAAATTGAACACGAAGAAAAACGACAATGAATGTGTAACTTTATGTAATTTAGAAGAAGACAAATCTTAACAGAATGACTTTGGCAATATTTGTCTTGCAACGTTTTACATTAAATTTTATATTAAGCTTTTCCGTCTTATTTTGCAAACAGTTTAAAATGAAGCTCGCCAGATCTTTGTAAATATTTTACATTATGTTAACGAAATAGTAAGGAGATAAAATACAATTCATGTTGTATAAGTTACGAGGGATAAAAAAGCCATTAAAACATTTTTTCTGGTATATACATTTAATATCTTCTAATTAAGTTTGGATTCTGGTATTCTACCTTGAAACAATCTTTTAAAATAACAGGAGAATTTGTTTTTACGGGTTTATTTAAAACAATTCTTGCGGTTCTATTTTGAAATTTTGTTATTCTATTTAGGTCTGATTTGTTACTTTTTTTGGACCAAATAATACATCCATAATCAATAGTAGGGGCTATGGTAGATCATGACATAATTGATACAGGTAAACTGGTATATATTTGCATGTAATGTTTTAATTAGAAGAGAAACCCTGAAGTTTTGTCTAAATAACATGACTTGATATTTTAGAACAGAAATTACGTTATTATTTTTTATATATTCTATTATTTATATTTTATGCAGTCCATGGACAGGATCAATCAAACCGAGCCTTTCAGTTTTTTTTTGTGTTGGCGTTTCTATTTCCTGTAGTCAAAATGTAAATGAATGTGTCCATATTTTATACCATAATGTGGAACCTCGTGGTATTGAGGACTTTATCTACATAGTATGTTTATTTTGAAAGACAGTATATTTTTATTGTTTCTTCTATTTCTACTGTGTCCGTTAACTGTTTTATTAGAACTGTTTGATATGAAGATAGGATTTTTTTAATGTATGGGAGGACTGAAAGGAACTCTTGATAAACATTGTATATAATAATCTTATTGTTCCTCAGATGTATGTCTATGATGTTTCATACTGTTTTGGTGACACTTTTGCTTGTGTCCCTTGTTGTTTTTTCGTCTACGGTAAGTATCTTCCCCATTACCTCTAGTTTTTATTTATTTGATTAACCCCCCCCCCCCGGTCTCCTGTCCCCTTCCTCTTTGTGGGCCTATTATTCTTTTCTTTGAATTCCTAATCAGTTACAAATTATTTATCATTTAATGATTAACCTGTCCGTGCTCTGTCTTTGCCCTGCCCTATTTACCCTGTTTGGGGTCCGCCTGGGCTCCTTGCCACTGGTTCTTGTTGCTGGGTCATATGGGGGTTGCGTTCATTGAACGCCGCCTTTCCTTGTTTATCATATTCTAAAACAGCATGTGTTATACTATAGAATGAGATTGGCTTTTCATTTGTTTAAATATTTTTATAAATTCAGTTGATTGAGAGAGTAATCGCTTTTCAGACGCTAAAAGTCCTTTCGCGTATTAATTCTCTGTCCCCCTCCGGGAATAAAATTTTCGCACTTTACATCTGCCGAACTGAGGTTCACAACTAGCAAAAAATATGATCACCGTAAAAGAATTTAGAAAGGCGGTTCTTTCAAAAGAAATCTTGTAAATTAGTTACGTTATGAAAGAACAAGTCCTAATTTTTATGTAATTGACGATGGCAACGGCTCGTAAATTACTCAACGAAGCGTCGAAATCATTCGAAGTGGGATTGAGTTCTCAAATAGAGGTAGAATACACAAGCTGTGCTGTCACTGATATGTCAAACAGAAAATTATTTTTCCTGTTTATATTTTTTTATATTTTGAAAGTTTCTATTTGAAAGACCCTGTTGAGTGTTTGAAATTATATCTATTTATAATTGAATGAAATGTCATCAATTTCTATTTTAGCATTTGCCAAGTATCAAACAATTGTGTCAGACCTCTGACGCTGTGCCCAACCCTTGTTAGGCGTTGTGATTACAAACACATATTTATAATATTTATTACAGCTGTTCATTATCTAACATAGACAAATGGGCTGAAGGCGTCCATTAAGCTGTTAGGTTCCAAAATTTGGAAGACAGAGACAGGAAAATGTTTGACATTGGAAGTCACATTATATCAGGTCTAGGATTTCATGATATTCATGGACATTATTATAGACACAGTTCTGAATGTTTTTGACTATATCAAAGGGCTATCAAACAACTGTTCTGCAGCTAAAGCAAGACAACTCTTCCAACTATTAACCTTTATTACTTGAAGAGTTGCAAAACTTGTTTCACAAATTTCAACAGAAATTGGAAAAAAAATTGTATGAAAAAATATATAATCGGCATATGTACATTTGTATTATATAGAACTTTTAATAATTGATAAAAGTTGTCAGTTTCAGAAATTGGAGTCAATAAAAAAATCCAGTTTTGAGTCCCTAAAACCAGTTGAAAATCCAGTTTGGCCCCTTCAGTTGTCACATGTATTTCATGAAAATTAGCAAGAATCTGGAGACATGCTGCACACAAGTCTTGTTTTATGCGTACATAAATATGATGATGTTAATTTAAATTTTTAGTGATGAACAATTCAATCTTATACTTAAACAAAATAAAACAAGAGTCATTTAATAGTAATCACGTGTGTCGCCTCATGATAGCCAATGCATGTTGCAGCTACTGTGTAGCAGGAGACACAAAAATCAACCACAAGGCAAAACATGTTTGTTATTCAAGGGCCATAACTCAGCCAAAAATCATTCAACCATAAAAACCATAAAATATGCACACATACTTGACCTACTGATCAATCCTGTAAAATTTCATTGAAATTACATTAGTTGTATAAAAGGAGTAGTCCAGACACGCTTTAAAACTAAAAATCATTAAAGGGCCATAACTAGTATGCAAAACTAGATTTGGTATTGATCATTCCTGTAAAATTTCGATGAGTAGTAGTCCAGAAAGCTTCTGTGTAGCTGGCAACATACAAAAAAAATCACATATTTATTGAAGGGCCATAACTCAGCCTAAAATCATTCCACAGGAAAACATGTGTAATATGCGCAAGCACTTGAGCAACAAATCAATCCTGTAAAACTTTAAAGATAAAAATCATTAAAGGGCCATAACTCAAAAATCATTGAAAAAGAAAATTCCGAAGATATGCACAACCAGACCTTTTACTGATCCTGTACTACATTGAAATTGCACAGTAGTTTTTGAGTAGTTGGCCTGACAAGGTTTGTGACGTACGGACAGACAGACAGAGGACAGAGAAGTGATCCCTAAATGTCGCCACAACTCTGTTAACACTACTCTGTAGACCTCTGACGCTGTGCCCAACCCTTGTTAGGCGTTGTGATTATAAACACATATTTATAATATTTATTACAGCTGTTCATTATCTAACATAGACAAATGGGCTGAAGGCGTCCATTAAGCTGTTAGGTTCCAAAATTTGGAAGACAGAGACAGGAAAATGTTTGACATTGGAAGTCACATTATATCAGGTCTAGGATTTCATGATATTCATGGACTGTCCATAAATTTATAGATAGTCTAGAAATTTAAAGATTTTTCAATCCACAAATTTACAGATATTTAATGTAAAATTAGCTGTTTTTAGAATTACACTAAAATCCGCAGCTTAAGATAAGTTGTTTTATCGATTGTTTATATTTACAAAGGTAATGGGGTGAGTTTCATCTTTGTATGTCAGAGATCTGCCAAGAATTTGAAAGTACTGGGCCCTGGGCCCACTTGGTCTGAAAATGATGGGCCATTTTTACCAAAGTATGGGCCTTGGGAAAATAAGTAAACATTGACCAAAATAACTGTTAAAAAGTTTGTAGATAATTGAATTGCCCCGGCAATAAAACTAAAATCATATTTTATGACAAGTGGTTCACTTATAATTCAGTACTTTACCAATAATTAAAAATTATGCCTACATGGTAACTTTCTAACTAATATTAATTGCAGGCAAAAATGAAAATATTTTCTAAATGGCTGCTCAAAAATTTGATATGCAAATTTATTCACATAATTGCTGGTTCTTACTTGTAATGTCTTATATTGTGCATTATCCATTTAATTGTTCCTACTTTGCACCAAATGTCCCTTACCACTGTATATTGACGAATTTTATTGCCCCTTGTATGCCTCTGTGTAGACAGCATACATCAAAGACATTTGCCGACAGACCTTTTGATCATGAAAAAAGTCATGCACAATGTTTCTCTGATTGGTTAATCACCCTGTCAAACATTCTGATGACAAAATATACATCTTTTTTTACACTTCATCAGCCAAAACTTGCGTGAACTTGAGTGACCTTAGGGTTGATCAAGTTGAACACCTGTCAGATTATACTGTAACTTACAGCATTTCTTAAAATAGCAACACTTTTTTCAGTTACCGATAATCATTTTAAATATTAAGTAGTTGTATAATTTGTTTGTTTGTTTTATTGGATTAAATTTACGGTAGTAGAAATGAGTATCTGTGTGGGAAAGGGATTATGAGAAGAAATGCGGTAAATAGATAACATGGACAAAAGCTATAGGGGAATGGATAAACTCAAGAATATGCGTAATTACAGGAGCATGGGTAACATGTTGCTGTTGGTACCAGTTTTGACTGGATGACTAAATAACCCAGCAGACAGTTTTGTTTTCTTATAAGTCTGGCACAGATTTTAGATGCGCCCATGGCCCTTTGCTGCCGATTTTCCTGCGCCATTCTCATTTTTTTAGCGCCAATGGCGCAAAATCGCGTCCTCGGCAGATCTCTGTATGTATAATGATGATTTTGAAATTTTTGTTAAAAGTAAATTTGAAAGTCATCAAATTGTTCTAAATTTTTCCATACGGTTACATTTAATCATATAATATGCAACTTCTACTATTTTCTTACTTAATGTCTGTATATTTACAGATATAAAAATCTGTAAAATTATGGATAGTCAAAAAATTTACAGACAGTCCATAAATATTATGAAATCTTAGACCTGCTTATTACAGGTAAAGAAAGTAAAGCATTATACTTTGGAAGTCACAAGCCAAAATCAGGAGTAAATGACTCCCAAACTTAACTTCACTAATTGGAGGCACATTTCAAATTTACTTTGAATGAGATTTAAAAATAAATTAATCAATAATATATGTCATTTAATGCCGGAAGTGAGGTCCCTTTTTGAGAGAAAATGCTTTAATAGCCATAGCAGTTCTTGGAGCAGTTTCCATATGAGCCAAGAGCTTTCCAGCATCCAGTCATTCTTCTGATCTAAGATAGAAAATATAAGAAAAACATAGCCATAAATTTTCTTCATCTTAAAATTATCATCATCCATATTTCATCATCCAAAAATATACACATTCATTAAAAATTTGACTGATTGTAAATACTTTCTTAATTAATTTTATTCTAATAAGTTTCCTGATAAGATTCTTAAATTTAAATAACACTTAACATACAGCTTTAAAAAATATTAACATAGTTCCTTTGTGTAATAATTGATACAGTGCCTTAACCTTTTCCCTTATATAAGCGTGTTTCGACAGCTTTTTGCCCCCCCCCCCCCCTTTTTTGAGGCCTCAAACAGTGAAAAAATGGCCTATTTAGGCCCCAAACACTGTTTTTCGTTTGAGAAATGTTGTTAAAAAAAGTGACCACTTTTTTGGCGCCGTCCCCCATCCAAATATTACATCAGGGGGTTGCCAGAAGGGGGATGTGCACCATTCTGTTTGGGGGGTTTGAAGGGGGGCGGAGACCCCCTCATCGCCAAGAAAAGTTTGGACATGTGACAGGCTAAAAATGGCCTCAGGTTGATCTTAGGGTAACTAGTAACCGACGCTGAAAAGCCTTTTACTCTATCTCAATTCATTGAGAAGTTGCAGCACTTTGAAATCAGTTTTGATGGAAAAAAACGATGCAAAATAGTGATTTTTGGCAATTTTGAGACGTCCCCCCGTTGCCATGGTAACATGAAATTTACCATTGAGCATGCTGTTACAGAGGCTATGGTGTAGTCAACATTTGTGCCAAGTTTCATTAGTATTGAAGCATTTTTCATAGTTTCATAGCAGTTTGAACTTGTTACAGGAGGCTTTTCAATGAAAACGGCCATTTTTCGCAATATGCTCATGGGGTAAAAGGTTAATAAAAAAAAAAAAAATGTCAAAAAACAACAATTTTTCAGCAAATTTCGGCGTTAGGGCATGTGTAAACATGTAAAATCTAGTTTTTGTGTAATTCCAAGGTTTTTTCATCAATTTTTGTTAACCTTTTCCCTTATATAAGCGTGTTTCGACAGCTTCCCCCCCCCCCCCCCCCCACACACACTTTTTTTGAGGCCTCAAACAGTGAAAAAATGGCCTATTTAGGCCTCAAACACTGTTTTTCGTTTGAGAAATGTTGTTAAAAAAGTGACCACTTTTTCGGCGCCGTCCCCCATCCAAATATTACATCAGGGGGTTGCCAGAAGGGGGATGTGCCAAGAAAAATTTGGACATGTGACAGGCTAAAAATGGCCTCAGATTGATCTTAGGGTAACAAGTAACTTACGCTGAAAAGGCTTTCACTCTATGTCAATTCACTGAGAAGTTGCAGCACTTTGAAATCAGTTTTGATGGAAACAAACAATGCAAAATAGTGATTTTTGGCAATTTTGAGACGTCCCCCCGTTGCCATGGTAACAGGAAATTTACCATTGAGCATGCTGTTACAGAGGCTATGGTGTAGTCAACATTTGTGCCAAGTTTCATTAGTATTGAAGCATTTTTCATAGTTTCATAGCAGTTTGAACTTGTTACAGGAGGCTTTTCAATGAAAACGGCCATTTTTCGCAATATGCTCATGGGGTAAAAGGTTAAGATGAAGCAAATTTTATGATTATTTTTACTGAATCATGATTGGTAAACTCCCAAGCACATAAAGAAATATTTGAATAATAACTTGATCCTCCATTCAGCTGTCACCTGTCTTATTCTTAAGCAGCCAAAATGACTGCATCCCTTGGCTGGCTGCTTAAGACAGTATTGACTGTACTTGTTTATATCCTCCTTATAGGGGTTTGACTGACATGAAGATGAAATAGGCAGAATAATGCCTGCATACATGTCTTACCTTTTCCTAGTATGGCATTACAAGATCATTTTCTGTATGTATCTTTTTTATTGACAAATCCATTTTATTGTGTTTTTTTTTGCACAGGCATTTCTAAAAGGAGCCGAGAAGGACAAATTAAAACATGAAGAAGCAAAACTATACAGTGAATTTGTTCAAAACTGTCTTCATAGATGCATGACAAAATCCAAAAATGTACAAGACAAAGTTGAAGTGGAAGAAATTCTGAAGACAGCTGTTGTGTGTGCACAAGCTTACAAGCAGTTACAACCGTTTCTAGATGTAGACAAGACTCATGTTGTACCATCATTATTGTACCATCTCTTACGCACCATACAAGACACAGCATTCGTACGTTTTATTATAACATGTATAGAACAACATTTCTGAAGCAATCTTCGCTCAGTCTTTTTTACCTTCAGAATGATTATAAAGTAACATAGGTTATTCAAATACCAATGTTAACCTCTGTAACCTAACCACAAAACATCTTCTAAAAGTTGATAGTCAATAGTTTGCACCCTGATATTTTAATGTTTGTTTTTTTTTTTTTTTAAAACCTTGTTAATATATGTTTTAAGTATAGCTGTACTGTTAATTAAAAAGAGACCCTGATGTATAACAAAATAATTCTTGTGATAAGTTATAACTGTGATATTACATTTTAGTATTGTTATATTACAGACATACCTGGAGTATGTTGTGAAGATATCAGAGATTGTATACATGATACTAGATGATGCTGGCTGTCCTGATACTTCCCATACAATTCTTGCTGCTTTCCATAGTATTCTGTGGAACTGTACTAGTAAACATCTCAAACAAGGTATTTAATGTCTTTGTTTCTCTAGGAATAATAATGTCTTTCTGTAATGTTCACTAAAGTTAACATGTCAGGAGGGCTTCATAAGATAGTGATAAGAGGCTTAATCTCTGACAAAGGTATATACCGCAGACAAAATGTTTATGTACAAAGCAGGAGATCTTAGAACTTTGTATTTTCTTGAATAGTTATCTGTACATTTGTTGTATGAACAAAACTTGGTGTCAAGGTCAGTAAAAGGTTTTCAATCTACAAAAATGTTTGAAATATTGTTTTGATATTTGTTGTAATATCCAGACTGTGTGGGTAATGTTTGGTAATATACAAACCTTTTAATGTCTGTTGTTTTTCTCACTTAATTAGATAGAGGCCTTAGCCTCTTGATTTGAGAAAAAATTAACACTAAAAATGCTTATTATGGAAGTAAAAAAAATTGGTGTAAGTTCAGGTTTTGAGAAAAGAAGAGAAAATTTCCATTTCATTTGGAAGAGGCCTTTTATAGGCCTCTTTTATACAAGATGAAAACTTACTGAATGGACCTCATAAAGCTTGAAACATAATGTTTGATGATCATAATTACATGTACAATATAATGAATGTATAATAATTTTCAGGAACATCACAAAGTTTGAAAGATGACCTGGCTCTACAGAAGCTGTCTCTCCAATTTTTATGCTGCACACCAATCAATCCTGCCAAGCTTTGCGTGTTGTTACACACTGTCATTGCTTATTATACACAGTTTAACAGAAAGTGGATCGATAAAGGGACTTCAGAGATGTTTTATAGTATTTTCCAATGTATCGTGGATAAATTACAGACGTTATCAAACAGTGGGACAAGTGTTGAGAGTATTTCAGTATACAGGTTTGTCATATACAGAGTACAAGCTTTGTTCATTGAATATCTCGTCAGTATGTCAGATTTTGAGAAAGCAAGAGAAGTTGTTCAAAATATGACATTATCTTGCGGAACCACTCCACTGTATGCTGTTTTGATTGATGTATTGTCATATTCTGTCATTGCCACAGAGTCTGTCAAAACCTCAAAACTGCTAGGTGTCAGCAGTGAAAATATTAGAGCTGTAAACAGTGACCTCACAAAGATGATACAGACTGAATCTGTTGAAAATTTGAAACTTGTGTTTCGAACATTGGAGTGCTTTCTGCAACCGTTCTCCTCCAAGGTATATGATATCTTAGATATTGGTATAGTGAAGGTTTTATTAGACAGTTGTACAGTTGTACATGCTACATACGAAAAACTTGATGCAGCAAATGTCTGGGATGATGATACAAAGGATACTAAAAAGAAATCAAAGGACGTCAAGAAACAGAGTTGTGATACAAAGAAGGACAAGCTGTATGATATGCCCACTAAAAAACTGGATTATGTTCAGGGATGTTGTCAAGTTTACTACAAACAGTTAACATTGCTCCAAAAAATAGTAGATGCTGACTCAGGTATTTTATATCAATATCTATATGAAACATAAACAATTGAGTCCATACAAAATCATCAATTTTTGTATTGAACTTTTTCCTGATGATTTCAAAATTAGATTTTACCTCTTTTAAATTTAGAACCTACATTGTTCATTGTCAAGGTGTGGAAATTTATGTTTAGGTTACATTATTTAGATTATGAAACTTTTTATAAAAGTTTTTTGATTCAGTCATAAAAATGTCAAGGGTTGCAAAAATTATGGTTGTTACATATATACTAGCATCACATAAGGGAGTCATTTAATTCAGTGGCTTCACATAGTGATTAACATCAGGTGTTTTAACATAGGGTTGTAAATGATAGGAAGTTATTATATTTAGTGAGTAGCAAAGACAAGTTTGACTTTGTATATGTCAGACCAAATGTTACATCTGTCCAAACTGATGGAATTTCAGAAGTTATAATCATTGAAAATATTTTTATCATAAAGTTCAACAACTTTTTTCATGATTAATACATGGTTTTGCAATTTTCAGATTTTGGAATAAATTAAGTCAATGTTAAGGATATAGGAATGTACTATATTATTTTTAATATATTTTGAAGGAGTAGAGCTGTTTAAAGAATGTGTTGACACAGCTCAAAAGTTCACAAAATTTTTGGATGACAACAGTACATTGCTCACAGAAAAATCACTTCACTCCAAGAGATATAATATAGGTACTTTTTGTATTTGCCTTAGTTTAATCCAGTATCCTGAACAAATGTATTGTATGCGTGTGTTTAATCACAAAATGTTCTACTTTCCTCCGCTTTCTTAATGCATAGATAATTATACAAGATTTTTTTCTTTACTTAATGCTATAAAACTTAAAATTAAATGTCTAGGATATTGTAAATTATCAGTACATAATGTTTAAGCTTTAAGTTACAGTTAAATCCTTAAAATATCCCTGTTTATTTATTTAATGCTGCAAAACTAGGACTTAATACAATGTTTGTACTAAATAACATGTACATTTGGTTGTAGCAATGACTAGTACTAATGTAAAAGTTTTGACTTGTTTTAGGTTGTGTATGTAATATGATTGGTGCAGCATGTATGCAGGCAAAATACTACAATGAGGCGGCCTGTCTTTATACTACAGTCATTGAGCAGCTACATACCTGTGAACAGGTACACTTATATCATATTTACTTAAAAGCTAATTAATGTATTAATAATTATATAATTGATGAAATATGTAGTTATATAATTTTTAGACACTGCATGATTTCAATGTTTTCAAATTTTCCTATGATCACATCGGAAGAGTTCCTGATATTTGACTTTCATGAATTATAATAGAAAACAAGATAATGTTTACCAACAAAATGTGCAAATACTATACTTAGTAGGTTCTGCAATGTTTCACACATGTGCCACTCACTTTTTGAAACTTTATTCTGACAAAAAAAAACAACAACAACAAAACAGGTCCTGTGGACTTCATGCCTGAAGGATGACAAAGTCATTTATTTTAGCACAACTCAAACACAAGATACTGTTTTATAAACTTGCTTCAATTCAAGTGTAACAAGTACTTGTATGTTTTGTTGTTTTCTTTTGCAGCCAAACTTGATTAAGATGTTTGAGAAGTTGTTGGAGTGTTACATGCTACAGGAGAAATGGATGGAAGCCATTCAAACTATAGTACATGCGTTTACAGCTATTGATGATGGTCTAAAAAATATAGCCATTGTATGGACAAGGTTGAGAAAAGAGGCGAGCTCAAAAGATGCAATATTCCAGTCTATGTAAATACCCATTTATGCCTGTTTAATTATTCTAGATAATCATCCGTGATAAATGACTTAGCAGTTCCATGGTGGTCCAAAAAAACTAAAACATAAAATTTGAAATTCTTTTATAGATCAAACAGGAAAATATGTCAATTATAATTAAAAGATATACTCTGAATTTAATTGAAAGTCAATTTTATACGATTCTAAGACCAATTTGAGTGAAAAGGGTTTAAACGTTTTTCATTTTTGGGTAATATTGTTTTAGATAATAGAAAATAAACAGAGTGAGCAAATAAATCTAATAGTTTGCACATCCTTCATCTGATGGTCCAAAATTCTCAGTTAAGTAAAAATAAATTAGATGACTGCATTGAAAATATTGAAAATTTAATGACATGCTGTCAAGAAGTTACACTGTACTAAGCTTATTCATTGCACAATGTTGAAGTAAATGTGAAATAATTATTTATTGACATTTAACTGCATTGTACATTAAACTGATAAAGAAGTAAATAAATGGTAAAAAAGTGATCATGTATTGTCCTAAATTTCAGGTTTTAATACTCCTCTAAGCTCTTTTCTTTTTATCTATATAAAACTGATGAAATTATTTTTAAACTCAGAACTTTCAGGTTTTTTTTTTAAATCTATAACTTCTACTAATGGAAATTTATTTGTTTACTTTCAGGACATTTAATTCTGTAATAAAAAGTTCTGGTGTTGACACGAAAGGTGTCACCAGTAAACAGTTATTGCTAGCAGAATATCAGGCTTGGAAACAACACTCAAGGTATTTATATCTCTCACTGTAGTTCTTCTATCATAGGTGTAGAAATCAATAAAACTTCTTCATAATTTTACTTAAAAAATGTTTAATGACATTAATCTTTAGTTGTTTTTCTGTCTTGGTGAAATCTTTCAAATAGTAAATGCTCAGCCAATAATAAATGATAATTTTAAAGAGAATTCAGCCAGGTTGGGGATGTTTAAATACCATTTTCAATAATTGATAGTTTTATTATCTTGAGTATATGAAATATCTTTAAAGGAGATAATGATGCTCCCATTGCCTAGTTGTTCAGGCTGATGAATATATTTGCCCCTCACTACTGTAAGTCTTAATTTTAATAACAGACAGTTCCTAGTTCAACTTGAATGCTCCCTCTTGAAATAATCTACAGAGGAGTACCTGATGTCTTCCCTGACAAAGTTTAAAAATCGCCTATGATCTTTATAGTGTTGGTGTGACTTAAAAACTTGACAAAAAGGACCAAAAAAAACTGTTAGTTATAATTTGTGTAACTGTTAAATCATGATAAGATATTGATTACAGGAGACAGTTTGATATGGAGTATCCAGTATTTGTAGAACTGTTAGAAGATAGAGAACAAACACCCAGTGAGAAAGCTGAAGCCATGGTAGCCCTAGCATCTAACATGTGTATAACTGGTTATAAATATAATAACATGTAAGATATTTTACCTTTACATTTAAAGATGTGCAGTTAGATATTTTACACATGATTATGCTATGTCATGCTCATGTTTGATTAAATGTACAAAAATGCATCTATGGTTTTTCTACCAGTTAAACATGAAAGTTAGCATAATGGTATTAAAGCTATTGATTTTCTTAAGATACCTTGGACACTGAAATATGACTGTCTCGACTAAATGTGTATCATCCATAATTTCAAATGTCACACATTAATCTTATGTTTATAGGGTATAATGTTTGTTTAGATAATTTCTAAATGCCTTAATGTTGTTGTTTCTTTCAGGTCAGCGGGTGAACTGTTAAACAAGGCTATAATTGCTTTAGACAAAAATCTAGCTGGAGTTGAGAGTACACTGGCCGTAGCCTGCTATACAAAGTATGCCATCTTACATGAGGAGGCAATTGAGGTAAATTCTCTTACAAATGGCAGAACATAAAGATAATACTATTGGTTATAACCATTAAACATTTGACTTGGTATTACATCTTATATTTCTAGTACATTCATAGAATTATGTCTCCCAAAATTTTTGGGAGACAGTTTGTTTTGCTTTTGCCATCTGTCCGCACTACCAAGTAGGGGGCTATGTAACTGTAAACAGAACAAAAGAGAACAATAGAGTTCATTCTATACAAAAAAGGAAGGGGCCAATGGCCCTCTATTAAACAAAGAAAGTAACAAAAGAAATGGCCCTTTATTTCAGTTTGGCCACACATTTGTTTGTCTATCCATCTGCATTTAGCTTTTCCGGCCTCCACAGGTCATACTGCTGATTTCAATGAAATTAAGAGGAGTGATCAGTACCATCCCTAGTTGTGCATAACGCCGGCAAGGTTCCACTTCACTGCACAAAATGGCCACCAGAGCTATAAATAGAACAATCTTGTCTGGCTTTCAAAGGTCAAACTGCTGGTGGGTTTTTAACCAAAATTCACAGGAGTGATCAGTACCATACCTTATTTTGGGAGACATATGTTTTTGTGACAAAAACCCTTTCTAGTTTTAGCTTATTTTAGATCTGAATGTATTTTAAGATGATGTTTCTTTTGTTGTATTTCAGTATATGAAAAATAAGTCTGGAGATTTAGAATATTTTGGAACTGCTGACTTATCAGCTAACTCGAGGTTCACCCTTCAACAGGAACAGGATAATCTCCCTTTTCTTGTCCGTGCTATTGAAATGTGGGAAAAAAGTTTCTCGCCGAAAGCTCTGAAATCTGTGAAAAAGGTGTGTAAGAAAGAAACAGTGATTGAGGAGAAGTTGTTTGGCTTGGATCATCATATAGATAATCTAATATTGTGTGGAACCAGACTTATAGCAATGAAACAGGTAACATATACTTATAGTGGATGGGACCCATTTTTAGCTCGACTATTCGAAGAATATGAGAGCTATTGTAGTCGCCCCGGCGTCGGCGTCGGCGTCAGCGTCCGCGTCGGCGTCTGCGTTGGTTAAAGTTTTTTGTAAAGTCAAATATCTCAATTATTACTTGAGATATTCAATTGAAACTTACAATACTTATTTATAGTAACAAGGTACATCAGATTGACAAGTTTGATAACTCTGTCTACAATATTGACAGAATTATGCCCCTTTTTAACTTAGAAATTTTGGTTATAGTTTTTTGTAAAGTCAAATATCTCAATTATTGCTTGAGATATTCAATTTAAACTTACAAACTTACAATACTTATTTATAGTAACAAGGTACATCAGATTGACAAGTTGGATAACTCTGCCTACAATATTGACAGAATTATGCCCCTTTTTAACTTAGAAATTTTGGTTAAAGTTTTTTGTAAAGTCAAATATCTCAATTATTGCTTGAGATATTCAATTTAAACTTACAATACTTATTTATAGTAACAAGGTTCATCAGATTGACAAGTTGGATAACTCTGCCTACAATATTGACAGAATTATGCCCCTTTTTAACATAGAAATTTTGGTTAAAGTTTTTTTGTAAAGTCAAATATCTCAATTATTGCTTGAGATATTCAATTGAAATTTAAAATACTTTTTTGTAGTAATATTGTACATCAGTTTGCAAAATTGCATAACTCTGCCTGCAATATTTGCAGAATTATTTGCCCCTTTGAAACTTAGTAATTTTGGTTAAAGGTTAAAGGTCTTCAAAGATATTTACTTGAAACTTTACACATGCACTTAGGGTCATAATTGGAGGGTCATAATTGTATGTCACTGACCAAGTTCCATAACTCTATCTTGCATTAAGGCTGATTCATATCCCCTTTTCTACTTAGTCTCTTGGTTAATGTTTACATGCAAGTTTTACATATCCCAATAACTATTAAAGATATTTATTTAAAACTTCACATATGCATTTAGGGTCATAATTGTAGGTCACTGACAAAGATCCATAATTCTATCTTGCATATAGGCTGATTTTTCTCCCCTTTTTCAACTTAGAAATTCATGGTAAAGTTTTGTTTGTAAGCTGTTATCTCAATAACTACTGAAGGGTTTGTGCCTTTTTTGGGACAATTTTATGCATTCATAATAATAAAGCAGTGATTTACTTGATAAAACATCTTAATAACAAGCCTTTGTACCTTGTCTGTCAAATTTATGTATTTATAGGTAATTAGTATTATTATACTCAATAAAACACCCTTGTGACATTACCTTCCGAATAGTCAAGCCAATACTGTATAATTAGACTCTCTCTAAGGCCTATAACATGAATTTATAAAAAAAATTAGCCCTTTTGTGAACTTAAAAAATTTAACATTATCAAGGCTCTTTTACTATCAAGCACTTAGAATAGTCGAGCGTGCTGTCCTTCCGACAGCTCTTGTTTATTTATGAACAAGATCATGGTGAAAAAAAATTGGATAATGTCTGAAACTAAAAGAAAGTTTATTTTATTTATCTGTGTGATAAAAGCTGAATTATTAAACTATATGGGATTATGAATTTTCAAAAAGAATTAAATATGAGAGCTGAATTACAAAATTTTAATGGGATCATCAGACTTCAAAAAGAAATTAATATGAGAGCTTGTTTCTTTCATTTATATGGCTTAAATAGTGTGATATATCTGCTGGAAATCTTATAGAACATATGACTATAGAAGTTCAATACATTTTAATACATTATAATGTAGATTATGTTTATTTTTCTTACTTCATTATTTCTAGCCTCAACTAGCATTAAGAGCCCTCCAAGTAGCTAAGAACCAGATATCAAACCTTGAGGACGCTAAGACTGCCTCTGAACTCTCCCTTCAAGTAACACGCTCACTCATGCTGTTAGGGCGGTACAAGGAGGCAGAGTCTGTTATGGATGGCACAGGGGACGGCAATAAACAGGGTGAAGCTTCAAATGCAGCCCTGCTCTTGTCCGAGCTTTATATGCTTACAGGAAAGGTTGGTCCCTTTATTATATAAATAAGTGGAAACTATGGCAACAATTTATGATTGTTCCAAAGTAAGATTTCAAAATTACAAATGTTTTCAAATACTCGTGCAAATGTTATTGAGTTGGAAAGACTAAAAGCAAATTTCAAATACAAAAGACTTAAAGCAAATTTCAAATATGTTATGTAATATGATCATGTACAAACAGTATGTATGTAATTATGTTTTATCATGTTTGCATTTCAAGCGTGATACAGGCTTACAGATTTTACAGTCCGTGTTGGACAGCAATGATCTCCTGGGAAAGACACACAAGGTTTACTTCATGCAAGGAACAGCCAAACGTCTGCTATCTATGGCCCATTGTTTACCTGGTGGTGATCACATGATCGGCTTAACCAATCAGTATCTTCTATCTCTAGCATTCGAGTCCGTACATTGTCATGTGACAGTGCTAAACTTCCTTACACAGAATAAATCTTTTGACAGAAATACAAGTAAGTATTTATCTTATCTGTTTTTGTTTTTTTTTATATTAAAGCCCTAAGATGGTTGTATTCACATTAAAATTGTATCGCAGATAAGAACGAAAAGCAGCCCTTGTCCAGCAGCAGGAGTGATAGCCTTTAAATTTATAATCTTCATCTACCATGCAAAAAGAATGGTTTTAAATGTGTCTTCATCAAACAATATTTAACATAAACCAATTCTTATGAAAAATATAAATGAGATCTTTGTGTAATCAAGTTATCATCTGCACTTAGTTATAGGCCTTGATAACAATATTAATGAGCATCCTATTTTGGCTGGGATAAGCATCTAATGAGGAAGTTTGTTCTGATTATAAAAAAAAACTGTGGAAATATATTTGATACATGAAAACAGAGCACAGAGCCTATATTTATAGTGCCTTATGTTCTTAAATTACAGAAAAGACTAAATACTGTAACCCAATTTATATTCGCGAATACAAATTTTCGCGCTTTGCCGAGGTCGGACTAATTCGTGAATATTAATTTCCGCGTTTTCTTGATTTCTGAAAAAAAAATCGCGGATTGGAATGTCCGATTGGGCTGTAAAATCCATTAGCCGACTATTAATCTTCAATAATTGAGGTCATTATTGGTGTCTTAAATGGGATTTACAATGCGCTAGCCTTATATTGTATTGGTAAGTGAATTGTGATCACAATTCAGCAAAACATTTTTTCTATATATATCGTCTTCATTTCTTTAAACATGTCGTTAAAAGGGTGGTTGATACAAAATAAACCTTCAGAATGCAGGGAAGTTTCGGCATCGTTTTTGCCTGATCATGATCTGGAAAGCACACCAGAAAAGAAACTGGACTATGGAACAACATGATAAATTAATTTCAACATCTTATTTTCAAAACATATTTATATTTTGTATCCACAGTTTAGCTAGAAAAGTCTTTAAGAAATTCAATTTAAGATTTTCATAAAAAAAATACCTTCTCAAATCAGGGATCGAACCCACGCCGAGAAAATTATGTTATACGAGTCCGCAATCTAACCAACTGAGCTATACAGGCTGTTAAGTTTGACAGGTAAATATCGATACTAGTTTGAAACCATCTTGTATTTCACTGTTTGTAATTATGTACACCCTATACCCTTTTGTGATGCTCGATAGGTTTATACCACATTTGTCTTAACAATTCACTCAAACAATTATTCTATAGGATCCAAAAAACAATAGCCTATTGTGATGCTCGATAGTTTTCCCACTTTTGTCAAACGATTTATTCAAACATTTATTTTATTGGGTCCAAACAGGTCGAGGTCACTGGACTTGAGGACAAAAGGCAAATTACTGCACTTCTCACCTGTACTAATAGCGGTATTCTACTGCCTCAACAACTTTAGTACCAGAGGAATAAAAAATTTCTCTCCAATTTATTCGCGAAATCGTGCGGACTTATTCGCGCAAACAAATATTTGCGCTTCGTGGCCATCCGCGAATAAAGCGAATATTCGTTGGGTTACAGTATTTAATTTTGGCCAAAAAGTAATTAAAATTTATAGATAAATAGAGGCCTTGATTCTTATTTAGGCCCGAAAGACGATGTGAAACTATGCTATGATGTTTATATTTCAGATAAATGGCTAATACTAAATGAGATACTAGCTTCAATGTTGCATGTATGTCAGTTATGTAGATTTATTGGTCTGCCAAGAGAAGCTCTTTGTTACCTTAAGAGTGGTTTGAATATTTCTCAAGGTCAAGGCCTTCCAAGATGGTAAGTTACTATTTAGTATGACACATTTACAAGTTGCAGTATTCAATGTTTAACTTCAACAAAAACACATGTGTAAGGATAGAGATTAAGATCAGACAGTAAGATAATTAATTATAATTTCAATGCCCTATCAGATTAATAACATTTTAAAAGAAAATATCTTGCTATTCTTTATAATTATTTTGGATGTTTAGGTCATGTGAGTTTCTGATGGAAATGCTTGGTGTCCAGTCTATGGAAGCAGAATGTGATAAAGCTCTTTCAACTGCTGAGTCCCTCAACTGTATTCTTAGCCCTGATAGTCAGCCTAGAGAAATATCAATGAACCAGTCTAAAACAGGATGTAAGAAAAATAACCAGTCTATTGATAATGAGTCCGACAGTCATGATCAAAACGATTCAGTCATACTCATTTCTAGCACATTGGAGAAAACACCAGAAAGAGCATATGTGAAACAAGAATTGGACAGTGCAAAAAAGAATAAAATGAAGGAATTAAGAGCGCCTTGTTGCTGTTGTATGATAGATGGCTATGATCTGTGTACTGATTTAGTTCGTCACAGACTTTGTATGAAAGCTGGAATAGTTCTCTCTGACTTTCTGGCACAGACTGACATGAGGAGCACAGCTGATCAGTTGTTGAAAGATGTACAGACTAAGTTTGAAATTCTTAAAAGCATTGACAACAGTGATTCCTTGAGTAGTATAACTGACCTCACGCTTTCAAATGATATGTCCAATCTGAAAAATGGTCATATACAGGACCCACAATTATTATATTCATGTTTAGAAACTGGATGTATTAAAGCAGAATCATACCTACATAAGAAAGAATTCCATAAAGTTCACAACATTTGGACAATGTTCCAGAAAATGGAAAAATCTGGACGTTTGAAAAATGTTCTCCATAGTAACATTCTGTTAACTAGACTGGCACTCTGTGATGCATCTGGCTACATGCTTTCTCTGCCTGAAAATCAGACAAAATTAAACCAGTCCAGTTTTAATAACAAAATTGATGAAATGACTCATAAAGTTGACAAATTATCAATAACTTCAAGCAGAAAAGTTTCGTTTGAAAGTAAAGATGATGAAAGCTGGAGTATAACTGGTACATGTATTAACTTAGCTAGAAAGATGGCCAAGTTTGCAGACAATGTCATATCCCCAGTCAGACAGTCTGTAATGAATACATTAAACACACCAGTGTCTAACAACATCAACAAGTGGAAGATGCCCCTAACTACACCAACAAGCAATAGAATGATGGTTCAAGAAAACGTTAGTGATGATGACGATGACATCATAGTGTTTCCTGAATGCAAACCAGTTACTCCACGAGTATTAACAAAGTCATCAAGGATTTCTAGAATGAAGAGCAAAACTGAACCAAGAAATCTTATCAATAAAAAGCCAGCTTTTACAATAGCAGAAGATCCTGTTGATACAGGAGCAGGTAATCTTGCATGTAAATTGAATTTCCTACCTCAATCAACCAATGATACCTCCGTGAACAGTGTTGAGGAAGAATCAATTGTTGGAGAGGCTAAAAGTAAACCAAGAAAACAAGGGAAAAATGGGAAATGCAGTTCAGTATCATCTTTAAATGAAAATGTTGATACTGCAGACATTAAAAGAAAGTCTTATATTCCAAAAAGGTCTGTAAAGAAACAAGCATCTGTTAAAACAAAGTCTGATAATACATCAGATGTCTTTAAGAAAGGAATGACTGAAAAAACAGAACATGATATTGAGGCTTTACAAGAAAAGAAAATAGACAAAAATAATGTATTACTGGATAAAGTCCATAATGCTGATGTTTTTGATTTTGAATCAGAAGCTTCTCCAGTTGTTTCCAAGGTTACAAAAACAGGAAAGACAAGGCAAACAAAGGGAGTTCAAAGGGGCAAAAAGGCAAGTGGTTTATCAAGAAAAGCTACTAATGAGAATAATGAAAAGGAAGTTGATAATAATAAGGAAAATGATAGTACAGTCAAAGGTCGAAAGACTACAAGAAGAAGCAGAGCAAAAAGGGAAACAAATACTGTAGAAAGAGTGAGAAAGAATAGTAATGAGCTTGATGAATGTGAATTAGAAATTTCACTAGTAGAGCTTTCTTTGGACAATGGCAGTTTCTCAGATAGCTATCAATTAGATAATACAAATGAAGCAAATGATTTAGATGAAATTGAACTCGAGGATATACAAGATGATGTAGTAAAAAGAAAGTTGAATAATATTGAAGTGCAGATAGATTTTGATCTTGAACCAATTGAAATTATGAGAGGAGAAACTGTAAAGAAAGGTAGTAAAGGTGGTAAGAAAACAGGAAGGCGTGTTAAAGCAGCACCAAAACCTGATGAAGCTGCAGAGGCAAGATCAATGGAGGATATTGAGTGCAATGAGGAGGAAGATGAAATTGAAGATGATGGTAATGATAGAAGAAGATCTGTGGAGAAGATGAGGAGTGGACGTCTGTGTAGTATGAATGAACTAACTCATGCAGATCTGATGGATATGCCACCTTGTATTGAAGACACAGAACCTGGTAATACGATTGTTTCTTATTTCTCTAGTTATTTTAATTTTTTTTTAAAAATCTGATGTTTCTTTTTGTTTTAAGTATTAATACATAATTAATATTTTTCACAGTGTTTTATTTTTGATAGTATGGAACAAAAAAAAGGGCATGGGAGTAAGAGATATGTCATTCTACCAGTGACTTATGAATCAGAAGGGAGATCTCAGGATAATCAAAACAAAATTAGAAATTGTTTATATTTGCTTAAATTTAATCAAAATAGTATTGTCACATTAAGTTGTCTGAACTTTAAAGTGAGACACATTTCTTATTTATGTTATTAACATGTAACTTTTGTTGTTTTAGAATGTAATGAAGAAAGTGGTTCAGATATTATATCAACTATGGAGAGTTTATATGAGAGACTGTGTAAGTTTCCTCCAAACCCCCAGCATTCAGATGTCTGTCATATACTGGCCCTACACCACCTCAATACAGACCCACTGAGGGCAGCTTTCCTCCTGAATGATGCAATGGCTGTCACTTTCAGGCATCAGATTATACTGAACCTTGACAAAAAGGCCAGGTAAGAAAAACTGTGCAGTTTCAAAACCTACAAAACATTTGTACCATTAATGCTTCGTTATTTTCCTCTATAGATTTTGACTTTTAGACAACTCTATTTGAAGCTGACTAGTTTTTTAGCCAATTTTATGTGTCATGATTCGACAAATAATACAGATGGAAAAGTTTATGTTTGAAATCTTGTAATAAGCTTTTACTGTTTAGATTTTTGATGAACCATAATTTGATCCTTGAGACTGATATATGCAGGGTGTCCATTTGACCCTTGAAATGAATTTTTTTACACTTTAATTTTTCAAAAGATCTGATTTGACCCTGAGGATTTTAATTGGAGGATCCAATTTTGTTAAAATCATGGGGATTTGGCCTTGTAGTTTGTAACACTTTGTCAAAATGACCCTCTGGATTTCATGGCTAGTGAACACCCTGTTTATGAAAAACTAAATTTCCAATTTATCATTAACCTGTAGTGATTTAAGAAATATTTTGCATTCTAACTTCAACTTTTAATTTTTAACTTGAATCAATAATGTTTTATGAAATATATGTTTATATTTTAGGAGAGAGGCTAAGGGCAGTGTGGCATCAGCTAGCAAGAGAATCAGTACCCCTGAAGAGAGTTTATTGTTTAGTGGCAAGGATCTTCAACTGAGAGACATGGTCAAGTCAATTCCTGAAGGTAAAGGGTTTGTTTCGTGTTTAATGCAAAGGAGTGTGGCCTAGTGGTTAAGGTAACTGCCTTCAACCTCAGGGGTTATTGATATGAGCCCCTTTTTAGGTCACTGAAACATGTGTCCTTGTATTAAGCTTTCATTGCAATCAAGCTAAAATAAATGTGATAGTTAAGTGTAATTTTGTTTAACAAGTAATTGCTACATAATTTGAAATTTCATGGGATGATTGTTCTTATTACATGTAAGTAGAAGTCTTTTACAGATTTTGGGGTCAAAGGTCAAGGTTACAATGACCTTTTAAGTGCCAAGTACACTGATTTAGAATTTGA
Organism: Ruditapes philippinarum; assembly: GCF_026571515.1. Classification (NCBI taxonomy): domain Eukaryota; kingdom Metazoa; phylum Mollusca; class Bivalvia; order Venerida; family Veneridae; genus Ruditapes; species Ruditapes philippinarum. Next base: position 24,881 of record NW_026856403.1, read on the forward strand.
AATCTACTACCCAGCTGCACTGAATTAGGTTTTATATGATCCACACCTCTTAATAAAATGTTTTGTTTATAAATTTTTCTCAATCTTTTTTTATGGATTCAAACAAATATTTTGAATTTTCATGATATATATTACCATTCCATGGAAAGTCAACATCACTAGTTTGGCACATCACTTATTTCACCGGTAATGGCATATTTCCATATGGCCAGTGTTAACATTGGTCAAAATTGACATATTTTATGTTATAAACCTGAACAACAAAGTTTTTGTGCAAAATATTTTCAATCTATAGAATTTTTTTTGAAACAGAACAACATTTTATAAATTTCTGCAAAAAAGTCACAATAGTCAGTTAATATGCATGCATACGTCTGAAACAATCCTCATTTTCTAAATGTTCCTGTTTGTTGAAAAAAATAGTTTGAGTTACAAAGTGAAGATAGTTTTGATATTTAAAATTGAGAAATATAACAGTTATTTTAACTGATGCATAAAAAAAATTTGAGAGTGTTATACCATTTACGGTGATTTAAATGATGATGTAGTGATTTCATTAAATCTGATTTTGATCTAATATGTTGTTGTTTCCTTGTGCCACACAGCAAAAAATGTTACAGCTTATAAATATTTTTATGCCTCCGCCATGTAATGGCCGGGGCATATAGTGTTACCCTGTTCCGTCCTTCCGTCATTCCGTCCTTCCGTCATTCCATCCTTCCGTCATTCTGTCATTCCGTCATCATTAGTTTCCATTCATTATCTTAGTAATGGTTGCACACATTCAACTCAAATTTGACATATGGATATGTCATGAGAAAATACAGGTCAAGTTCGAATTTGGTCATGGTTCGATGATTTTTGGCAGAGTTATGCCCCTTTTACTTTAAAATAATATGAAATTTTCAGTTTCCGTTCATTATCTCCCCAAAGGTACAACCCATTCAACTCAAACTTGACATATGGATATGTCATGATAAAATACAGGTCAAGTTCGAATTTGGTCATGGTTCGATGATTTTTGGCAGAGTTATGCCCCTTTTACTTTGAAAATAATATGAAATTTTCAGTTTCCGTTCATTATCTCCCCAACGGTACTACACATTCAACTCAAACTTGACATATGGATATGTCAAAGGAATGCGCAGGTCAAGTTTAAATTTGGTCATGGTTCAATGATTTTTGGCAGAGTTATGCACCTTTCACTTTGAAAATAATATGAAATTTTCAGTTTCTGTTTATTATTTCCCCACCGGTACAACACATTCAACTCAAATTTGACATATGGATATGTTTTTGGAATGCCCAGGCCAAGTTCGAATTTGGTCATGGTTCAATGATTTTTGGCAGAGTAATGCCCCTTTTACTTTGAAAATAATATGAAATCTTCAGTTTCTGTTCATTATCTACCCAACAGTGTTACATATTCAACTCAAATTATGTCTCCCCCACCTCGGGGGGAGACATATTGTTTTTGCCTTGTCCGTCCGTCAGTCCGTCTGTCAGTCCGTCCGTCCATTCTTCGTTTCCGGACGATAACTAGAGTTCCTTTTGACCTACAGCTCTCAAACTTCATAGGATGAATGGTCTTATTGAGCAGATGATCCCTATTGTTTTTGGGGTCAGTAGTTCAAAGGTCAAGGTCACAGTGACCGTTGGTCAATTTCTCGTTTCCGGATGATAACTAGAGTTCCTTTTGACCTACAGCCCTCAAACTTCATAGGATGATTGGTCTTATAGAGCTGATGATCCCTATTGTTTTTGGGGTCAGTAGGTCAAAGGTCAAGGTCACACTGACCGTTGGTCAATTTCTGGTTTCCGGATGATAACTAGAGTTCCTTTAGACCTACAGACCTCAAACTTCATAGGATGATTGGTCTTATTGAGCAGATGATCCCTATTGTTTTTGGGTCAGTAGTTCAAAGGTCAAGGTCACAGTGACCGTTGGTCAATTTCTCGTTTCCGGATGATAACTAGAGTTCCTTTTGACCTACAGCCCTCAAACTTCATAGGATGATTGGTCTTATAGGGCAGATGATCCCTATTGTTTTTGGGGTCAGTAGGTCAAAGGTCAAGGTCACAGTGACCGTTGGTCAATTTCTCATTTCCAGATGATAACTAGAGTTCCTTTTGACCTACAACCCTCAAACTTCATAGGATGATTGGTCTTATTAATCAAATGATCCCTATTGTTTTAATGGTCAGTAGGTCAAAGGTCAAGGTCACAGCGACCGTTGGTTAATTTCTCCTTTCCGGATGATAACTAGAGTTCCTTTAGACCTACAACCCTCAAACTTCATAGGATGATTGGTCTTATTGAGCAGATGATCCCTCTTGTTTATGGGGTCAGTAGGTCAAAGGTTAAGGTCACAGTGACCATTGGTCATTTTCTCATTTCCGGATGATAACTAGAGTTCTTATCAGTGAGGACATTTAACTTTTATTGATATATCAGTGATATATCAGTTGTCTGGTTTTATATACTCTGTTCTTTTTTTATCTTTCCACCCTTATGCGGTCATTTCTTCCCCGCTGCGCGTTCAATGCACAGTTATTCTCAGCAGTGGGGGAGACATGCGCTTTTTTACAAAAGCATCCTCTAGTTTGACATATGGATATGTCAAAGGAATGGGCAGGTCAAGTTGGAATTTGGTCATGGTTCGATGATTTTTTGGCAGAGTTATGTCCCTTTCACTTTGATACATCTTAAGAATAAGCAGTTTAAGTTTGAATTTGGTCGTGGTTCAATGATTTTGGACAAACTTATCTTTCTTGAATGTTGGAAAAATTTTGAACTTTCAGTTTCAGCACTCATACTTTTGTGGAAATGTATGTAGCCATTATTTTGGCTACAAATATGAAATATGCTATTTTCAAAAGGTTAAGACTGAATAATTTCAGTGCCTTGAACATTGTATGGAAATGGTTTGTGTTAACATTGAAAAGTTTTAAGGGCTTTGAACTTAAAATGAAAAAAATAATTTGTGCAAACAAATTTGTAACTAAATATTATAACATCTGAAGTTTTGGCTGCATGCGGGGGCATCCGTGGCATGATGACACATTTCTAGTTATACCATAAGTTGATTGTTTGTTTTCCTACTTGTTTCAAAGCACTAAGAGGAGCACAGTATACCTGTAATTGGAATGAACTATTGTAGTAAATGTATATATTTATAGGTTGGTGTGTTGCACAGTTGTCAGTGGTTAGTGTTGGGTTGCCATGCAAACAGATGATTCTGACTAGATTTGTAAAAGATGAAGATCCAATTATACTCAAGTTACCTGGATTCTCCTCTCCCCAGGTACACACCTTTTGATTTGTCTGTTGATTTGTTTCATACAAATAAACATTTTATTTATATGTTTGATCTTTTATGTTTCTTTATCTATGACAGTTGCATACAATTTTATATATGGCTTAGTATAATGTAATAGATGAAAATAATAAAATAAGTGGAAATTTATTTAACATAATGAAATAATTGTTTCGGAAATCCTGAACGAATATCTTTTCTATACAAAAATCATACCGTATTAAGGTTATTTCTTACATAGCAATAGTAATGTTAAACACTATGTTTAGGATATACATGTATATTTTTAGGGTCGCCATGTGTTGAAGGATTTTAGTATGATATTAGAGAATAATGCTGAAAGTGCTAAGATAGAATCAACGACAGAATGGTGGAACATGCGTCGTAAACTAGACACTGATATGGAGGTAGGTTTACCAGTTTTATAGGAGACAATGATTGGTTTCTGAAGGGGTTCTGAAATTATGGTAAAAATAAAGCAAATGACTTTGGAATTTCTGGTTTTACAATGCTACAACTTAAGTATATTAATCAGGTAAAAATGTAGTGGATAATGTTTCAGAATTTCAGCTTTTTGCTCTGAGCTATTGTTGGTTTTTTAGCTCACCTGAGCTTGCTCAGGGTGAGCTATTAGGATCGGTAAATGTCCGTCGTCCGTCATCCGTCGTCCCTCGTACGTCCACAATTGCTTGTGAACACTCTAGCGGTCACATTTTTGAACCAATCATCATCAAACTTTGTCAGGATGCTTGTTTAGTCAATAGCTTGAAAGATTTCGAACATGGGTCATCTCCAATGAAAATCTAGGTCACAGGAGCTATAAATAGAAAAACCTTGTGAACACTCTAGCGGTCACATTTTTAAACCAATCATCATCAAACTTGGTCAGAATGCTTGTCTAGTCAATTGCTTGGATGAGTTCGAACATGGGTCATCTCTGATGAAAAACTAGGTCACAGGAGCTAAAAATAGAAAAACCTTGTGAACACTCTAGTGGTCACATTTTTGACCCAATCATCATCAAACTTGGTCAGGATGCTTCTCTAGTTGATAGCTCGGATGAGATCGAACATGGGTCATCTCGGAAGAAAAAGTAGGTCACAGGAGCTAAAAATAGAAAAACCTTGTTAACACTCTAGCGGTCACATTTTTGCATCAATCATCATCAAACTTGGTCAAGATGCTTGTCTAGGTGATAGCTCGGATGAGTTCGAACATGGGTCATCTCGGATGAAAAAGTAGGTCACCGGAGCTAAAAATAGAAAAACCTTGTTAACACTCTAGCGGTCACATTTTTGCATCAGTCATCATCAAACTTGGTCAAGATGCTTGTCTAGGTGAATGCTCGGATGAGTTCGAACATGGGTCATCTCAGATGAAAAACTAGGTCACAGGAGCTAAAAATAGAAAAACCATGTTAACACTCTAGAGGTCACAATTTTGTCTCAATCATCATCAAACTTGGTCAGGATGCTTGTCTAGGTGATAGCTTGGATGAGTTCGAACATGGGTCATCTCGGATGAAAAAGTAGGTCACCGGAGCTAAAAATAGAAAAACCTTGTTAACACTCTAGCGGTCACATTTTTGCATCAATCATCATCAAACTTGATCAAGATGCTTGTCTAGGTGATAGCTCGGATGAGTTGGAACATGGGTCATCTCGGATGAAAAACTAGGTCACAGGAGCTAAAAAATAGAAAAACCATGTTAACACTCTAGTGGTCACAATTTTGACTCAATTGTCATCAAACCTGGTCAGGAAACTTGTCTAGGTCATTGCTGGGAATAAATTGAACATGGGTCATCTCGGATGAAAAAGTAGGTCACCGGAGCTAAAAATAGAAAAATCTTGTTAACACTCTAGTGGCTACTGTTGTGATCCAAATATTCTGTTAATTGGTCTGAAAGTTTGTTTTGATGATTTCTAAGTCAAGTTCGAACATGGGTCATCTTGGATGAAAAACTAGGTCACACCGCCCAAATATGGAAAAACCTTGTTAACATTCTAGTGGTCACATTTTCGACTCAATTATCATCAAACTTGGTCAGGATGCTTGTCTAGGTAATTGCTTGGATGAGTTTGAAATCGCATGTGGAACTAGGTCACCGGAGCTAAAAATAGAAAAATCTTGTTAACACTCTAGTTGCTACTATCCTGGAAATTGGTCTGAAAGTTTGTTTTGATGATTTCTAGGTCAAGTTTGAATATGTGTCACCTGGGTAAAAAACTAGGTCGCACTGCTCAAATATGGATAATCCTTGTTAACACTGTAGTGGTCACATTTTTGACTCACCTGTCATGAGACTTGGTCAGAATGCTTGTCTAGGTAATTGTTTGGATGAGTTTAATAAGTCAGGTGAGCAATATAGGGCCATCATGGCCCTCTTGTTTAAGTTTGGCCAGGGTTAATTACAAAATGCAAGGAATCTATTCTACTAAAAACCGAAAAGCCCGATTGTGTTACTTTTGATTGTGCATAGTGTGTTTTTACCTTACAAGTCCCTCTTTTCAAATGTATCATACTGACTATTGGTTGACTTTTCAGACAGAAGTTTACTACATGTAATGTGAATCATAGAGTTATAAGAATATCTGGATCTGTGACATTATGCATTAAAAGCTTTGTTAGAACAAGATGGCTGAAAATACAGAAGCATTATGTGTCTCTTCATACTTTGACAGTAAAGTAACAAAGTCACTGAAAGTAATTCTAAAAAAGTCATACCAAATTTGGTAATAATGTAAAAAATTGAGCCAACACATTCTACTAGTTTTGACTTGAATACATCCTTATCAGAATTTTAAATCAACATCATACAAAAATTCACAAAACATCTGTTCAGGCAGCTGATCTTTGTTGTATTGAAATTTGAATAGTATAATTATTTAGCGGAACAAATACTGGTATGTAAGAAAATTACACAGCTTTAAAGAGCTTTTATAAGTGTATAACTATGTGATAATAAAATAATCTGTTCATTACAGAATGTAGTAGATAGAATGGAGAAACACCTGTTAGGTCACTGGAGATGTGCTGTAACTGCAGGAGAATTTCAGGATAAAATCCTCTATGTTGTGTGTAAAGAAATCAGTAATATAACAGGCAGAGATGTTAGGAAAGCTCACACTGAGGTATGTTTCTGCAATGTTTATCTACTATATGTTTTGAATTGTATGAAATTATATCTTACCCCCTCTTGTAAATGGAAATTGTTCAGTTGAAAGCTTCATTAGACAGAAGGATTTAGTTGTACAACACTAATATGATGTACAATTTTCAAAGCAATACAACACAATTTAGAATTGTGTGAATCATCAGATTTCCCTCCAAAACGCTTCCCTCCAAATGGAAAAATTTTACCTCAAAACTTGTTTTGTCTTTATTTTTAGTTGCTGTTAATGGCACACAAGATTGTTACAGAGAAGGAAATGGGGCAATGTGTCGGTGAACTGCTTGGTGTTAATGTACCTACTGTCATAGAGAACATTGTCTCAGTTCTCAAGAAATACTCGAAGCTCAATATTGGCAACGGAGATAAACACTCCCACACAATTCTCATTCTGGACAAGGTATTTGAGCTGCATCATGACAAAACCAACATAGTGCGTTTGCGACCAGCATGGATCCAGACCAGCCTGCGCAGTCTGATCAGGATCTATGCTGTTCGCTCACCAACCCTAATACAAGTAGAAAAACTGATAGCGAACAGCATGCTGGTCGCAAACGCACTATGTTGGTTTTGTCATGACGCGGCTCATTTCTGTCATTTACAACTTACATTTACAATGGAACTTTTTTGTAATAATTGCTGTTAGTCTTTTAACTTTTCTTTCTAACTTGTTAGTGTAATAACTATGGCTACAGTTTTTAATTCAAAATATTAACTGGTCAGACTCAGTTCACTTATTTGTGTGTTGTTCATGAAATACTTAAGGTATTAGGACCCTAATGGGCACTATCAGGAACTAAAGAATTGACATCATAGGTCAGATGTATACCTTAAAGTACACCTGTATGCAAAATTTAAACAAAGTTTACCGTACGGAAATCAAGTTATGGCCACTTTTCTGAACTCAAGCTAGGATGTTATGAGGGCCCTTTTTAGCTCACCTGTCACAAAGTGACAGGGTGAGCTTTTGTGATCGCTTTACGTCCGGCGTCCGTCCGTCGTCCGTCCGTCGTCCGTCCGTAAACTTTTACTTTAAATGACATCTCTTCATAAACCACTAAGCCAATTTCATCCAAACTTCACAGGAATGTTCCTTTGGTGGTCACCTTTAAAAATTGTTCAAAGAATTTAATTCCATGCAGAACTCTGGTTGCCATGGCAACCGAAAGAAAAAACTTTAAATATCTTCTTTTAAAAAACCATAAGAGCTAGAGCTAAGATATTTAGCATGAAACATGTTCTAATGGGTGTCTACCAAGTTTGTTCAAATAAAAGCCCCGGGGTCAAAATTGGCCCCGCCCCGGGGGATCATTGATTTTCCCAATATGCATATAGTAAAAACTTAAAAAATCTTCTTTTAAAGAACTCAAAGAGCTAGAGCTTAGATATTTGGCATGAAACATCTTCTAGTGAGTGTCTACCAAGTTTGTTCAAATAAAAGCCCTGGGGTCAAAATTGGCCCCGCCCCAGGGGGTCATTGATTTTCCCTATATGCATATAGTAAAAACTTAAAAAATCTTCTTTTAAAGAACCCAAAGAGCTAGAGCTAAGATTTTTAGCATGAAACATGTTCTAATGGGTGTCTACCAAGTTTGTTCAAATAAAAGCCCTGGGGTCAAAATTGGCCCCGCCCCGGGAGGTCATTGATTTTCCCTATATGTATATAGTAAAAACTTAAAAAATCTTCTTTTAAAGAACTCAAAGAGCTAGAGCTTAGATATTTGGCATGAAACATCTTCTAGTGAGTGTCTACCAAGTTTGTTCAAATAAAAGCCCTGGGGTCAAAATTGGCCCCGCCCCAGGGGGGTCATTGATTTTCACCATATGCATATAGTAAAAACTTAAAAAATCTTCTTTTAAAGAACCCAAAGAGCTAGAGCTAAGATATTTAGCATGAAACATGTTCTAATGGGTGTCTACCAAGTTTGTTCAAATAAAAGCCCTGGGGTCAAAATTGGCCCCGCCCCGGGGGGTCATTGATTTTCCCTATATGCATATAGTAAAAACTTAAAAAATCTTCTTTGAAAAAACCCAAATAGCTAGAGTTAAGATATTTAGCATGAAACATCTTTTAGTGAGTGTCTACAAAGTTTGTTCAAATAAAAGACCTGGGATCAAAATTGGCCCCGCCTCGGGGGTCAATGATTTTCTTTATATGTGTTTAGCAAAAACTTTAAATCTTCTTTGAAAAAACCCAAATAGCTAGAGTTTAGATATTAAGCATGAAACATCTTCTAGTAAGTGTCTACAAAGTTTGTTCAAATAAAAGCCCTGGGGTCAAAACTGGCCCGGCCCCAGGGGTGTCTTTGTTTTTAACTATATGTGTATAGTAAAAACTGAAAAAAAATCTTCTTTTAAAAAGCCCAATGAACTAGAGCTTAGATGTTTAGCATGAAACATCTTCTTATGGGTGTCTACCAAGTTTGTGCAAATAAAAGCCCTCGGGTTAAATTGGCCCTGCATGTTGGGGGTGGGGGTTGGGGGGGGGGGGGGGCTATGTACAGGTGAGCGACCTCAGGGCCATCATGGCCCTCTTGTTTAGAAATGAGGAACCTTTAAATAAGCTGCAATAACATTCTAATGAAAAATGTTTTCCCATGAATTTTTGGTAAGAAACAAAAAGTACCATTCAGCTAACAATCCACATAAGCAAAATTATGGTTTCTACTTAAAATTTATGAAATCTGTATAAAATGTTACCCTACCCAACCCATTTTTACCACATGTCTGACTATTTTTCTACTTTGGGAGCCTAATTCAAAAAATTCTTAAAATTTACCCAAAAGAGTGCCTGTTTCCAAAGTTTCCCTAAATTTTTTAAAAAGTATATTGGTTGATCTTGTAAAATATGAAATACTTTTACCGTCTAGTTTTGATTATATAACACTTTGAATATATCAGGTACCATATTTATTACTAAATTTAGCATAATTTAGCCAATAAATACCTATATAAATTAAAAATTCAAAATTAAACACTTTTTTCTTTCCATATGGGACATGAGAGATACATAAATAATGTTAAAAGAAAAAAAGAAAGAAAAAAAAGTTGACCCTTCTGGGGATTGAACCCATGGCCCTCATTTCCAATGTAGTTAACATTAATTCTAGTCTATTTGAATACTCTTCAAAGCGGAGGTAGTGCATTAGGGTGCTAATACCTTAAATTGACTACAAATCAGGTAGAATTGGTTAGAACAAACTAATGTCTGTAACAAATCATACATGTTTTTTTCATTTAAATTTATCTAATTTAATGGGTAATGCAAATTATTTTAATAAATCAAAATTTCATTTCTAACCTGTACTGGAATTCATTGTCAAAGTGACAATTTCCTTTTAAATGCTTATGAAAAGTTAGATAATGATATAATTTAGGTTTTTCAATATATTGACAATATTTTAGGTATAAAGCTCAAAGCAATCTGCATGGCTTTAATCATGTTCAACTTTGAGTCTACATTCCCATTTTGTATGTTAAATATATGATATTTTCAGACTATACAACATCTGCCATGGGAGAGTATTCCAGTGTTATGTGACAAGTCTGTTTCACGCATGCCATGTTTGTCCCACTTAGTCACTCAGCTTAACAACCATTACAAGGGAAAAAACTCTGTATTTGTCAAGGGAGTTAATGCAAGGAATACTTTCTACATTCTAAATCCAGACTCAAATCTACCAAGGACTCAGGATTTCTTTAAGGAATGGTTTGAAAGGTAGTCAAAAATTTATTTAATGTTACGCAGACTGAAGACATAAATATGGGAATCTTGTCAGAAATGTATTTGTAAATAGCTGTTACTGTAATGTTTCTATGGTAACATAAGTAATGCCTGCTAAAATGTAATTGAAAAATATTTTACACTCTTGAATAGCGTACAGTACTCAAACGATTTTCATGACAATTATTGCCACAGCTTTACATAATAATTATGTGACGCACAGAAATATTTGTAATAAACTCATGAAAATCATTTTAAAAATATAATACAAATTCCATAATTATTTGAATGCAAATTGGATATGTTGCGAACATTACTCACAATAAAAAAAATAAAAATTCTAAGAGAACCTAAGGGGGAACCTTGCCTCTCACCGTTTAGGGTTCAAATCCAGACACAGACTTTGGATTCTTTCATGGGCTAGCTTATGGAATATATTGGTGGTTCTACTCAAGTACCTGTCAGTGTATAGAAAGGCACCTGAGGTCTTCCTCCACAGTAAAGCTGGAAATTTTCCATGAGCTATACAGTATTGGTGCGACTAAAAAAATAGTACTTAATACATAGATCTAAGAGTATTTTATACATTGTATAATTTTAGTGAGAAAGGTTGGTCAGGTGTGATTGGATGTCGGCCAAGCAGTGAACAGTTCATAGATGCTCTCACTAATAAAGACTTTCTAATGTAAGTAAAAATGTTGTTTTACCATTTGTATACATGTAGTATAACCTTGTGTATGAAATCATCTCAAAAATGAAATATCTCTGTACTTCTTATTTTCTGCTAATTATTTTTAGTTGCAACACAACTGCAAAATTTTGATTTGCAGAAAATCTATGTCAATAGTCTCTAAATATTTTGATAACCCCACCCTCCAACTATTGAAAGATTCAAGTCCATGACAGATATTTTGAAAGATAAGGTTTAACCAAATACATTTTATCTTTTTATACATTTATATTAACAGATTTTGTGGACATGGAAGTGGAGGTAGAATATTCTCTAGTGATGAGATAGAGAAGTTGACAGCCCGAGCTGTGACGATGTTGATGGGTTGTAGTAGTGGTAGATTACATGTCAAAGGTCAGCTTGAACCCACCGGTATGATGATCAGCTATTTCCTAGCTGGATGGTAAGTTAAAACAAGTTGTACTGTATATAAAACTATCAAGATGAAACATTTATCAAATCCTGAAATGCTTACAGCAGTAATGACTTGTGTGCACCACCAGTATACGGTCAGGCTAGGCCACACAACTTTTGTGTTGTATTATCCCATGGAAAAGATAGATAACTATTGTACTTGCATCAGCCTCTGCGTCACACTTTGGTTAAATTTTTGCCTGCAAGTTGGCATCTCTAAAACTATGACAATTTCACACACTTATGTCAGAGTATAAAACAAGGTTACTCTCCAAGGCCCATAACTCTAACATAGATTTTGACAGAATTATGGCCCTTTTTTAACTTAAGAAAATCTACATTGTCTCAGTATTGAGAATAGTGAAGCAATCTGTTCTACTGACTGTGACAGCTCTTATTATGTTTATGTTGTATGAACTATAAATTAGTAATAAACTTAAAAGCCCAACTATAAACAGTTGATTGCTTTCTGGCTATCATTCTAACAATAAAATGAATATTTTTCTAAGTTTATATCAGTTACATTAAATTAATTAGATATGAAGAAAAAAGTGTTTACCATCATTTAGCTCAAGTTTCTTATTATTGCAGTCCAAGTATGGTAGCCAATTTATGGGATGTTACAGATAAAGATATAGACAAGTTCACTGAAGATTTGATAAAGACGTGGATGTCATCAAGTCACGGAACATACCTCACTACACTCGTGCAGAAATCACGTGCAGTTTGCAAGCTTAAATACCTCAATGGTCTGGCACCAGTTGTGTATGGACTACCCGTTTTTATAAACAAAGGGAAAAAATAAATAGCAATTGTTAGTGAAATTGGACTAGTTAAAAGTTTGAAAGATCGGTTTTAAAATCCAGTCTATATTGAAGGAGTTGAATTCTAGTGCACATATGGAGTACAATAAAAGTGGCATTATGTCTACTCATAATTATATTGGGAATCTATAACAACATAGGGACTTTGAGAAGGTTGATGGATAGTCCCATGAATATGTGTGTGTCCTTGAGTACTTAATCAGATGAAGAAGTTGAATAATATTTTACACAACAAGATATATCCAGTTGTAATCAAGGAGCCAATATAAAATGCATGTTGAAAGGAATAAAAATAATTGTTGACCAAAGATGTTAAATCCAAAACATTGGTTTCTCACTATTTTTAATATTTTTTGTTTGTTTTGTTTGATATTCAGGTAAATGTAGTTAACAATGTGTTGATGGTACTTCTCAAGTGCCAGTTCCTTCCTGAAATAATGCTAAATTTAAGTTCCTAAGGTTATCCTGCTATAGTAAATCTGTTTGAAAAGTTTTGGTATGACTTTGGTGAGAATAAGTTTGTCACTGTATTGTGTAGTAATTTGTATAGTACTGTACATGTTAATTTTTATTCCTTGTATAAATCTGATTAGTGCTGAATGAAATCTTATAATTTATAAATTGTATGAATTTCACGTAAGTAGGGAATCAGAAAAGTAGACTGATATCTTGTTGTGTAATTTGTCACTTAGGATTTTATAATTTTATGACTCAGTTGTCATGTTGTTGCATATATATGTTTGTAAGATCTTCAGGGGTCATCATTCAACATATATAGATATTGATTTACCAAGTCTTGGACAATGTTACAACGCAAGTGTGTGGTTTTGTACATGTGATTAACTGTATATGAACTATTGTGTCATTTTAGTACTGAATTTTTTCAAAATGTTAAATAATCAATAATCCCAGTATATTGAATACTAGTTCTAAATGTCCTATTTTAAAAGTTTAAGAGTAACTAACATGTAGTAAAGGAATGTTCTAACTATATTTGAACAAATGCACTAGAAGCATAATATCAACAGATTTTGAAATCCTTGTTTTGTCTCATGTAATGAATGTCTTAGTATTACTCTTTTGATTTATTATAAATACATGTATATCAAATAGAAAGTCAGTGGGAAAGTTTCTTAAAGTTAATTTCTTAAAATAGTTAATAGATATGAGCCGCGCCATATCAAAACCAACATAATGGGTTTGCGACCAGCATGGATCCAGACCAGCCTGCGCATCCGTGCAGTCTGATCAGGATCCATGCTGTTCGCTATCAGTTTCTCTACTTGTTATAGGGTTTGTAAACGAACAGCATGGATCCTGATCAGACTGCGCGGATGCGCAGGCTGGTCTGGATCCATGCTGGTCGCAAACCCATTATGTTGGTTTTGTCGTGACGCGGCTCAATTATATTCTACTATAGTATTTTCAAAGATCTTTTGCAAATTTGTTTATTTAATTTTATTCATAAAAATGATGATTACAGGCCTATATTCATTTATAATATTGTGTATTCCCAATATCAATTTTTCAGTGAATATTTGTAATATTTTATATCATCTTTATAAATGGAGGCTCCAAATTTATGAAAAAATTATTTTCTTTTATTTATACAACCTGTCGGCGTCTACACATAGACCGAGTTAAAACAAAATGGCTGCCATTTCCCAGTTTCTTGCAGAAATCTATATCATTTTTTTGGCCCTGCTTTATTAGCCAATCAAATTACTCCAAATGCGGGCTTTATATATGTATCACTTTTCGGCCCGGGGCCGAAAAAGTGATATAGATATTGGCCCTGTTTTAAGGCAGATCATCGTGTTATTGAACGTGGCAGGTGCTTTTTATAGGACTTATAACGTGTAGTCATTTAATAACATATATAATACTGCACGTTTGTAATGTCACTTTTCATTGGACAATCTCATCGTTTATATAGTTTTATATACACGGCTGCTGTAGTATCATAAGAAATCTAACCTTTTTTCTCTAAAAATGATGCTTGCTGTATTATAAATTCGTTATAAAGATTGTTGACAATCTAACGGCTTGTTATACCCCCACAAACGAAGTTTAGGGGGGGTATATAGGAGTCAGCTTGTCGGTCGGTCCGTCGGACGGTCCACATCATGGTTTCCAGACGATAACTAGAGTTTGGAGTGAGGTATTGTAATCAAACTTGGTATATAGCAACCTTATGTGGAAACCCCGGTTGGTATTGCATTTGGAGCCCCTGGGACCAAGGTCAAGGTCACCATTACTAAAAATAGAAAAATGGTTTCCGGACAATAACTAAAGTTAGGAATGAGATATTGTAATAAAACTTGGTATATAGCAAGCTTATATAAAGGCCCGGTTGGTATTGCATCTGGACCCCCCTGGGACCAAGGTCAAGGTCACCATTACTAAAAATAGAAAAATGGTTTCCGGACAATAACTAAAGTTAGGAATGAGACATTGTAATCAAACTTGGTGTACAGCAAGCTTATATGAAGACCCCGGTTGGTATTGCATCTGGACCCCCTGGGGCAAAGGTCAAGGTCACCGTTACTAAAAATAGAAAAATGATTTCTGGACATTAGCTAAAGTTAGGAATGAGATATTGTAATCAAACTTGGTGTACAGCAAGCTTATATGAAGACCCCGGTTGGTATTGCATCTGGACCCCCTGGGACCAAGGTCACCGTTACTAAAAATAGAAAAATGGTTTGCGGACAATAACTAAAGTTAGGAATGAGATATTGTAATAAAACTTGGTATATAGCAAGCTTATATGAAGACCCTGGTTGGTATTGCATCTGGACCCCCTGGGGCCAAGGTCAAGGTCACCGTTACTAAAAATAGAAAAATGGTTTCCGGACAATAACTTAAGTTAGGAATGAGATATTGTAATAAAACTTGGTATATAGCAAGCTTATATGAAGACACCGGTTGGTATTGCATCTGGACCCCCTGGGGCCAAGGTCAAAGTCACCATTACTTAAAATAGAAAAATGGTTTCCGGACAATAACTAAAATTAGGAATGAGATATTGTAATCAAACTTGGTGTTTAGCAAGCTTACATGAAGACCGCGCTTGGTATTGCATTTGGACTCCCTGGGTTCAAGGTCACCGTTACTAAAAATAGAAAAATGGTTTCCAGACAATTACTAGGACTAGGAATGAGATATTGTTATCAAACTTGGTGTATAGCAAGCTTGTATCAAGATCGAGATAGTTGGGATTGCAATAAATTGAAATAATTCTTTGTAACAGTGCTGATGGTTTATTTCAAATTTTTCTTCAGACAACTTATTTTTTTAAAAGTCAAAGTTGCTGGTGGGGGTATTAATCACCTTCAGTGATAGGTCTAGTGTTATATCTACAAATAGCCGTTTATATAGGGTCATATAACCTGTCAATGATCTTTATAACTTATAATGTATCAGAGATATGTAAAAAGACTTTCTCCTAGAAATAGTAGAATGGTGTATTATTAATAATATCTTAAATTGTCAAATTTCTATTATTCTTTTTTCTCTAGAATTTATTCTACTAATGACTTGTTTTAAAATCTTGGTTGTCTCAAGTATGACCAGATCCTTAGGATGATTTAATATAAAAAAGACTGTATACCATTATGATATTCATGTAGCAAATATTTATTTTGTCCAAACCATTGATATACATGTACGGATGATTTATATTGATGGCAGCTTTAAATTGAGTTTGTTAATACATAATGCAATGTATACTCTCCCATTTGATTCTTAACTGTGAACAGTTTGTATATTAATATATGTATAGTATATATATAACAGTTGGTAACTGTTGACACTGGTATTATATCTTTGTAGGACATATAACTGCTATTAGACTGCTTGCCCTAGTCTGTGTTGGTAGTATTAACTTTGATATAACAATATTATTGTACTTTCTCCTATACTTATAGGCAGTTTTATGTGTCTATAAAGGTATTTAGTTGAGTTTGCAATCTTTGAGTCTCTTTCCCTTCATATGTTTAATCCCACTAGGAAAGAAGAAATTTTGTGCTGAAGTTATTCAGCAAGCATGTTTTACAAAGATGACTGCATACTTGTGTCTACAGTAAAGTACAGGAGGGGCAAATGAAAGTGTCTCTCATATATAAGTAAAACTTGAGATAGTTGCCAAATGATTTAAAGTCTGGGTGGACTCATCCCAGCCTGAACTTGTTAGCAGTTACTGTAGTTTTGCATTGATTCAACATTTTGTATTGGTTTTCATATTGATATATTTATATTCAGAGATTGTAATATGGCAGGGACTATTGTAGTAATGTTGTACATAATAACTTAATTCTTGGATGAAATTTTCTTGATTTTGTACCTTGGAATGGAATTTGAAATAAAATTATTTGCATGAAATATTGACTTTTATATAAAGATATTGAAGGTCAAAGTGAAGAGGTCAACTGAAAGACCAGTATATGAGTGTTATCTCTTTAAAGACGTTATCAGGAGTATAGACATACAGGCAAATTCAAAACTGTTCAGAAGAATTTTTCAACTTGGCATGAGCAATTCAGATATGAAATGACCTCGACAGTTAAGGCCAAATAATTAAACTTGCTAAAATTGGCATCACTGTGTTATTAAAAGACTGAACTGATTTGATTTAAATTTGGACTACCGCTACTTAGGAAAGGCTGTCAAGGGGAGCAATTCAATTATAAATATGATCTTTAAATTACCTTGACCTTAAAGTCAATGCAATGGGTCAAAATGTTTCATAAATTGGCGTAATCTTAATTATTTATAAATGGAGTTTATTCATATTAGGACATAATACTATAGGCAAATTAACTAAAGTATAACATATATTTTTTTTTTATTAGTAAAACTTAGTAATTTATGCACAAATACGACCAATATATATTTGGACCATATGACATTTTAGACATCATGCTGCCTGAAGTGAAGATGATTTAAAACTGTCAAATGACCTTTAATGCATAATTTAAATTTATGAAATATGCAACAACTGTGTTATTAAATGATGACAAAACAACATTCTAGACCAACCTTTCAAATTTTGTTTTTTCAAAAAGAGAACAACAAAATATGGCGTGACATATTTGTTAATACCTAAAAATATAAAAACAACTTGACATTTGATTTTATTATTATTTAATCTGAAAATTACAGTAACAATAAAGGTATAACAATAACAAACAAGGTAGCAAAATATGTCAGCAGGTCACAATGTCACAAGCTTAATGGTAAACTATATCTACCACATTCAGTCAATGTACTTCTAATTATGTGAGCAAAACTATTACATGTATTCGCCCATTCTCAATAAAATAAAGCATTTGAGGTTGAAAAATATTAAAAATTTGATGTTGTCATTGTGTCATTTTTTATCGCTGAAGTAAAAGTTTATGGTATTTTGCAAGTTTGCCAGAAATATTTTGAACAAGAAACTATGATATAACAGGATGGCATTTATTTCGGTAATAACACTGTATTGCTTCGGTAACGTAGATTTCAGATCTAATAATGTAACATATTGGCTGCATATTAACAACAAATGTCTGTACAATATATCAAAATCTGTAAATTCTCTATCTAGAGGGACTTTCTAACCCAGGAAAATTCAAGGAAGTTGGGTACCTTGCTAATTTTCAGTTAATTTCTTCAAAGTTAAATATTCGTAGAAAGCAAAAATAGTCAATTTTGGAATTGATTATTTTATGTCTTCATTCAAAGGATATATATCATATATGATATATGAGAGGTCGAATGCATACACAAATGTTGTAGTAGCAATTTTTTTTCAAAACATTCAACTTTTCACTTTCTTAATATTTGGAAAATTTATTGCTACGCAGTTCTATAGTTATCCCCATATAGGATGTCACGTATGTTTCATTTTGTTCAAATGCAAGTAAAGGTTGAGAAAACAATTTTATTTTTTGTAAAATAATTTATATTTATGGATATTATTTTAACATTATTATATATAGAATGAAATACGGCCAGTAAGCTCTTTGCAGAAACGAATTAGTTGTTGCTGTGAACATCAATATCTTGTAAAATATTTTTAACATTTCAGCTGGTACATCAACATATTATTAAATAACTTTCATTTGTAAAATTAATTTTGTATCTTCTTACATCTAAAACAAGGTAACCGTTACTAACAGGTATGATAATCCCAACTTTATCTTTAATTTTCAAAAATTGTTGAATTGTAAGTTGGAGTAACGTATGTTTCACACTCGCTTATTTATGAAGTTGATCACGGAATTGAAACTTACATGTAAAATCGACTTTTTTTTATTTAGGAATCAAATGTACATCATTCTATTATCATAAAAATGCGATTTTATGTTTTTATATATGCATGTGTAAACAATATAAAGTCTGTTTGATAAAAGTAACGTTTGTTTCACTGTGGTTACTTAAACAAGTTAAAACTCGACCAAAGTTTTCCAAATTTACTTACTAATGTCAAATAGAAGTTAATGTTGATGTTATACGTGCTTTCTGACTTCAATTTCCCTTTTAATAAACTTACTTTAAAAAGTTGATAACGTATGTTTCTGTAACGTATGTTTCATTTTTACATTGAAAGTGGGTTAATAAATGACGCAAGACCGTTTAACCCGCCATAATTTGTGGTTAATACATCAGAGTTACACACATGTTAATTTTCTTTCTTGTTTGGATTCTTCTTTAAATGGATTGGCTCTTAAATAATGGTAACGTATGTTTCTTTTTAAAATGCTGTTGAAAAAAATTGAATAAAAAATGAAAATCTCCGAAAATATAATGATATTTTAGAGGCTACAAGCTTATTTTTACTTTTAATTATATATATGCTGTATTATTAAGCATGCATCGATTCAATTATGTAATTTCGGTTTCACTTCTTATTGTTTTAAGTTTGTCACTATTTATTTATATGCATTTGGCGACATTTGATCATCCATTATATCAATGAGATTTTAACAGTCAAATATAATTTTTACCAATAATCAAAGTTCATATACACAAAGCAATGACTAATAGCACATGTTTCGTTTATTCTTGAACTTATTTTTCTAAAACACAATTTCAAAGTTGAAAATTCTAGGTGGCGACAGTAACGTATGTTACATTTTAGGGCATTAATGGTACTTGTAAAAGAAAAATAACAGATAGAAATGTAAAACTGAGAGTGTCCCTATTAGACAAAGTGGCAGCCACCTTTCGAACGACATTTTGACCTCAAGAAAAACCTTCGTATAAGAGCTACCCAGTGGAACATCAAATGCTGTGTTTTATTGAGAATGAGCGATTATTAGATTGACTAAAATTAGAAGCAGGATGAATGTTTTAATATGATAACTATTATATGTGCATGCCTATTTCAATTGAGTTTTATGCATTCCCTTGTTTATGAAATACAAGGTGTGCCTCCAAACATGTATTACAGGTGGGAGCAATCACTTCTGGAGAATCACTAACATGTTTTATACTTGAAAAGTTGATAGATTTATAGAAAAATGGAGGGGAAAAAAATCTTATCACCTCTGCATTGCTTTTACAAAAACTGTAGACTCTTGACATTAAACTGACTTATTGCTTCTCAGAAGTACTTCACACTGGTCACTTTGAGACAGTCTTTTATATTTATATATAATAGTGGACTTAAGTCATTGTCATAGTTTGACAATCTGTGTTACACATAATAACTGACCCCTTTGTAAAAAAAAAACCCGACAAAATGATATTTTGAGACAACTACTACACGAACATTTATACAATACTGGTCCCGTATTGAATATATATGAGCCGCGTCATGACAAAACCAACATAATGGGTTCAGTCTGATCAGGATCCATGCTGTCTGCTTACAAACCCTATTACAAGTAGAGAAACTGATAGCGAACAGCATGGATCCTGATCAGACTGCGCGGATGCGCAGGCTGGTCTGGATCCATGCTGGTCGCAAACCCATTATGTTGGTTTTGTCATGGCGCGGCTCATATCTTCTTAGTTTGATATATGGCTACTTTCCAGGTTTATTGGTAGATAATGGCATATCTCTATACATTTTTTCATAAAGTAGCAAGTACTCCAGGATAGAACCACCAATCTTCAGACTTTCACAGCTAAGATAATATAAATGCTGTGTCTACATAACTAGATAAAATACAGCAAAAGTCCAAATTGTTTGCCGTCCAAAACTTCTGAGTTTATATGGGTTTTTTATGTTCCAATAAGGACCAATTTACTTTGTATGGTACAAAATAAAAGCAGTTTACTGATGAACCACAATACATTAAATGGCAAACAACTGGGAAGTCAAAAGTGAACCTTGGCATGCTTTATTTGAAATTACTTCAGATTTATTAAACTATTCAGCAGTGGAATTATAGCCATGATATTACACAATGTATTAGTATTTCTATTTTGGTTACAACAATTTTAATCCCTTCTGACACAGTAGAAGTCAATTGGGGGAAATTAACGTAACTTCCCCATCATTTTATCAACCCATAGGGGAGAAAGGCAAGATATTTTAAGTCCACAATCACTCCACAGTTACATATGAACACAGATTCTACATGCAATTTCTTGAAATATTTTATTTATAATTTCAAGATTTTCACAAAATATATACTAACAATAGCTTTCTTTTATACGTCTATGCCTTGTCTTTGACAACATAAAACATTTATAATTATATATTCACTATATAGTTTAATATTTAATAAATAAACTATTCCTTACTATATGCATACATCAATCAAATTCATACATGCTGGGTAATTGAGTATTTGACACAACAGAGTTATGATAAGAATGAGATTTTGCCAGTTTTCTTTTCTTTGATGACTTGGAACTACTTTTTCCATGACGTTTTCTAGAACTTGAGTGAGAATTACCTGTAAAATAAAGATGCAAAAAAATAAAACCATTACCTGCTTGCTCTTTATCTATACTAAATATAAGCAACAAGTTTTAAAGTTACAATTTGAATCATTTATTCAAAAAATAAATCAGTTGGTAAAATGTGTTGTCACAAAATTTTATCAACCAAATTTGCGAGAAAGTCGCAATTAATCCAACCTTAATCTTTGTACTCAACAAAACCCTGTCTTTCTAAAATTTTACACTTGACTTTTGTCTATTTTTTATATTAGATTGATCAACTAAAATAAAACATTTCAAATATTTTACAACTTTTTATAAATAACTTGATTTAA
Source organism: Ruditapes philippinarum (assembly GCF_026571515.1). Taxonomy (NCBI): domain Eukaryota; kingdom Metazoa; phylum Mollusca; class Bivalvia; order Venerida; family Veneridae; genus Ruditapes; species Ruditapes philippinarum. The sequence continues at coordinate 46,277 of NW_026856403.1, forward strand.
ATGCATGATAAATGCATGATAAACAATACTAAAGTAAGTATACTAACTATTACTGTTGTTTGTAGAAGTAGAGTCAGTGGGTGATGAAGTGTTAGAGGCAGCTTCCCACTGTAGAGATTCTCGTAATGACTGACTATCACCATCTACATATGTGTCTATATCTACGTTATCATCATCATCACCATGTAACCTACATATACATCACAACATTATAAACTTTACTTTTTCATCACAACATAATAAACTTTACTTTTTAGTTTAAACATTTATTTCAAAATTTCATCAATTTTTACTTTCTATATGTATACAATTATCACACATCATTGAAAGGTATCAGAACGTAAGAGAGCTGATACAGTTCCTCTACCTGAATAGCAAATTATATTTATACATACATATATGGCAGAAAATTTTTTAAATGTAAATTATAAAGAAGAACAATATTTAATTTCCTTACTTTTTCTGAAAGGCGTAGCTAAAACTTTGGAAGTTCTAGTAATCAGTCAATGCAAGTTATAATGTTTGATTTTGGTCTCCTCTCTCCCTAATTTTAAAGACTTTCTTTAGAGGTCATACATATGTTAATAGTAAGGTATCTTTTTCTCAAAATTGACTGGACCATATTCATATTTTCTTGCATTCTGATTGGTTCATAAACAGTAATACTCGTTAAATATAGTAATGTTTGGTCAATCTAAAACTTAAATATTTTAAATGGAACATCAAACTCCTACAAATGTAATTTGTATGCACTTCTCCTTGTTCCAAAACATTTGTCCTTTTTTGACAGGATAGAGAAGTCAATTATCTCTTAAATTTTGGGCTAGCCTGATCCCTGAATATACTCACCCTGTTCCTAACAGATAGTGCCTGACCTGACGTCTCTGATCTTCTGAATGTTGTGGACATTTATGAGACCTGAAATATCAACAGACATCAAAATAATAAACACAGTTTAACATCTTAACTTCACAAACAATCTGTGGCCTAGTGGTTAAGGTGTCTGCCTCTTAACCCAGGGGGATCATGGGTTCGTCCTCTAATCAGGTCACAACCATGTTTCCTCATATGACACTAGTACTGATTGGTTCCGGGAAGCAAACTCCAAAATGATTAATTTAAGTTGCAAGAACTTGTTTTGCAATCAAGTTTTAATAAATACACATATGTTTAAACTTAATTAAACTTCACAAAAGCCTGTAACATTAAACAAATAACTCATATTTCTCAAGTTTAATTTTACTGATATTTAAGATTAAATATTAAAGATAATTCATATCAAGATGTTGAAATATCAAAGCAAACTTGTTTTTTATTTGTTCAAATTTTTATACAATAATGTCTCTAATACACTTATTATCAGCATATCAACTTATTTTGTATAAAAATTTCAATTTTCGAGACAAATTTTAGAACAGTTTTAAAGTAATACCTTGTACACATCTTCTTTGTATGACCAGAAATTACACCACATGTCTGCAAAAGTTTAAAAATTGTGAATCAAATAAAGCATTTTTTTAATTAGCATCTTTTTTTTTATTTTACTGACTTTTTTTCTAGCATTGTTTAAAATAATACTGTAAAGATTGAGGTCATAATTTTTTGGCTTTTCTTCAGTACTAAATAATATTTATAAGTTTAATTCATTGAGCAATAAAGATTATATCACATTGATAAAATAAAGTATGTCACTAAAGCATTTGCAAAAATTCTAGATCCTAAAAGTAAACCAACTTACAGACATAAGTAAAGTCTTCTTTTCCTCTGAAAATATATAGTAAAAAATAAATTAAATATAAAACTGATTAACCTAAAACATGCTTACATAAAGTTAAAATGTATGGCAACCTTTTGCGATAACATGACAGATAACACGGCAATGGTTTTAAGTGATCAATTTTAGCTACAGTCACACCTGCATATGGCAACCAATCTTTAAAATTTAATCTGGAGAGGGGACTATTGTGACAGGAAATATGTCAAGCTATGTAACTGATTAAAGGGGAAAATAAAATGTTCACCACCTCACAAGACTTAAATGTTGTATGAAATCACAAGACTTATTGACTATACATATGAATATAAACTTTATGAATATAAACTTTTGTAAAATAAGTTTAAAAATCTCTCATTGCAAATTCTATTTAATATTATTAAGCCTTTTATACCCTCCCCCCCCCCCCCCCCCCGGACAAAAATGAAACAAAAAAACAAAACAAAACAACAACAATGACATCAATAAATACAGGAAAATCTAACCTAATGTCATGTACTCGTACCCTCCTAAAGAGTCTGGTGTGTCTGCCCTCTCTTGTTTATATGTCATGTCTGGTAGTTGTAAACTTCCATCTGTAATACACACATTCATGGGATATATAACTATTCCTGCATTTTGATTGTATGTTTGTAAAATAGGGAAAAACAGAATCCCTAAAGAACTACCAAAACAACAAAATTGAAAATGCAGCAGGCTTGTTTATGGTCAATTGACATTTTTTTTACTGAAGTATACAAGTATATTTGTAATAATATACCAGTTATAGAACTACATCAGATCTGTGCCATAAACAAGGGGGATAAATTATGTATATCTCAAAGTTTGGTCCAGCTCTGACCTACTAGCTGTACAATATTAGTATTCTAATTCAAAGTAATGTAAGTCAGTGGGAAAAGTTTAGAATTTTTATCTGCAATTGGGTTTTTTAAATCACAAAGGCACTATAGAAGTCATATGACAACTTTTCAGCTTTACCGGTACACCTCATGGACCCCTTCACGCATTACTTCAGGCTTTCGCAGGCACATATGTAGTATCAACTCTTGTAGGCAAGCTTAATTGCTTCCTCACAGGAATACATACTTAATAGCAGTATTCAAACCCATAGAGTTAAGAGGTAAGTTATTTGAAATCTACACTCAGGAACTCTTCGAAAAGTTTGAGCAGTAAACTATTGAAATTATGTAATAAATTTGCCCTGCTTTGAATAAATTTGCCCTGCTTTGAATTTGGAACAGTCCGTTTCAAAATCAAAATACATTAACTGAGATACCAACAGTATAGAAACTAGTCAGACTGCATGGATGTGCAGACTGGCATGGTTCTATACTGGTAGCAAAGTCGAAACACTTTCGGTTCCAGTCGGTTAAATTGAATATAATACAACTTCATTACATCTTACTTTTTGACATGCATAACAGGTTATAGATAATTGTAGTTTTCAAAAATTTTAATAGATAATATGACTTAACAAGCAATATTATTAAAACAAGATGACTGGCAATTTTACTGTTTCTGTAATCACCCTTTTTGTTTAAGAGAACAAATTGTAAAATCAGAAGAAAATCTTTACCTGTTAATGATGACCCATTTTTCAAACGTGAGGTTTTATGTCTTCTTGGAGAATTACTTCTTTTCTCTTTCCTTAATCTTTTAACTGTAATAAAATTAAGATTGTTATGCTAGGTAGCTTTTTTTCTCCAAAGTTGGGCTGGTCTGATTCAAAGTTTTCTTTGTGAATAATATCAAGAGCCCACTTACTTCAAGCGACTTGTGTGGTTTCTATCAATCATAGAAGATAGACTTCAACCCCTTTATTTTAAATCACTCAGTTACAGAGATTCAGTTGCCTGAATCTGTCATCCTACCTAATTTACTGATGTACCGGGTAATATCAAATTGCATAATTACATACAAATCAACATAATTGTCTCTTAAGCAAAATTAAAAAGTACCTGCAAAAGAGTTGGGCCAAAATTTTACTAACAATATCTAAGCCAATCCTCTAAAAGATTTGTCTTGTTGGCCTAATAGCAGAGACATAAATAGTATCTATTTATCTACATCTCTGCTTAATAATTAATTAATTAGTCTGAATTTCAATGGAAATTCAGAACTCACTGATAATTTCAAAATTTAAGAATGAATAAAAGAAAAACAAACTTTTTTTATCAGGATACATGGACCAGTCTGCATCATTATAGTCATCTTCACTCTCTCCACTCTCATGTTTTAATGAATCTTGACCCAGTCTATCACTAACAAATAAACAAATTCTTGTGAAAATAAACAATTTATATATCCACAATTCCTGCTGTATATGTTGTTAAATTATTTCACAAGATTTATCAAGCAAATTAAAATAAGGAATATACTCTGTGGTGCTATAACACTAAATGTGTTTAGGAAATAGATATCAATTCTGAGTGCATTGTTGTAGGTTTGAGTTCAAATGCGTAATAATATAATCACGAAGGCCGATAGGCCTGAGTGATTAATTACAAAGCATTTAAACAAAAAAACGTGCATTATTATACAATAATGCACGAAGAATTAATATCTATTTCCATTCTAACACGTCAAGAAAAAATATAATTATTATTATAAAGTTGGACTTTATGTTTGGCGGTTAAATTTGATTTCGCCTCAGAGTTTCCAATAGAAACGTTCTTTAAAGGCTGTTCCAGTGGGTTGAAAAAAAAAACTGTCATTAAATCTACCGTGTGTAGAAACATTTTTAGAATAACGAATTTTGAAAACGTTGCTAAAACGTTGTTTGTTTATTTTATTTCACTCTATAATTTTTCAAGCGAAATATTAATTATTAAAAGTGAAATAAATATAAAACTTGACTCGTTTGCGTCATTAAAATAGCGTACTTGATTTTAATTGTTTTGCACGTGCTGTTTGGCGCTACATTGTGACGTCACGTAAACAACACTTAAAACGTCTGTACAGCGTTAACGACTGAATTAAAGATATTGGTGTTCGGATTCATTTTCTTAGTTAGACCATTTTCTTTCATTCTAGATAGTTTTCACAACAAAATTCGACAAAAAATTGTTTTTTATTTTTCAAACAAAATGGCGCCTCAATGTGAAAATACACAGAGAGATAATAAGAACGGCGAGTGCATTGTTGTAGAATAATGCACGCTTCGGGCCTTCTTCGTTTATATAGAAAAATTTCCGATAGTGTTAGAATTAATATTTTTAATTGTACATTATCGCAGTAACATTACAGTTTACATGATATGGAAAATTATTAATGACCTTTTTTTTCTTTATACAAAGAGATGTTTGCATTAAGCTCACTTTTGTTTGAAAAAACTTGTAAGGTATCAAGAATACTTATACAAAAATTCTTTGAACTAATAATGTAACATACAAATGACGCAATAATAACATGAGTACCTGTCTTTGAGCACCTTCTGTGACCTCCGACTAGCAATTCTAGAACTATTTCTACCCATTCCCATACATTTCTCTAGATGAGGAGCAAATCTTGATGCAGCAAGGTTTCTCTGGCAGTTAGGACACACACATTCCAATTGTTTCTTTGCGGGTGGGTTTCCAAATACATCAACGCCTGGCCGATCAACTAAAGCTGTGCAGATAAATAGACATTTCTAAATTCTAATATCTTAACACTATAAATGATCAATCTTCAAATATTTTCCATGTTTGAAATAATGATAAACTGTTTTATCTTTTATATTAAAGATAAAATCAAGGCACTCTCTCATAAAAGTACATGTATTTAATTCAAAAATCAAACACTTTAAAAAATGATATGTGTTGGCATTCATATAACAAATATGATTATATCTAACATATATTTATCTAAAAAGATTCATATATCTCATATTCATATTGTTTGGAAATATGGAAGTTAATATCAACAAAAAATTTAAAAATTTAAAAAATGTTTTTAATTGGGACAATGAAACAAATGGGCAAGTTATTTTTTCCAGTATTGCTGCACTGTTGAGGTCCTATGGGGACTTCCCAGCATTCCTAATGAAGGAAGACCTATGGTGCCCTTCCCTGAAATATATTAAACCTTCTGTAGCTTCCTCACATGAAAGAATCAAAAGTCCCTTAATTTGGGGATTCAAAACCACAGAGGTGAGAGATCAGTGATTTATAGGCAGCCACCAAAACCACAGAGAGCTAGCAAATTGTTAAACTGATTTGCCTGTGTAAAGTGTCTCTTCCTAACTGCTAATTAAAGTTTAATAAAAAAAAATGAAAAGCTGACTTACCATGCTCAATCTGTGATCTGCAGTCAGAAACAAATTTAAAATAAAAGTATTTAAATTAGTAGATCATTACAACTGTAAAACTTGATTAAATTCAAAATAAATTATGAAATTTAAAAAAAGGCCTAAAGATTAAGTACATACTAATGCATGCCATTAAAAAAACAAAGTTTACAATAATTATAAAGCATTGAACAATTTAGCGGCTCTACAACCAGTGATGTAACACAGCCCAGTAAAAAAAACTTGACAACACACACAATTTTTGAATTTAGAATTTGTTTCAACAATCTGTCAGATATATAGACTATGGCATCTACTTGTAGTAGTAGTGTTAATCTTTCCTCTTCTACTTGACTAATACAACATGTTTTAAATGTTTAATAAGAAAGTTTAAGTGACAAGAATACAATGTACTTACTGGGGGTCGGTATCACCTAGAAATAATGTTCCAAGTTTACTAGATCTGTGCACTTCAAAACACAGCCCCAAGGTAACATCATCAATTATGTCGTTCATAACAGCTACCAGCTCATCCTGTAAAAATAACAGACAAAAATCTAACATATTCTATACCGGTAATTCTATAATAAATATAAAAAAAAAGACACAAACAGGTCTTGGGTCTTCAACATTGCTTGCACTGTGTTAAGGCAGTAAAAAGTCACCCCTTAAATTCAATCAGAACACAAGAACTTGAAATTCTATCAAATAACCAATATTAGTGATAATATCCAAAAATACCCCCTATATAGTATAAATATAGGGGGTGTACTTCGGATATAAACGTTAATATTGATAGAATTTCAAGTTCCTGTGTTATTTTTCCTATCCTTGAAGATGGTCCAGCATGACATTATTTTTGTGTGTGTGTGGTACTTTTAGTTATTTCTTTTTGAATGTATAATAATGTATTTGATATGTTGTCTGCTTTTCAAATTGGTTTTTTGATAGCTTATCTATGCTAAGCAGGCTTCATAATAATTATGATACCCTTTCAAAATTTCATTTTATTTAGTTTTGCACATTGTTTTCTCATTTAGGGCACACACATTCTAATATATGGGTTTGATATGCCCCTTTTTATGGAATGGCACTAACATGTTTCATTGAAGGTTCCATGATAATGACCATATGAACACATGTGCAGATGTTTTAAAAGTGTTAAAATTCAAAATTTCACCATTACATGAATTTGATTGTTTTTTTTTCTTCAAAGCAAAAGTTCGGAGTTTGTTTCATATGATTGTTATTATAGTGTTCTTATTAGCACTTATGTATCGACTTATCGTTATTTGTGTGAGACGAGTCATAAAAGTACGAATAGTGAGTTGGGCGAATCGTTTACATTACCCCACCCGCTACTTTATGCTGGAGAACGTAAGTGTTCGGTTTCCTCGCTAGTACAGCTACATTTCTCCTTACAAAATATACAACAGTTGTTTGAAGAAGTACCTCGGCTTCGGGTGTGTCTGTGTTACCCTCAACTTCATCTGGTGCGTTGATTTCCATGTCAGAAATGAATATTTTTGACAACTGCATAAACAGGAAGTAGCAACATTATCTCCCTTGAATTCATTGTCACTGATTATTGATGCTCGAGAAATCAGCTGTGCACGAAATTCGTTCAATGATATTTGATTGCAACTTCCATGCAGAGACATAGATAACATGTTATCTACATCTCTGATATATGTAAAATAACCTGAATAATACAAAACATTGTGACGGAATTTAAAATATAATCAGTGTAAAACTTATTAGAAAAAAAAAAAAAAAAAAAAAAAAACCGTCTAGATCTAGAAATGTGTGGAAATGTTATCAATTACAAAAAATACATAGCAACCTTAATTAGGATCTTTAAACATGATTTGCCAGTGCTAGCATTTGATATATTCATTGGGCGTTAGGCCTACTTTATGTCTTCATGTGCTGTATTTTAGATCTATATTTTAAAGAAAAGTAGAACTACACATTTTGATATGATATCTATCATATAATAATGCGTACTTTTCTTTAAAATAGAGTTTTTTTTCTTTTATGAAATAATTGATAACATTATTCAAATTATCGTCCCTCACTTCCCTCAAGTTAATATATGAGCCGCGTCACGACAAAACCAACATAGTGTATTTGCGATCAGCATGGATCCAGACCAGCCTGCCCAAATGCGCAGTCTGATCAGGATCCATGCTGTTCGCTTACATACTCTATAACAAGTGGAGAAACTGATAGCGAACAGCATGGATCCTGATCAGACTGCGCGCATGCCCAGGCTGGTCTGGATCCATGCTGGTCGCAAACCCATTATGTTGGTTTTGTCGTGACACGGCTCATATATAGATCTACAATTGTAAATCAAATATGGGACCCCAAAAAATATGTATTCTGGTCCCATATTAAATCTTTGGCTATGGATGCAACAATTTTATTATAATCATTTTATTTGGTCGTTTGTTTTTGTGTGTGTGTGTTTTTTTTAATGTATTTATTCAAATTTTGAACAAATGAGTATTTCAACATACATTGAATTAATTAATAAAAATTACGTCTTTTATTTGTTCTTTAACACATCATAAATCATTGTGTATTTCGTAGGCGGAAGTTTGGATTACCCTTAGGCACCCTCAACAGTGTCCAGTTATGTCACGTGACTGGTCAGTTATCGGAACGGTTAACTTACTCAAATGTACAGGGGTGCTAGGTTGTATATACTTTCACAAATACACCAATATGTTCGTCATATTTTATCACTTTTGTTAAAATAGCATAGATAACGTAATCTCTATCATATATGTCAAACAATTTGTGTAATATTTTAATATTTTGCCCCTGTGAACTGTTATCTATTTAGCTGTGCTTCATATCGTGATAATGGAGTGGCCCTATTGCGCATTCTGAAATCAACAAGCCGTAATGACGTAATGGCTATCTCCTAATCCACACCTTATTTGTTTACTTTTTACTTAAAAACAACAAAAAATGGCTGATGGAACATTTTGTGAATACACGGGACAAATGGATAATGCTTTAATGTCGCAGATGTCTGGATACGGAACCAGAGGAACGTCCGAAAACTTGGGTAAATATTGTTTACGTAGTTCATGTGCTTTCGACCTCTGCCCTCCGAACGTTGCCATTTCACTCGTAACACATAGACCATTATATAATAGTTTATAACACTTTCTCGGCGACTTAATTGTTTTGTAACTATGCAAAATCTTGCGCTAATTACGCTTAAAATCTGCGTAAGATTTTTTGAGTGATATTGGTGTAGTGAGTGACAAGACTTTCAAGAAATACTGCGCGGAAAGTTGCTGTGAAACGGTATTTAGAGGCCATGTTTGTTTGACCATAGGATAGTAGTGGTCAGTGCGTTCTGACCCGTAGCTTGACCTACTTTATTATTATGAATGGGTTTTTTTCCACGCACGTGTTTGCATGATAGAGGTTGTAGTTGCATTAAAAACACCTTTTAAAATATGGAGGTAATTGATTGAAGTATTTAATTGAATAGCAGTCCACCAGAAACAACTTTAAATTCCTGAGGAATTAACCAATTTCATGTATGCACAGGTCTCAGACCAAAATGACAACTACTATAGGAATCAGCTTATGGAAAGCAACATTTTTTTATTTGAGTATGCTCCTGAAAAGCAAAACCGTGTCATATTAGTTGCAGTGAAAGAAACAGACAAATGTAACAAAATAATAGAAAACTTTCTGAAAAAAAAAAGAACTAAATATGTCACTATTTTCATACAAAATAAATTTATACAATAACTGCAAAGAAAAAAAATAATTTGAAAAAAAAACCTTTTAAAAAAACAACTTGTATTTTGTGTTCAAAAAAAAATTCTGTATTGAACATCAATTATATTAATGGAAATGCAGGTTTTTGGTTGAAAATCACACAAAATCTGGTGAAAACCAGCAAAAATTTGACCTGTGAGTGTGACACCCTGTGAAACTAGATAATGCCAAACACCCAACCCCTTTTCGAAATTTTATGAACCCCTTGGATAAAAAAGAAATCCTTGAATGATGAACTGAAATTTTAAAATTATTAGCTTTAATGAAATGTTAAATACATATTGTCAGATAACTTATCATAACTATATTATTATACAGTAACAACTTCATTGTTTATTATATTTGATAACAATAATTTACTAAAACAAGGTACAAAAATGTATTTCATAATTATTAATTCTGTTTTATTCACTTCAAACTTGAAATAGTTGTGATTTCCCAGTTAAATAAAATAGAAATGTAAAATTTCTACAATTATCTGTTTTTATCTTGAACTTTTTGATCCAGTATAATCTCTTGAACTTTTTGTTCCAGTATAATCATTTTCTTCAAACTTGTTAAAGTTAGTTATATTTAATTTCAATACTCATAAATATCATTATTTATTAGCCCAAAAATGAAAGGGATTTTAATACAATATTTGTATTATTTACAAAATCATATTCCTTGTTTGTTTTTTTGTTGTTTTTTTCAGGAATCATTCTCAAATATGGCAAGAGTTTATTTTAATGTGTTTTAATTATATATCTTTTTCATAATATTTTTTCTGTCAATATTTGATAATAATATATATCAAGCTGTAAAGAAAATTGTGCAAAAATGTATGACAATAGAAAGCCTTTTCTTGTTTTAGAAGGGAGGAGAAATTTGTACATCATACCGTATTTTCATATAAAGGATTTTTTTTATGACAAATGACTGATTCAACTTGGTGGAATGTTAAAATGTAGGATTTTAACCCTTAAATAACTTGGATTGTATTCTCTGAGGGGACACTGCAGAATGAAATTATTTTATAATTACTGGGATAGGTTGAAGTACCCTTGCAAAGGTCAAAATTTTGTGGGATTTAAAGGTCATAAGGTCATTTGCTAGTGATAATTTTGTACTGAAGCTGATATAAAACTAACAGGAAACTGTTTGAAAATTGACTTTGATGCATTAAATTGGTATCTCTCTCATCTTTTGATGATAATAATGGTTTTCGATGATCATTTACAGTCGGGAGTCAATCATCCGCTGGGTATGCGATATTTAACTTGCCTGACTGTTGTAACTGAAAAATATCTGAATTTTAAATATTAAAGTTTAAAATCATTATTGTAATTTGTTTTTGAACTACTATCAATTTACAAAATTACAGGAATGCTGTACCTTGTCTTATACTATAGTGCAGGCTGTCAAAAACATACCTTTTTCTCTCATCACTTTGATTAGTCATGATTTATTCACATGATATATTGGAAGAATGAAGAATCACTTATCACAAGTTCATCTCACTAATCACAAGTTCATCAGGCTAAGTTCTACAATTCTTCAAGATCAGCAGGCCAAGACCTAATAACTCTGTATTGCATTTTGACAAAGTTGTGCCCCTTTCTTAGCACTTAAATTCACATTTATTATAATATTTTAAAGAGCCAGAACAGGTAACATTAACTTGAAACTTAAATTGTATATAAAGGGATAACTCAAGAGGCCAAAATGCTCCAGTCATATATATTGTAACTTCACTGCTTTTGTTGTGTGTTTACCTTTTTTTTGGTAGGTTTGAACAGTCAAAGGTGATTGTTACATGTTTCAAAATTGGTCTGATGATTTAAAATCTGTTGATACCAAACCCTGTACAATGTTGTTTAAATGGACTTTTCTGGCTTTCGTTTTTGGAATTTCCATCATGACATGAAGTTGTCAATTTGGGTCAGCAAAGTGATATAGAGCCTAGTCTAGTTCTCCTAGCAGAGTCTAAAGGGTGAAGATTTTGAAGTTTCACAGTATTTGAAGAATACATTTATAGGCCAGTTTGTCCGTATTGACTAAGTTGCTTGACAGTCCAAAAAATAGGGAATGGCTAAATTCTTGGTCTATATTATTACATTTTGTACCTATTCACTCATTCTGCTGGTGGCTAGGTGGGATTTGTGTAAGAGGATTGGCTTGTAATTGGGTATTACTATAATGGCAGAATGACATATTATGACATTTAATCCATATTTACTACTACCTATAAATATTATTTTAGTTTAATGTAGAGGCAGTTAAAGGGGAAAAAAATACATTTCTGATATAAGTTTTTCTAAATAAATAAATGAATGAATAAATTAGTTGAGGCTGAATGAACCACAATGAAATTCAAAGAAAAAAAGTAGTGAAGGAGTGTTATTTGTAAATTTTTGGTAAATTGAATCATTCCAGTAATTTATTTATGAGACAAATCTTTATGAAAATTAAGTAGGAAAATTTTATTTGTCTTGCAGGAGATGGTCAAAGTCAGCAAAGTAAGGCAGGGCCTGGTTTTTACACAGAGCAATTTCCGTCCGGAATGTCCTCGGCTATGATGGAGAGCCTCGTAATGTCAAATATGATGTCTGGTAACCATGGCAACCAAGAGGCACTCATTGCAAGCATGATGAGCCAGGCTGCGGCAGCCTCAAGTGCATACGAAAATGCCGTAAATTTTGCCCTCAAACCAGAGAAAGGTCTTCCGCCAACCCCTCCAGGTGAGGCTTCAGGTGAAAAATGAAAAAGGCTCTGGTTTTTAAAGACTAGCACATGTTTTGTATTTGGTATTTATACATGTAGAATAATAACTCGGCTTTTAAAGTTAATGTCATACCATTGTAATATTGTCTTTCCTTTACTTTGAATGGTATTTTTCAGAAGATAACATGATATAATCATATATTATTAACTCTTAGAATCAAAAGTCTATTATTGAAACTAACAAGAAATAAAATAACTGTATCAAAACAAAATTGTATTTTTTTGAAAGAGCAGTTTTGATAACTGTTCCAACTTGACCGACCTATGTTGCTATCTTCATAATAAGTCAAACATGATAATTTAGATTACCTGATGTGAAGGGTGCAACTGTTTACCACAGTTGTTCATTATTGAGATAACAAAGGTCAAACAAGGGATCTCTGATTGTTGTACATCAAATGAATATAATATATTGGTCACATGAAGGTCAAAAATTAAAGTCGACAGTACACTCGACTGTTATGTGAAGGGAAGGTGTAATGTGTTTGTTGTTGAAAAATACCTTGCTATTAATCATGTTGAAAAGTTGTTAATAAAATGTCTTAATGTTAAATAAATAGTACAATGGTCTTGTTTGGGTTTTTCGTAAAAAGCTTTCAACTTTTAAGTTATTATGGATTTGATGTCATACAAATTTATGAAGAAAATATTAATATCAAAAATAAAATAATTGTGAAAATTGTCCTAGAGTTTAAGTATAGAGAGTACTTAAAAATCAGGGACCTAATGGTCACCAATAGAAGTCAGCTTTTCAATACTTTTATTCTTTCATATAAAAGACAATTATTTTTCAAATATAAATTTTCACCTTCCAATTTCTTTTATTTTATTTTTTTAGTGCCACACCCCTCTTTGCTTTTTTGCCCAATTTCAATCACCATGACATATTTAGAGGAATTATTTTTGCATATGAAATAAGTTTTCTTTGTAGAAATTATCTTTGTTTTTGTTTCCATTTAGACCTATACAATTTACAAAGTGACTGTAATTAATAAATGATCTTTGCTTTAGCAATTATTTTCATCTAATGGAAATGCTTGCAAGTAGCAGTTTGAGTTTGACCACTAAAATTTGCTTGCCGAGTTCTAATTGCATTGATCTCATATGTAATTTTCTATTTAAAACAAAACATACTCTTTGTTTGATATCTTTTGATAAGTTCCTGAGATTAAAATGGCTTTGACCAACAGTTGATATAGAAACGTTTCAGGATAAATTGTAAAATCTGCCTAAAATATAAAAAGACTGCCCCTATCTTTTTATAAACTGAGCGTTATAGGTAAATTCTAATAGATATTTACAAAAAAAATATTTGGATCTGTGCATTATTTATTGATTATGGGAAGTTAATTATTGAATTAAAAGGAATTATGGCAAAATGAAAACTTATTTTGATATTCGCCTGTTCACTATATACTCTTGGGTGGCGGCATAATGTCACTTAAGGAATTTGGCTTGCATTGAAATATCTTTTATGTACATTTAAGTCTATTTTTAAACAAAATCATACTCTTTGTTTGCATATCTTTGATAATTCCCCTGAGTGCATATCTTTGATAATTCCCCTGAGTGCATATCTTTGATAATTCCCCTGAGAATTAAACATGGCCCTTGACCATTGGCTTCCAATAATGAATATAGTTATAAGAAAAATGTCAGACACAAACCAAATGATTCTAAATTTAGAATTTCCTTAAGCGTAAGTAATTCTAAAACATGGTCCAATAAGATTTAAAGTATTTTTTATTAGTTTAATATAGTTCATCAATCAATTTTATGGTATGTTTTCAGTATCAGTACTTCACATGTAATAAAATTTAGCAACAAAATATTAGCTTGGCTGTGAAATCATGTCATCAATGATCATGGCAGCCATATTTGGAGGAGATAAAAGATTCTTTCATTTTTAAATGACAGTTAAATAATATAAATTTCAGATTTTTTTAGTATAAATAATAATCATTAAAAAAAGTGTTTGTAACTTTGTTCTCAAACAGGAAGTCCCGATGATCCTAAAGGTGTACAAGCACATTCTGCGCAACAATCTAGTTACCACAGCAACATGCACCCAGCATCAATGGTGGGCATGCCATCTTCATTCAACCATAACCTATTAGCAAAACCTGTTCCTATGAGACGATTGTCAGACAAAAGGATTACTCAACCTAGAAGTGGTATGGGCGGAGAGCCTCCGGGAATGATGGATCATGAAGCCCCTCGTAAGATAACTGATAATAAATTTCTTAGTTTGTAAACATGATTTATAGATTTTAGTTTTAAAAATAAAAAAATTTTACAATAATATTTTACATATATTAAGTTATTGAAAAATAGCACTTTGAATGTACATGTTCGTAACAATGCAAGTATTCCCACTAACTTATATGTTTATGTGTGTATTCTTGGCGTAATAATGGTCCATCTGCCCTTTTAGGCACTGAGTGTACGAACCCGGACATGTCACCATTTATGTCCTTAAAAGTTATTATCTGCCAAAAGATAAACTATAAATTTTAAATTTAGTTATTCACTAATTAAAATGATACTAAATATGTATTTAAGTCAATTTAATTGTGATGTTTACTATTTTGATGGACGGGAATTCAAAGGAGACCATTATATACATCATGGAGAAAAATAAGCTGCCAAAATTAAAGACTTACTTTTCTGTGAGAATTTTAATCTTACATTTATTCTGCTTGTAAGAGGAGGGAGGAAAAGTACGGGAATAAATTAAATACATCCTTTCTGAGGAAAACAATGAAAAAGAATTGAAAATGAATTTTAAAAAAGGTAAATTACTGTATCAATGCATTTGTCAAACTTTTGTAAAACATGTATGGTTATATAAGGAATTTAGAACATGAAGTTATATGAGTACTATTCCATTGTTAGATAAGAGAAGTAAGACATTAGGTACATGATTGTGACACGATTGAAAATCTTAATGTGGTCACATAGATCACATGTTCACAGTTACAGTAATTTTACATATATGGTAGAAGTGATCCCTAATATGGCATTGAATATGTAACGTCGTGTCATGTTTATAATACAAAGATAAGAAATATGCCAAAATAATGGTATATTCTACATGAAGTCAATATGTGGACAAGAAGAAAACTACTAAAGGCAAACATTTCCAACACCTAATCATAGGCTCCTTTAATGACTATTTTCAAAGCATCTTGGTGATAAAGATTTTATTTTCAAAGCATCCTGGTGATAAAGATTTTTTTTATTGTTCATGGTGATATTAAGGCTTTTTACGCAAGGGGCAAAATATCTTTTAATTTAGCGATACATTAGTTTTATTTTTAGGAAATGTTTTTACCAATATATTTGCTTTTAGATAAACTGCTTCCTAGATTTGCTATATGATAAAATCAAACCAAAGAAACCAGGCTTAAAGTTAAAATTAAAAGACAAAAAAATATCTTAAAAATCTTACAAAATTACATTCTCAAAAATTAAAAAAATATGCATTTTAAAAACAATTATTTTGGACAAATTTCCCCACAAGGTAACAAAAAATCTGAAAAATAATAAAATCATTGTACTTTACCCTCATCTTCAAATTTGCAATTAATTGATAAGATGTTAGTTTTCTTGAATATTAGAGAATGGCCAAAGTGAAATTTAATTGACAAAAAGGTCTTGTTTTTCAGTTGATATGAAATTTAATAACAAAACATAACAAAATAATTAGATTTTTAGTTAATTTGAAATTTCATAACAAAACTTACAAAAAAATCAGTTAACATGAAATTTTTAAAAAATATATAATTTATAAAGAATATATCAAATACAAAAAGAATATGTGTGCCCTACATATTTAAGACTTTAAGTAGGTTTTTTTTTACCTCATGGATTATGTTTTAGAATTTTTTGTTTGTTAATAACATGATAGTAAGCTAGTTACATCAAATTGCTGTTAAGCTTGTCTTAAGTCTTACTAGCTCTACTCTCAAATGAATAAAAAGGTGCACAATGGGTTTTTACAAACCTAATGGAAAAAAAACTGGTGTTTTATTATTTGTATAAAATTTTATTTAGAAAATATCAAATTTGCAACTTTTTTTATCCCAATCATCTAAATTTCATACATGATGTTATAATAATTATACACTAGCTTGTAAAAGCTCATGTTATGTTTAGTTCAGTATAAGATTGGAATATATTTCACCAAGTGGGCACCAGAAGAAATATTTCATGAGTGGCGCAGCCACGAGTGAAATATGAACTTTTGGTGTTCACAAGGTGAAATATATATCGATTTTACACTAAACTAAACAAATTTTCTTTTTATTATATGCAAGGAAACGTTTTAAAAGACATTTTAATCTAATACTAAATGAAAAGGGGCCAAATAATAATACAATGTGACATCGTAAACTGAGTCATTTACAACGTCAAGTTATTAAGTTGGTCTCCAGTACTGTGCACGCTGGTATTTCTCTGAAACAATGTAAGGGACTTAAAACAGTGAAATTATCAAATTGATAATTTCACTGTTTTAAACAGTGAAAATATCAGTTTTGTAGTTCACTGATATATTTCTATAAATCACTGGAAAGCATGTAATAAATTGTTTTAAACTAAAAATTCAAATTTAAGAATAAAAGTTATTGGATATTATAAGAAAGTGTGGTACTGAATACAGAAAGTATAATAACTACTGTTGTTTTGTGGTATAATACAGCATTTACTATATAATATATAGTATTCAATAATCATGAGGTAATCAATTGATCATGTAGTAAATATTGTAGATACTACCTTCTGTGTATTGGTTTTTAAGTTTGTTATTACCCTCAGGGGTTCCCCCACACGTAAGTAGTGATTGGTCATCTAATATTGCATAACTTTGCATAAAATATCGCAGGTATATTCAATTAAATCTGTCTGGGATTTTGCTTACTTTACCGTGACTTCTTAAAGTTACCGTCATTTATGAGTTTAAAACCAGAGTGTACAATCAATTTATTGAGAAGCTAATTTGTTTAATTGCTGATTTTTGAAGAAAAGAAAAAAACAACAACCATAAAAAAAACAGAAAAACATTAATGTTTAATTTGATACCTCTAGGTAACATTTTTTGAGAAAATAAATTAAAATATATAGATATTATAGTGCCTGTAGTGTTATGGAAAGAAAGTTGTTCCGAGTGAAATGTGGTGTTGAGATATTATAAAATTTATTACAAAGTGATTGATATAACAACTTGTTTTAAGGAGTAATATTGTGTTAATTTGTGTAATAAAAACATAGGAAATATTCATATTAAACAAGGTGAAAGTTTAAACTATATAACTAATCTGGAAGTTAACGATGGGTGACATGATGGAAAGATTCCTCGAGTCAACACGGAATTATTATCAGCCACAAGGCATGCTGGGAAATTCAGCTGATTTTACACAGATGAGTTTGAGCAATGTGGCACCAAATTACACGAGTCCATACTCAAATTTATCTTCTATGTGGGGTACAGAATAATTCTTCTTATCCTGTATTTGTTCGTTTACCAGTTGTCAACTATTTAGTGATATTATGTTTTAGAACATGTTAGATGCTTTATACCTAAAAAAGTAATGCCAACTGTGAAATTATTTGTCGTAAAAGTTGCATCATGTAAACCAAGTATTTTGATTTCCATACAAAATAACTTTTTGAAAACTATAAAAGTACACTAAAAATAAAAAAGCTTTTGAAAAATAAAAAAATATAAGCGTTTCTGAAGCATAATGGGTCTTTAAATTTCAAGTGATGTTCAAATATATGCACAATCTGAAAGATTGCTCAAATTATAATTTAAAGTTCTAGTAATTACCAGTTTCAACAGGCATTTCAGGGTTTCAATTTCCATTAATCACATATTATATCTCAAAAGTTGTGCTGAGTTTGTACAAGACAAATTTTCAAAACTAAGTTTAGGTTATAAGGAAATAAAAGTTATTGGTTTCTACAGCAGCTGCTTGAATGTTTACAACAACTCATTTACAAGTAGGCCGGACAATTTTTTGTTCAACAGTTATTAGTTTAATAACCAATTTATATTATCATTATTTCCCCAGATATTGTATTACAGTTTTAATTGAAAGCTTTACTTATTTCCCCAGATATTGTATTACAGTAAGAAATAATTTGATTTAATTGAAAGCTTTCATATTAAATTGTATCATAGTTTGGGGACCTCTCTGTTGGAAATGTGTCAGAGTTAAATCGTATACATATACATGCACAGTGTGTTAACTGGAGTACAGAGTACCGCACTCCAGAGCATGCCCATTTATTGGCTCATTTTTGCTGGGGTTTACTTATTGTGACGGCAGAGAAAGGGAAAGCGATAGAAATAGAATATTCAGATGCTCGTTCATTGGTAACTGCTTTCAGGGGTTTCATATTATGACAACAGGGAACATGTTTTTATGTTTGTCTATTATACAAAAGAGAACAAAAATTGACACTATTTTTAAATAAGTTTTGATAAAAGTAAGGGAAATTGTATAAATAATTGATGTATATTAAAACTTAACATAAAAAAATGATTGATTTTATCTCATGGTTATTTCAAATAAACACTGAAATATTTTTAAGATAAAAACACAGGGTGATTTTTTTTTATCTTTTTTTTTTTTAAATTAACCCTTAAATTTTCACTACTAAATCATACAAAGATAATGATTCAAACTATTAAATTTACATTAGACAAAATCTTATTTATCTTATTGTATTATGTATTATCAAAAAATCATTTCAATTTGTATACAATATTATCAATGTAGATTTTGATAATGAAGCATTATGATTTGTTTTAAAGGTTTGACCATACATTTTTTTAAGAGTGTGCAATTTTCATAGATGTTGACCTACATACTATAAAATGAATTTATTTAAAGGCATAATTTGATGTAATGTTTGTGCGAGATTTGAGAATTGTGTCTGGGGAGCCTTTTGTTACCTGCTCTAATTTAGTCCTTTACCTAGACTGGTTATATAACTATAAATAAACAATCATTGTTACCCAGAAGCTCTCATTGAATTAATCATGGTTACACAGGAGCTATTGGAAAAACATAACACATTGACTGGTTATCACTGATGAGATAATATCTTTCCAAATATTGGCAAATGAGATTGGTCTGGGGTTATTAGGTGCATATAGTAGTGTACATAAGTTACAAAAATTACTTAAACACTAAATTTTTATGATACGTCTCATTTTTTAGAGCACCAATATTTGCTATTTTTGCTATATCCCAGAATTTAAGTAAAGGAGATATTGAAAAAGAAAAGAAAATGATGGAAGGAAGTATTCTGAAAACAAAAAAACATGTTTTAGAGGAAACAAAAATAATATGTGTGCAAGTCTAATTGCTATTTTTGCGTGACATAAGTTTGAAACAAAGTAATTTGTGCAAATTTCTTGTCTTTAGTTCCAGATCCAGTTACAAATCCCACACTTGCACGAGCTCTGGCAGCTGTAAATCAAGGCCAGAAGCGACCGCGTAGTGAGAAAAAAGCAATACCTGATGATGCTAAAGATGATAAATATTTCGAACGTCGCAAGAGAAACAACAATGCAGCAAAAAAGTCACGAGATGCCAGAAAAGCAAGAGAAGATGAGATAGCAATACGTGCAAGTTTCCTGGAGAAAGAAAATGCCATTTTAAGAGCTCAAGTTACGACATTGCGCGAGGAAGCCAACTCATTACGGCAACTCTTGTTACAAAAACGAGCTTCTAGACATTAACTGTCACTTCTGACACAAAACTTCATAGAAACAATTAGATATATATTGTTATATATTTTGCAATTTAGAATCCATGACCTTTAACTTTCACTTGACCTTTCAAGGTCATGTGATGGTATGAAAGGTTCTTTGACTGCCAGTAGCGTTAGATTGCTACAGTGATAATATTATTGATATTTCTTGTTGATGTGTTTATGTTTTTTTTGTGCTATTTCATGTTCTTTGTTGACAATTTTACCTTAATTCATTTTAATCACTCAGGTTTTACTCAGGGATTCATTGTATATCATTTTAAAGTATTATAGTTAGCATGATGTAATTATGATGTTGTAAATAAAACCGTCAAGGGTGACAACTTGCAAAACTGGGTCAGTTAATATGACCTTATTTGTAGCCATTAATTGCTTGTATGGAAGTAATAATTACAAGAATCTTTTATTTTTGAGGTCGGTGCTGAAGATTATTGACCCAGTTTTCAATTTGTTTTACTATTGTTGCAAGCTGCTTAAATTAGAATGTGACAAAACCAATGATCTTCAATATGGAATAGACAAATACTTATTTAGAGCTCAGACGAAATATTCATAGTGGAGGAATTTTATTTTACAGAAAACTTTTAAAGAAGTGTATGATTTCTTAGAGCAAAATACATTGCTCAATTTATTGTTCTTGTAGTGCTACATAGCAAAAGAAAAGTTACTTTGTTGTTTCCAGCAGTTTACCATTAGTTTAAGCCAATCCTATGAATTCATTAACTTAAAATATATTCAGAGGTCATCATGTACAACATATAAAAACAATTTTGATTTTAATATTGTCTGATATGTTACGGGTACCTACATTTTTAAACTCTTTAAGAATTTGCTCAGTATATTGTTTTAAAAAGAAGATAGAGAAATTATATTTTTTCCGTAAGTAGTTCAGGAATACTCGCTCAGTATTTAGGGTACTGATATATATATATATACCGGTCAAATATCGTGTTCAGTTTTAACCAATGTTCAGGGATTTACATATAATTTGTTGTTTTGATACTCAATAGCCATTATAGAATTGTTTATTCCTGTTAGATATGCTTGTTTCATAGTGTGTGTATTTCACCTTTGTTCATTATTACATGAAAGTCTCCATGTTTTTTTCTAACTGTTGCCTTCCTGTCTAATGTTTTTCATATTTGCAAAACATCCGGGTATAAAACCATAGGCATTTCTGCTCATTGAAATTAAAACTGGTGCTTCATTTAAAAAACAGTCATATCATGTGGATATTAGTGGAGAAAATAAGGCTCTTAAATAAAGTGTTCCGTTTATGATTAAAGTATATTTAAGTGCTTTTAAATGGAATATAGCAAATCTTTTAGAGTAGATAAGCATTTTGGCAAGTGTTTGTAACATTTTTTTCCTGTAGAATAATTGAGAATGAGTAATTGATATAGTTTTGAATATTTCCAGTGTTGGTGACTCCAAGATGCCTATAGTATTAGTTTAAACAATTTTTTATTGTTTCATGTAAATGATATCTTTAAATGAATGATTGTACTTATGGTATTGTGGTTTGTTTTCTCTCCTTAAAGCTCAAATCTGTTTTCAAATTATATAGAAAATTCCAATAGCTGCTATAGTATGTATCATTTACACGTAAGTACCAATTCTAATAATTTCTATATCAAATTCAGTAAACATGTATGAAAATTTCAATGAAATTTCAAAGTTGTGAGGAAAGATTGTCCTCATGAATTTTTTGTCATTTTATAATTCAATAATGATTTTGTAAATAGTTGAAAAGGATGTATGGAAATCCGTAAACACAAATGTGCACTGTTTTTTATTTGCAATTTTGTGTTCAGTTTAATCTATTTGTTTGCATAATTGTATGTGTTTATAATGGTAGGTAAGTGTGTATTGAAAGAGAAATATGTATGAATTGTTTGTCATGTAAGAGAAGTTGCAGTGGTAAATTATTATGTCACTAGTAGATATTTTAAAATTTCCTAAACTGAGTTTTATAGGATTGATTTTCACAATATTGACTTGGTATTAGTGAGATTGTCCTGTAACTAGCGATATTGACCTGTAACTAGTTATATTGGCCTATAACAAGTGATATTGACCTGTAACTAGTGATATTGGCCTGTAACTAGTGATATTGACCTGTTACTAGTGATATTGACCTGTTACTAGTGATATTGACCTATAGCAAGTAATATTGACCTGTAACTATTGATATTGACCTGTTGAACTAGTGATACTGACCTCTTACCTGTAACTAGCAATATTAACATGTTACTAGTGATATTGACCGGTTACTAGTGATATTGACCTGTAACTAGTGATATTGATCTATAACTAGTTAAATTGACCTATAACTAGTGATACTAACCTGTGACTAAATTTTTTAACACCTAATAAGTTTTTGACCATGCAGCTTCTCTTACAAAGTTATTATTTGTATCATTGATATCCATGTATAGAATATTATAGTGAAGTATATTATTTTGTTTTATTGCATGTTACATTATATCATCCAAGGACAAGTATTCAGAAGAGTTATGTTAATATTATATAAAAAAATCTGTTTCAATAAGAACATTTATAATACTACTAGAGATGAATTCCCTTTACCAGGCATCTATAAGAAAAAATCCACAAAAAATAATATGTGAATACTATTCAAGTTTTAGTAAAAAAGTAATAATCAAATTTAAACTTTCACTGCTGTCATGAAGTTACTTTGATTCGAGGACTAAGAGAATGAAAATAATGTCTATTAAAAAAAAATTTCAAATTTTTTTAATCTCAAAAGTAAATTATTCAGACAAAGTTAAGATACGAAACTGTAACAAATGATGCTTATTATTTAGCTGTCCAATTTCTGCAATGGAGGTGATAAATAATGTTTGTGTTACAAACAGAACATGATGTCTTTGGTACTTAAAATAAAATAAAATAGATTTTTTATCACAATTAAAATTAAATGTATATGTTTTGTATGATGTTTTTGGAAAGATATGGAAAAAAGTTTTATCAGAGTTACCTCCCTTGTACCTGTAATTCGTTTTCTTTGGGCATTACTCATTGTTCATGTAAACATTTTGATGATTTTGTTTTAGTTCATTTCTTTATTCAAATATGAATTTAGCTTCAAATTTGTGTTTGTGATTACCAAAGTGCCAGTATATGTATCATTGTTTTACAAACCGGTGAAAGTATAAATGTGTTTTTGATGTAATTGTTGGATTATCAGGGAGAATTTATGGCCATTCTTTTATGATTTTCGTATTTGTGTTTTTTATATAGCTAAAAAGTAAATGTTTGTTCACCAGTTTTACTTGGTTTATATTTAAGTTATAAATATAGCATATGTGTGGTCGTGTTGATATAAGAAAACATTTTTATTTAGACTAAACACCACTGCAGATCACCATAAGATGAAATTCACGATAACATGAAAATGAAAATAGTAAACTTGAAATAGTTATGTTGATGTTTTCAGACAGTTAAGCAAACTAGGAAAGTTGTGGAATTGGAAGTAAATATTTGTTTACATACAAACCTTTGATAATTCTGTCAAACATATTTATTGAAAAAGAAAGCTGCTTTTTGTAATACAGTCATGCAAAAATTCAACAAAACCATACTGACTGTATTGTAACATGTATTGTAACACAATTATTCTAGTTGTTTTAGAGACTAAGATAATTTTTGGAAAATAGTATCACTATAAAGTATTGTTTAAACTAAATCTTGTTCCTATAAATTTATTACAAATATCTCAAAGTTGAATTAATAATGCTTTGTCAATCTGTCCACTTGATGAGAAACTAAAAGAAATTTGTATACAAAAAAAAACATTGAAAGCATAGTATATATATAGTTTGATGAGAATTTTATAATTTATATCAAATAAAGCTTGCAAAATTTTTAATGGGTACACTAACAGTTAGTGCATTAGCATGGAGAGATATTTCTTTTTTTAATGTGCTAAAATAGATTTTTATCTGTGACATTGATTCAGACTGAGTCTGCTTTTCATTGAACAGAATGTAAAAGTAAGTTTGGTCATCAATTTTGACTGGGAGGAGTTTGAGTTTATGTTTTCAACAATTCTAAAATTTTAAAGTAAATTCAATTTTATATATAATTGCAACTTTCTTGAAAATAAATTATAATTATAGTTTTAGATATATTTTGGTCATGTAGTATTTTTAATAATTGTGCAGTTGATCTTCTATTCACAACTTTGCGATGATCCAATTTACGACTGAAGGGGAGTGACAATCTAGTGGTAAAGGTGTCTGTCTTAGGGACCTATAAACCATTGGTCAAAATTTTATCAATTTGGCTACAGAAATTTTAATTTAACTACAACATTTCTTGCCCATGTTATGCTATTTTTTTATCGGAATTTTGTACGAAATCAAAATCACATTAATTGGGCTAATTGAAATTTCCAGCTATGCTAAGACCCAGGGATGGTGTGCTTTGTGCCTGACTGGGTTATAGACCATGTTTAATCTTCATGGTTACCAGTAGTTCTATGTAGCCAACTGAACCATTTGAATTATGTAAGGTGAGAATTGTCTTGGAAAAAAAAGGAATGACTACATGTATATTATTAAGTAACATATGAATTTTTTTGCCTGTGATGAGAGGGAAAACCAGTTTTTATGTGTCTTATACTAGCAGTATTACATTTTAACCAAATCTCAGGGACATGATAATTGTTTTACACATATATAAGAGTATTGGTAAGCCTTAAAACCGTAGATTTTATTAGTGAAGTATATGTTACAGTTTATATTTAACATGTATGTATTTTAAGATGTTGTTTATTACTGTATAACAATACAATAATTAGACTTGTACTGATTATTGATGTTCAAGCGAGGAAAAAAAGTACATAGTTCCAACTGTTAGCTGCTGATTTTTGGTTTAAACTTGATGTGTTAACCTAATTTTACTCTGTTTAAAATGTGTATGCTAAATAAAATAACGTAAAATAGAAAGACTTGTTATTTTGTAAAAAATGTTGTATTTTATTAATTGCTTAGTTTATTATGAAGAGATTTTAGCTGTGAAGAGACTTCTATTGATAATGTACAAAGAAGGCCCTCTAGCTGACATAAATGAGCTGATCTGGGAGAAATTGATCTTTTATAACATTGCAAGTTTGTAACATCAATTTTCATAAGAAAATCCTGGCATATTATATCTATTAGACATGGCTGCTACAAATATATGATTTATCTTTTAAAATTAATAAATGAAAGCAATTATGAAATTGTGAAAGACTTGGTGCAGAAACTTTAAATGATGAAGTAAGTAACCATAACCTAACAGTACTAGTGTCACAAATATTGTGTATCAAAGCAAAAGTAACAAAACGATCATGCAGGGAAAGCAATGGTTAATTCTGGCTCTTTATAGTGGCACAACTCTGAAATGTACAAAGCCATTTTTTGTTGGCAACAACAGAGACGTGGTGACATTAAGGGATCTCTTCTCCATTGTCTATCACAGCACTTGTCTAGACTACTCCTCAAAAACTTTGTTGCAAATTTAATCCAAACTTTATGTACAGCAATGGTCAATAAAGTGTTGTGCAGATCATCTGTATTTTCCAGTTTAATGTTTTTTGGCCCTTTAATGATTTGTTTGTCGCAAATCATATCGAAAAGTTAATCCAAATGGCAAATTCTGCCTATTTTGGTCGGCCCTTAAAAGAACATACCAAATACATGATGTTATAAGTCTTCTTGAAATAAACAGTCATCAACTTTGATAGATAATTAAGTTATAAGAAACATCATAACATCAGCCACTTTGTACAATCAGTATGACATTAGAACTTAGTAAAGAAATTATAGTGGTGGTGGTGGCTAGTGTTTACATTCCATACAACAGTAGAAAGCCACTTTGAATTCACCAGAGCACAGTTCAGTCACCACTGCTACGGCAGGCTCTCAAGCAGTTTACCAGTACTACAGTAGTTGCCTTCATTTTCACAAAGAACTGTTAACTTCTGTACATATTAAAACAGAGGTACAATGCGAATGACTGTAGAACGGATCTCATAATCAATTACAATGACCTGCATTGTCTGGGTATCAAACCCAGGTTGCACATTTCACAGTCAAACAATCTTCCTATTGAACTAACCTGCAGTTGTAAAGAAATCATTAAACACAATTTGATTTAAAGCAAAAAATCTTTATTCATGAGTGACATGATTGTTTTGTTTGGAACATTTTCTACAAATATCAAAATAAAATTTGTAGTAAAAAGTAATGCTGTAGCATATGTGACAACTGTAGTAACAGTGCACTGTAAAAACAATGTATGAAATTCTAGTGTATTCATGTTAGACAAATAAAGGGAGATAATAGATGTTTGTGCATCAGTTGCTTTTTGATTTGTTACTGTAAATATCAACATGAAATATGCTGGGATAATACTTGTATACAAAGCTTTATTACAGTCATAGAAAATGTAAAATAAAGCAAGCTCTTTCAGATGAGAATCTTTCAAATTGAAAAAAAAACAAAAACGGATTCTTAACATCAAAGTTTACAAGCTACAGAGGGGATGTAGTTGCTGCTGAACGTAAGAGATTTCAATAGAAAAAATAACAATTGTGTTCCATAACAATTGTATATTTAAACTTTAATTTTTTGTTCTCATTTGGAGTAGCATTAAAATTTTCACTAGCAGGAAACCTGTACATACGAAGTCATGTAAAGCTATATATATATCTTCTACATACTGGCCATTCCAGACAGTGACTTTATCAAGTTACGCTACTGTTACATTATCAGAAGCTGCCAATTGTTATATACTGGCTAGATGATGGTTTCATGTGTGTTAGAAACAGTTGTGTTTTTATTTAACACCAAAAAGCATGTTTATACAAATTTTTCATTAAGTGCCATAAAAAAATGGTGTTTTCCAAAAAATGATTTCTTTGCAATTTGTACAATACTTTTGTATCTTTTAGTTCTGAATAATTTTAATGACACCAAACTATCTTGGAGTTTTTGGCAACCATGCCTTTGGAAATGATAAAATGATTTATCCCCTTCAAAAACTAAACGTCAATGAGACAGATCAGTGGATTTGAAATACAAAAGTATAAATCAATGTATAGTATAATACAAATTAAAACAAAATGTAATTTCATGAACTTATAAAACAGTCATAAAACTTGAGATCATATATAATACCCACATAGTTTGTTGTTATGGGAAATAAAGTAGTACAAAGTGACCAGGAGATGTATATGAAATAACATTTTCTACCATACCTTTGAGATTATGTTCCAAAAAAAATGTTTTCACAAAACCAGAAAATTAACAATCACAGTTGATTCCATTTAAAACATGTATAAATAAAATAATTTAAATATAAATGTAAACTTAAGGTACATTATCACAGACTGTTTATATATATGATTTGCTGAAATAATCTTCAACATTTATAAGCACAATGTCATAAATTCATAATGTTATACATTATCATGTACATGCACAAAGATACATTATCCATAGAAACTCTGAAAAGCATATGTATATTTCTAACCCAGTCCCCTAAAAACAGTTTTAATAATATTAATATCTGTCATATGTTGAGGCTTGGACTGGTATATCCGACCCCTAGGAAATCTGCATATTGGGCTTGCATTCATAAAATGTGCTAAAATGATGTCATTGTATAGCACATTACTCATCTGGCACCTCCGATGCTGGTTGAAATTTCCTGCATGCATAAAACTAGCAGACACACCAATCTGATATTCAAGAAATAGTTAATATAATGAAACATTAACAATTGGAATTAAACTACTCAGTTAAATTGACAAAAGGGAAGACAAATATGTAAGTAAAAGTGGCAATATTTATAAACTTTTGAGTTATATAATAGAGATTCTGTTACATATGGTCTATCAAATGTTCTTACTTTAAACAGCACTAATTCCTAACATGCTAAATATCTTAAGGGCTATTAATCTGAACAACACTATCAATCATTCTTTTGGAAAATTACAAAAATAGCAAACATAGGTCGTAATAAGACTGTGCAGCTGTGCTGGCTGATCTTGATCTGCACTGGTTACCATGGATATATTCAGACACTACCAGCACTCTAGTCTACAAAGACTTAATAAAGTGAACCTGTGGCAAGTTAAATCATTTTTCTGGAACTGGTTTGATATAAGCCTACATAAAATGACAAAAAATTCCAGATTCTTTATCAAATAATGTTGTAAAGCCAAAAATGTTTAACAAGACAGTTAAAATGGCCCTGACATTGCTTGTCTGGCAAAAGATCACAATACTTGTACATACTGTTTTACTGTCTTTTTCAGTGTTAGTACAGTATAAAATTGGGAAGACAACTTATAAACAAGAGGGCAATTATGGCCCTTAATTCCATATCAAAGGACATACTTTTCAAGACCAAGATTTTCTTTTGAATTCCGTCAAACTCTGCTGAGGAAATATTGTTTAAGTCTTATTTCTATATTTAGCCCACAGACGCAATCTTGCGCAGCTAGCAATTTTAGCAATATTTTATTACGAATAATCCAATGATAATTAGTATTTAAGCAGGAGATGAAATTTAGGTCATTTTTCAATATAAAGCTCTGTAGGCCATATTGTGTCACTGAAGGCACATGCCTCAGAAATCCATATTTTTTACTTTGTAAATGTCAAACATGTGTTTAATAATGTTTTAAATGATGGATTAGCATGTAGATGTTTAACCCTTAACCTGCTATATTTATATAATTGAATTTGAAACAGTCCATTCAAAGTTCAAGGGATTTCAATATCAAAATACAACAAGAGGGCCATGATGGCCCAGAGGTCGCTCACCTGTATATAGGCCCCCCCCCACCCCCGGGCCAATTTTTACCCAAGGGCTTTTATTTGTTTATTTGAACAGACTTGGTAGACACCCATAAGAAGATGTTTCATGCTAAACATCTAAGTTCTAGCTCATTGGGTTTTTTAAAAGGAGATTTTTAAAGTTTTTACTATACACATATAGTTAAAAACAATGACACCACAGGGGCAGGGCCAGTTTTGACCCCCGGGCTTTTATTTGAACAAACTTTGTAGATATTTACTTAAAGATGTTTCATGCTTAATATCTAAACTCTAGCTATTTGGGTTTTTTCAAAGAAGATTTTTAAGTTTTTGCTATACACGTATAAGGAAAATCAATGCCCCCCCCCCCGGGCGGGGCCAGTTTTGACCCCAGGGCTTTAATTTGAACATACTTGGTAGACACCCATTAGAACATGTTTCATGCTAAATATCTTAGCTCTAGCTCTTTTGAGTTCTTTAAAAGAAGATTTTTTAAGTTATTACTATATGCATATAGGGAAAATCAATGACCCCCTGGGGCGGGGCCAATTTTGACCCCAGGGCTTTTATTTGAACAAACTTGGTAAACACTCATTAGAAGATGTTTCATGCTAAATATCTTAGCTCTAGCTCTTTGGGTTCTTTAAAAGAAGATTTTTTAAGTTTTTACTAAATGCATATAGGGAAAATCTATGACCCCCTGGGGCGGGGTCAATTTTGACCCCAGGGCTTTTATTTGAACAAACTTGGTAGACATTCACTAGAAGATGTTTCATGCCAAATATCTTAGCTCTAGCTCTTATGGTTCTTTAAAAGAAGATTTTATAAGTTTTTACTATATGCATTTAGGGAAAATCAATGACCCCCCGGGGTGGGGCCAATTTTGACCACAGGGCTTTAATTTGACAAACTTGGTAGACACTCACTAGAAGATGTTTCATCCTTAATATCTTAGCTCTAGCTCTTTGGGTTCTTTAAAAGAAGATTTTTTAAGTTTTTACTATATGCATATAGGGAAAATCAATGACCCCCTGGGGCGGGGCCAATTTTGACCCCAGGGCTTTTATTTGAACAAACTTGGTAGACACTCATTAGAAGATGTTTCATGCTAAATATCTTAGCTCTAGCTCTTTTGGTTCTTTAAAAGAAGATTTTTTAAGTTTTTACTATATGCATATAGGGAAAATCTATGACCCCCTGGGGCGGGGTCAATTTTGACCCCAGGGCTTTTATTTGAACAAACTTGGTAGACATTCACTAGAAGATGTTTCATGCCAAATATCTAAGCTCTAGCTCTTTTGGTTCTTTAAAAGAAGATTTTTTAAGTTTTTACTATATGCATATAGGGAAAATCAATGACCCCCCGGGGTGGGGCCAATTTTGACCACAGGGCTTTAATTTGAACAAACTTGGTAGACACTCACTAGAAGATATTTCATGCTTAATATCTTAGCTCTAGCTCTTTGGGTTCTTAAAAAGAAGATTTTTTAAGTCTTTACTATATGCATATAGGGAAAATCAATGACCCCCTGGGGCGGGGCCAATTTTGACCCCAGGGCTTTTATTTGAACAAACTTGGTAGACATTCACTAGAAGATGTTTCATGCTTAATATCTAAGCTCTAGCTCTTAGGGTTCTTTAAAAGAAGATTTTTTAAGTTTTTACTATATGCATATAGGGAAAATCAATGACCCCCCGGGGCAGGGCCAATTTTGACCCCAGGGCTTTTATTTGAACAAACTTGGTAGACACTCACTAGAAGATGTTTCATGCCAAATATCTTAGCTCTAGCTCTTTGGGTTCTTTAAAAGAAGAATTTTTAAGTTTTTACTATATGCATATAAGGAAAATCAATGACCCCCCTGGGGCTGGGCCAATTTTGACCCCAGGGCTTTTATTTGAACAAACTTGGTAGACACTCACTAGAAGATGTTTCATGCCAAATATCTAAGCTCTAGCTCTTAGGGTTGTTTAAAAGAAGATATTTAAAGATTTTTCTTTCGGTTGCCATGGCAACCAGAGTTCTGCATGGAATTAAATTCTTTGAACAATTTTTAAAGGTGACCACCAAAGGAACATTCCTGTGAAGTTTGGATGAAATTTGCTCAGTGGTTTATGAGGAGATGTCATTTAAAGCAAAAGTTTACGGACGGACGCCAGACGGACGCCGGACGAAAAGCGATCACAAAAGCTCAGGTGAGCTAAAAATTGAGCTGCCAACAAAATAGAGCCTGGTCAAACTGCACGGATGTGTAGGCTGGCCTGGCTGTATGCTGGTGGCAAAGGCTGATTAATTTGGTTCCAGCTTGTTAAGGGCTAACAACTGAAGAAAGTTGCACTGAACATGAGGCTGAGCAATGAGTCCTAAAGGTAGCAAATGTAAACAAGGTAGTGTTTTGACTTCTGTACAAAATACTGTTTCACTATAATTGTATCAATTGCCAGCAGAACAAAAGAAGCAAAAGATAGTTCATCACTATGGCAAATGAGTAATTTTTGGAAACTTTAGCAAGATTTTGAAAATAAAAATGATAGCATTTTTGAGGCATAATGGGCCTTTAAGGGGTCACAATCACACTGTGAAAATGAAGCCTTTGTTCAAAAATCTGTTATATCAAAGTAAGAGTTACAGCTTATAGAATGAAAATGATTTGAGAGACAGTATAAAATATGTAAATCGATAAAGAGCATATAATTCAACAATCATAAACATAACAAAGCACTATGGCAATTAAAAACTACAAATAAGCAAATTTTGATTTTTATCTATGTTTGTGTTGAAATCACTGCAAGACTCAAATGCTATGGAAACACAATTATAATGAAGTGATTAGTATCCAGAATCTTTAAGATACTGGACCTGCCTCTCACAAAGATCAACTGCCTTCCGCTGATTCTGTCCTCCCTTTTTTACAATAACAACACCTTTGCCAGACAAAGCAGCACAGCACAGTTCCTTCTCACCAGTCTGTTTTGTTACAAAATTACATCCAGTATTAGGCCCGTCCAATTCCTTAACTTTCATTAACGGTATGCCGTTCAACTCCAACTTTTCCCCATCTTGAATAACTTGCCCTTTTGCAGCCTTGATGATTACAGCTAATTCCTGTTGTGTAATGTTGTTTAAGCCAGCAGATTTCCCCCATATATTACCATCCTGGCCACAGATACAACAATCATCTGCTCCTGATGACTTCATTGCATCTATGTGACTGTCCCAAGACATCTGAAATAAAATAAATGCACTTATAAAATCATCAGAAATGATAGCAAAATAAAAGATTGTTGGCATTTGGTCTTGTCATAGGGTCAGACTGATTTCTTCCTTTTGCTAAGCAGTCATTCCACTTTATCTTTGATCTTAATATTGTCATTTTCATGTTTGTCATTCAGTCAGTCTTACCCCTTAAAGTTTTCATACTGCACTTGTCATTAAGTCAGTCTTACCCCTTAAAGTTTCCATACTGCACTTGCCATGAAGTCAGTCTTACCTCTCAATGTTGCATAATTGCATTTGCCATGAAGTCAGTCATACCTTTTTAATGTTGCCATATAACATTTGTCAATGAGTCAACCTAGCCTCATTGCTACCATGCCGCACTTGTCATTACGTCAGTCTTACCCTTACTGGTTCCATATTGCACTTGTCATTAAGTCAGTCTTACCTCTTGCATTTGTCTGATGATTTAAATCAGTCTTGCCTCTCAATGCTGACATATTACATTTGTCATTGAGCCAGTCTTATCTTTTCAATGTTGCCATATTGTGTTTGTCATTAAGTTAGCATTGCCTCTCAATGTTGCCATATTTCTAACCATTTAGTCAGTCTCGCATGTCAATAATATCATTTTGCATTAAACACTAAATTTGTTTAACTTATCAATGTTACCATATTTCCTATCTCATCAAGTCAGTCTGGATTCTCAATGTGATTATACTGCATTTGTAATTTAGTCAGTGTTACCTCCCAATGTGGCCACATATCATTTGTCATTAAGTCAATAATACCTCTCAAAGAGGCCCTATTGAACTTGTCATTTTGTAAGTCCTACCTCTCAATAATGCCATATTGCACCTGTCATTAAGTCTCTACAATTTGGTATTTTGTACATTCATTTAGTCTTCTAATGGTAATATTTTATTCTTCTTATGGTGATATTTTATTCCCGTCAACAGAACAGGTCAGTGGTTTTTGTTTATGTTGGCATTCTTATTACATTCTCACTTTCGAAGTTGTCATTCTATTACAAGGTCAGGTATATTGCCATAAAAATTCATTCATTAGATCATTCTAAAGAAGGCAGGCGTCTCCTGCGGCTGCCATATCTTTCAAACATTTCACACATAGCATAAATAATTAATAAATAATTAAGCCTAATATTACATATAATACATTTAAAATTTATCCTACAAAAAGTTAATATCATCTCCAAGTAGTGCAAGTTAATTTCTGTCATAAAATCAAACCTACACTTGGACATATACTTTGGATGAATGTGCCATGGTGTTTTTAATTTTATTTAGTCAGCCAGTCTTAGTTTTACATTGCAGACTCAACACACTCATGTTAGTGAATTTGTTATTTCTTTTTGTTATGACTATTGGAATAACACCACTCCTTGACTAAGAAAGCATTACCTTGGTATATGAAATCTCATAATAGAAATATATAGAAGGTATTTTGATCATATAAGTCTAAATAAACCACAAGTGCCTTTGAGGGACACTATTCTCAAAACAGAAATACTTATCTCTCCTGTTCAAATTCTAAAATCACTTTAGGGGCACACCCAAGATCTGAAATCTGCATTTATAATACTTATTTATTAAGATTAAAACATCAGTAAGATGTATGTAAACTTGATTGTATAATGTTTTATGCTGATGTTATTCATTGAGTGTTTAAATTCAAGTTGTGACCTTTCTGTTGAAAAATTATCAGAGGTAAATCGTAAAAGCATTATACATGCACAGTGCCTTAACTGGAGTGCAGGTAATAGTTACCCCACAATATTGATTGGCTTATTTTTTTCTGGTGTTTAAATGTGTGATAATGATAGAAATGTCATATTTAGATGTTCATTTATTGGTTACTTTTTTTCTGGACAACAGGGAACATGTTTTTATTTTTGCCTATGATACAAAACTTGAAAAGAGAATGAACATCAAAACACTCGGCAATCTGATTTTACTCAGAGGCTATTGCCCCATTGTAATAATCAGATAGCCTTGTGTTTCGATGACCTTTCTATGGCTAGTTTTTTTTATTTGGAATGTAACTGCCACCAAAGTAGCTTTCTTCTAAGTAACAAATGTTACTGTTTTCCGAATTTGACCCTTGATTTTTATAGTGGCTTTCAGGCATCCAAACACAAATTTCTACCTGTTCCAGCTCTACAAGTCTTATCACCTTATCCTTCTGAATTTCTTCAAGGGACTATTCTAGCACCCAAATTTGGCACTCTCCATTATCAGTCTTTGGATACCAAAATAAGCAATAAGCTTAAGTAATAAGCAATCAGTACAGAGCCTTGGTTAGATTATAGAAATGTGTAGGCTATCCTAACTCTGGGATACTGGTGCCAAAGGCTGTAAACCCTCATATCAAGCATTATCAAGTTCTTAGGTCCTCCTCCTGCATACAGCCATCCTATATAATTATGTTTTGTTGCTAGATGATACTATATTCATATACTCTTGTTACCACACAATTCCATCTTTGTACAAGCATTGCCACTTGTTATGCTAATACAACAACAGTAATAGTAATTATTGTAAATATGTGCAAAAAGGTAGGAATAGAGTATTGTTGAATTCTTATGTTTCATAAGAAAACATTATCAGTCAAAAAAAAAGAAAGAAAAAATGTTTGAACTTTCAGCATGCGTTCAAATCCTGTTATGTAAAATATTTTAATTAAGGTGTACTTGAAAAATGATCAAACATGATTTACAACATTTTAACATTGTGCTGCAAACAATAAGCTTAAGATCTTTTTCCACTTTTATTTTGTTTTAAATAATTACAACAAATCAAAGCACAGAAGGCGCTGAATTTGTTTGGGTCTCAGAATGTCAGAAAGGTGAAGGTTGTGAGGTTATAAAACAATTTGTTTTTGTATAGTGTCACCAATGCTTTCCAGCGTTTTAATTGTAGTAGATTGGCTATAAGACTAATTGCAACACTGATATCCAATCCAATGTTTATTTGACTTAAACAATTTGAAAAAAAATGAGTTGCCTTAACTGGGATTTGAACTCCAGACCTCTCGCTTCCTAAGCGAGCGCGCAAACCCCTCGGCCACGGTGAATTTATATTTTAACGGCCTGAAGAAAACCATATTATTCTAAATTAGGGTTTGTAACGACGCTAACTGTTGTTTAACACTTGTGTAAATAATCATGGCGCTTACTATAAGCATGTATATCTATAAAGAATAAAACAATATTAGAAATCTTCGACCATTCGGGAATTATTTTGCTTGAAAATTAATGCGCCTGTCATGTGACCATATTTACGCAGTGATCTCCCCTGAATTTTTCGGCCTTTGTGTTACATATATAAAGGGAAGTAACCGCTTCAAAAAAGCGGACTACTTTCGGCATTTGCAATTAACAGCATTAGAGTCTGAAATTTCGCTACCATTATTTGTTTGGTCTGACGACCCAAACAAATAAAAACTGAAATTTTTATGTTGAAATCAAAGGAATCTAAATGAAGTTGTTAATAGACTTTTGTTAATGACAAACATTGTGAGCAGGAAAATATGGAGAGAAATGTGTGTCTCGATTAATAATAAATGAGCCGTGTCATGACAAAACCAACATAGTGGGTTTGTGACCAGCATGGATCCAGACCAGCCTGCGCATCCGCGCAGTCTGATCAGGATCCATGCTGTTCGCTATCAGTTTCTCAACTTGTAAAAGGGTTGGAAAGTGAACAGCATGGATCCTGATCAGACTGCGCAGGCTGGTCTGGATCCATGCTGGTCGCAAACCCATTATGTTGGTTTTGTCATGGCGCGGCTCAAATATTCCTCAAGATAATTCACAGTGAGGCATGTCAAAAATGAGTAATTTTTATTCACTAAATTTTTTCAATCATTTCTAAAGTGTAACTTTCACCTTTTAACTCTACGCCTCTCATACGACCAGTACAGACCGAGACCACAAGATACGTCTGTGCCATCTTATCTGACCTGCTCAGTCAGCACATACCGAAACATTTCCCTAAAATTTATGAAATGGTTTTGTCCCGATTTAATGACGGGCATTGAACATGCATAGTGTGATAAGGGACAAACACAAAAGTAGTGAAAACTCCATTTTTTTTAATGTAATTTCTTTTTAATTCAATACTTTGTCATACTATGTATAAATTGCATTCTACAGTAACAATATAGAGAATAAATCAAACAATATACACATAGACAATGATATTGATAATAATACTGACTCTTACTAACATTGGAACAGTGTAATACAAATATATGGCTTTAATACCTATAACATGTTATGTTTTAAAATAAAATAAGTATTCTATAAAAGACAAATAAGATTATGTTAATGGTTTTATGCAGACCAAGTTGGTAGTGATTCTTTAACATAAAGTTTCAACTGCAAAAGTTTAACAATAATACTTTGCTTTTCAAATGAACAGAAAAATTTGGAATGATCACACATTTTTTACAGCTATTGTTTTATGGTCATCAAATAGATAGTAATAAACAATATGAATTTTGATCAAAGACTTTATAAAGTGCTACAAAAATAAATCATATAAACACCTTTTTAAAACTTATATTTGAGCCACTTGGTATAATAACTTTTGAATGATTGAAGTCAAGTACAATACATTTTGCACAATGGAATTTCTGTCATTTTTTTCTTTTTTAAATGTACAAAAACAGAAAACTTGGTTTGACTGAGATTTATATAAGAACAACTAAACAGTTGATAAATGGTAACATTAAGTAACAATTCATTAGAAAAAAGTCGTTATTTCCCAAGCCATTTGAAACTGAAAATCTAGGCAACTTTTGATGTAAAACAATGAACTCTTGTTAAAACCTAATATCCAATTCCTTTCAAGTAATTCTTATATTTGTCTAAATACTCTCTGGAAGCCCCCGCACAGGATGCCTGTGACACACCTACTATAACTCCACGTGTTGTCTGGCAAATATTGCACACAAATTTCTCCTCCCCACCTAAGGATAAGACTGTCAAAAGTCCGTCATCAGCAGGGCTTCTGAACATGTATTTTGTTCCGCAGATTGTAATACTTTCTCCTTTAATGTCCTGACCTTGAACAAGCTTGACTAATCGCGCTATCTCCGCCTGTGTTGGGTTGAACCCGGCAGATTTTGCCCAGGGATTGGCGTCCATTCCAAATAGACCAGCATACTTCATTCCAGGCCCGGCCATCAGACTTTTTACATGTGCGTCCCAACTCATAGTGGATTATGTCTGAAAATAGTCATAGAATAAATTAATATGGTGACTGATAATAATTAAAGCATATATTGTGACTCACGTTATTTTGTTTAATACTTTATTTATCATTGAAAATTA
Source organism: Ruditapes philippinarum (assembly GCF_026571515.1). Classification (NCBI taxonomy): domain Eukaryota; kingdom Metazoa; phylum Mollusca; class Bivalvia; order Venerida; family Veneridae; genus Ruditapes; species Ruditapes philippinarum. Next base: position 84,083 of record NW_026856403.1, read on the forward strand.
ATGTGTTCCATTCTACCAATAGCAATGATAATTTATATCAGTATTTTTTTTTACCTTTAGATTGAAATAAAGAATTTTCCTTCCAAGCAAAATATATTTGAATAAAATATTTTACTTCATATATCCTACTACAAGCTTAAATCTGACCACCTATAATTATCATTATCATAAGTTTGATATTATAAATTAGGCTAACAGGAAATAATTCATTTGTTTCACGTAAACTAACATTTAAACAGCTGTATCATATACAATAGAAAGAAGTGTCATATTGTCTCAGAAACAAATAATTAAACATGTATGTCCTATGATAGATAAAAGTGTATTATCAAGTTGAACAGTGAAATTTGACTATGATGTGGGGGACTGTACCCTGTTGCCTGTACTAGTACAGTTACATCTAGCTGATTAGATAAACCCACCCTATGCTTGTATTAACTATTTCTGTATCTTGTACATAGTTATCAATATATCAACATATATCACATTTGATTAGTAAGGTCTTTTATCTAAAAGGTTACATTTTCCTGTAGATATATCATTAATAAATCAGTATAACACACTATAATCACTATTACTGATTATCAAGAATCATAATAGATAGGAAATAATAAATTCATCATCAAAATTTAATGTCGAAAGTTGCCAAGCAATAATAAAATTATTCATGTGAGTGACCTTATACAGAAGTAATATCAATATGAAACAGAACATATTATAAGTACACTGTTCTGTATTATACTCTTCATTTCATCATGTAATTGTCGTGACAATTTCTATGTCAACACATAGATTTTGCAAAAGAATAAAGTGACAATAGAGACAGGGATCTAGCTTTAAAATAAGAATAATAATTGAACGCAAGAAATTATACATTTCTATATTGTAAGATGTACACAAGAAATTATACATTTCTATATTGTTAGATGATAGCATGCCAAAACAAAGAGGTACAAAATTGAACATGTTTTAATCCGCACTACAAAATCACACATTCAAAGTCACATTTGATTATACCATCTCTATAGATGAAATCCTATTTAGGAGATTTTTCCTCTCAGTAATTGCTAAAGGTTTGTTTTTGAAGTATCAAAATATAAAATAGTAATAAACTACTACACTTTTTAAAGATAATAATTATGTGCATAAAATACTACATTTTTTAAAGATAATAATTATCTGCATAATATTATGTTGTAATGATATTTTTTTTTAAAGATAATATCTGCATATGTTCTAATGATATTAACAGATGAAATTCTGTATACCGTAACATTTCATTGACTACAACATTTTGTTGTAACAGAAAATAAAAACATTTACAGGAACCTTGCCAACTATAAAAAAGAAATGTAATTTATATAGGTATGTGTATTATGAAGGTAAGCTTCTTTCTGTATCACAATTAATGCCTAATTATAACTCAATCATTGTCTAATAATTCATAAAACAGTTGTATAGTACATTCCATTATATGAAAACAACATTTTCTGTCTACAAACAAGAGGACTAACTAAACAATGTAATGGCAATTGCTAATAAAACATTGTACTAAGTGTAAGTGTACATGTATAAGAAAGATTTACGGGTGATAATTGTTCTTAGCCAGTATTAAAGTTTGTTTTAAGCCTTAAAAGGAGCCTTTAAAGGAAGTATGTGGTTTGCAATGCTTTAACAAAATAATTTAGCTATGAAATAAGCTTTTTCTTTAAAAGTTAATTTGAAAAATTCAGATACTTTTTGGATTTACTAGAAATAAAGTGTAGTGTTCAAATCAAATTTTTAATGAAATAAAAAAACTGAAATCTTAAAAACTAAAAATATTTAAAACTCGCATCTAGAAAACTCATTATTAGGACTTGTGATATACAAATTATAATAAGCACCCATGTACAAGCTATATGAACTGGACTATTTGTTAATTCTCCAAAAGTCCATGAATCCTTTATTTAAAATTACCAAATTAGGCATGTTGTGGTCCTTTTCAAGAACAATCTCCAAAGGAGATATACTGAAACAAAATCAACTAAAAACTAGCTGCAAAACCAAGTAAGAAACACAAAAGTCTGATTAGATAAAAGAAAGCAAGAAATAACCAGTTAATATACGAGCTTTATATATTTGCTAATGAATGCTGCAGACCTCCACCTACCTTACAAAACAAAACAATAATCAGATTCCATAAATCCAATCTGAGGCTTTAATCCACCAATCATTATGTTACCGTAATAGGCATTAGTCTCATTTCTAAGGTCTTGCTTACTTAATGTGACTCAAAGCAGACTAAATAAATATTTTTTTGCCATGTGAAATTACTGGTCTATGCAGATAGCCACTAAATAACATAGTTCGCAACATAATTTTAATAACTTTATGTTATGTAATACCAGATCAAGTACTTTAAATGTAGGTTGAAAACATTCATTGGCAAATCTGATAAAAGGAAGTCAACAGTTTTACATTTTAAAGATGCTATTAAAATAGTTCTCTGGTTGAACCAAGCAAAGCATACCTTATAGTTTTCTCAGTTAAAAACAGAACAATATCTTTTCTTCCAGACAAAATTATACACAAAACACGATTTCCTTTGATTATAAACATTTACAAATGGATGTAAAAGCAAACCCCATCAAACTAATGTCCATTTATTTATTTGCTTCATAATCTTTTGTGTTTAATCATAATTAATATTGTAATTATCACAGCACCAAAAGGTGTTGTATTCCAGTAAGTTCCACATTTTTCATGCAGAAATAGTAATTTTCATTTGATGACAATTGCTTCAAAATGTATCATCAAAAGATGTTGTGAAATAGACACTGTTCTGTTTTAAAGACCAGAGAGAAAGACAAAATACCATGCATATGTTATAGTTAGATTATAATAAACAGAATAATGTACTTTCCTGTGACATGATCTTAGAATATGCTTCAATAATGTCTATATGTAACTATAACATATGCTTTTAATTAAGACCAAAGGTGTTACAAAACTAGAAAGTAAGTAATTTAATATAATATTATTAAGAGAGCTAAACTACATCAAACTATCATGTTAGAAACAAAGATCAGTAAATAAAAAGTTTAAGTGTATAAAGCTATAAATCTGCTACACTGTCATGTATTTCACAATTTCAAAATTATTACATAAATTTTGAAAAAGAATATACCCAAAGTGCCAGTATGAAAGAAATATGTTTTTATATATCCTGTTGAGTGAATTACATATTATGCACTAAGTCATTGCTGAAAAGTGGAAACCATTATCAATTTCATTAAAATATTTCATCAGAAATAGCTTTATACCCTATAAAGAAGTTAGCAGACCACACCTACTGTTTACAATATCTATGTTAATACAGCCTCACATCTATTTACAAGCAGCATGCTGAATTACCTGAATGTTTCAGTGACGTCTCCAACATCATACATCTGATCTTTGTGAATGTCATGCTCCTCTTCCAATTCATACTAAATCACTAAACCAATTATAACTAATACAAGATTTAGAGACAGAAATATATTTCTGACCCTATCAATGCTGAAACTTAAACAAGAAAGCCTTGGCTATAAGTACAGATCAAGGTCCTGGATGCTTATCCGTGCAGTTTGTTCTGTTGTTGTAACTGTAAGCTAACTGATCACTTCAAAACTGTCATTCTAATTAAATCTCCGAAGATTTGAAGTTGGAAGTTTGTACCTCCATTTGGATGTCCTAACTAGTGGGTACTTAAATGGCTACCATAATGTTCAACCCATTTAATTGTTTAGCCGATTAGGAAATTCATTTAAAAATACACTTGTATGTAATTCAGTTATGAATAACAGAATATCAGAACCAAAGAAAATTTACTGTATATATTGCTCCTGGTAGACACTTATGTAAACCATTAGTTAGCACAGGTTCAAGGTTTATATCAATATATAAATAATTACATAACAACCTAAATATCTTAAATTGACTGGTCAATCTTACTAGTTGGACAAAACCATTCATCAATTTTAGAGAAAATTTCAAAATAAGTATCGACTGAAAAGTGATCAGAAGGCATATGGGATGGCTGATCTTGGTCTGCAATGGTCATTGGGGGGGGGGGGGGGGGTAATCATTCACCTATAAGACAGATTCTTAATGCCAATGTACTAACATGGCAAGCAGCTTCTATATGCAAAAATAGAGGATAGTTTAAACAGTGTTCAATATTTTAAACAGTTCTTCTTAATATACAATCATTCAATTACTTAAATGACATTATAGTTACACATGTCATGTATCATTCTAATATTCAGGATTTCTCACTAATAGATAATCTTAAACCAATTAATAAACTTTAAAGTTTTTATTTTAGCTGAGTAACAATACACAAATAAAATACATTAACAATTATATATATATATATATATATATTTTTATACCACACAGGCATGTAGTAATAACAAAACAATAATCCATAATTCTGTTGTATTTTTTTTATTGCATATGACATTAAAATGACAAAGTTCACAATATTATTCCACATGATATAAAAGCAAAACTAGTGAAATTATCAGATCTAGGTCATTATTTGGCACATTTGTGTAAAAAGAAAATTTTATTAATACAATTTGACAACAAAAATTTGGCACTCATCTACATTATATATATAAGACAATGATAAAAGAAAATCTTAAAAGTGCTTCAGTCAAAGTTCACCAACAACAACACCTTGATAACATACCTACAACTAGTACAAGGTCAATCAAAATCTAACTGCTTCTCTTTAATTGAAATATTTACTTTTTAATATATGGAAAAAAACATACTTTGTATCAGAATTTCAAGTAAAATCAATGAAATATTTTCCATTTTTCATACAGATAGTATTAAAAGTAAATAATGGAAAGATGATTAAAAATTCCAATAAAAAATAACTTATGTTCCAATCATTTTGCATACTATTAGGTAAGTTACATATCTTTTTGATCAATTTGTAATCATTTATTAATAAACATACTAATTGATGAGAATTTTTCTGTTTTCTGTAACAAATGACTGAAGCACTGCCATACACTAATTTTGGCACAATTATCACATATAATAAGAAAGCAGTAGATGCTTGGCACAAAAAGCAAAAAATCTTCTCCCGACAAATCATGAGCAGTATTATCTGTCACTTTACAACCATACTTCTGCCAACTTATCTCTGATACTATCATATATTTACTCCTGCGTGTATATGACAAGAAAAAGTCACATGTTTACTAAAGGTTATAAAAAATGTACAGTACTTCTGAATCAGATCATAAGTCTTTTAGATGTACAAATGCACTTTGTTTTGAGAATGTACAAACTTTTTTTGTGTGAAAATAAAATAAAGGTAAAATCTTTAAACTCAAAACATTTAAGTTGTACATAATTATGTTGCTTCACTTCTTGTCTGTTTTCCCTTAATGTAAGAGATAGTGATTTTATAAAGCTCAAGGCAAATATAAAAAAATTATTCTTTAAAAAGCATGTTGTTGGGAAAATAAACACTGACACATCTTCTTGTATTGTTAATCTTAAATTTTCTTTGAAACTTTAGCACAACCGATCTATGATTTTGCAAAAAAAATAACACATCAATTTGATATAAAAAATGTCTAAAATTTAATAAAACATAAAAATAGAATAAACAAAAAATCCTTCTCACAACCAAATCATTGCACATAGCAAGCAAGGGACGTAACACATAAGGCAATTTTTTTTTTCACTGTATTAGTTTTTTCCCCTTAAAAAATGTGAATTTTTTGTAAAAATAAATAATGAAAAAAAATTGGGAAGCACCTAATATATTTGACTAAAATTTAAGATTATTTAATACCCCACTTTTTTTAAAAGTAGCCCCTTTTAAACCAAAGAAATTTTCCCTAAAATTTTCCCCATCCTGTAGTTACCTACGACAGCACCAAACACGAAGCAGCTCTTTGCTAAATATCCACAGCAGACATATTTTTCCTTGTCAGATGGAGCTCCGATACGATTCAAGATGATTGACCCTTCCTGCGGGTCATGTGATACATATAGGAAGCTGATCCCACCAATTTTGATTCCATTAAAGTCACAATCTTTACCCTGGATGATGTTAATAATCCTCGTTATTTCTTGAGGCTGTGGTCTAACAATGCCGTCGCCCGCCCATTCTCCACCATCCAAACCATAGATTCCAGCACTACACATCTCCCCCGGTGTCATCAACTGATCGCTCACATAACATTGCCAACTCATTGTGTAAATCTGAAACAAATAAAATACAAATTACATCAAAGATTTCAGCATGAATCAAGTTATATTTTACTGAGCCATAGGGAAATTCTTTCAAAGACTTAGTAACTTAAACATTTGGGGGGAAAAAACAACATAAAAAGGTCTTTTGTTATTTAAATCATTTAAAGATTTACCAAGTTTTTGATTTTGTACCTGTAAAAACTGATTGCCAGTTCTTTAAAATAAATCAGCAGTGTTCGAAATTAGCAGTAGTCCGATAGCCCATTACTACTAATTTTCTCACCGGCTACCAACTTTGCACAGTAACAAGCCCAACCAGACTATACATATTTTCAGAGGCACTATAAACAACCTATTAAATAAATGCTTTTTCCTTTTGACGTAACATATCTTTAGACCAGAACTTAACTAAAACTTACAATAATCGCTTATAATTATATCAATTATCTTGCCAAACATTTTTTTGTTTATATACCTACATTTTTTTTTTTGTACAACACAGATAATGAACATGCATTGTATTACACATACAAACAAATGAGAAACTTGAAATACCTTTACAAGCAAGAAGCATAACCTCATGTGCACTATTCATTCATAAATTTAGATTTTACAGAGAAAATTTTTAATCAAATATCACTTATTACTGATAAGCATGAACTTATGAATTATCATAATATGAAACTTTAGCACTTTAAAAGCATAAAATGAGAAAAAAGCTGTGGAACTAATATCAAATGTAGAACCAAAAAATTATCTTTAAAGCCTGATCACACAGGCAATGCGTTTAACCCTAAAACAGGGAAAAATGTAAAATCTATTACATGGGTATGTATTTCAATTAATATTCTAATGTAAGGATGAAGCATTAACTAAAATGTAAGGGTAATTTTTTTGTTTTAAAATACCAGAGGTTAGCTATATGAATTTTTAATTCTATTTACCAAAAAATTTCGTTTTTGGGAAAAGGGGGGTCTAAATTTAAAAAAACCTTTTTAAAACAATTCTTCAAAAAAGAAAGAAAAAGACTGGGGAAAACTAATAAGCAGTTTTTAGATTAATTAAAACCCCCATTTTAATTTTTTCTAAAAATTATAAAAAATTTCAAAAGACTGGGGAATTTTTTGAGGGGCCAAAAAAAAAAAAGGGGGGGTTTTTTAACAGTATATTCGGCCTTTTTCAAAGAAGGGTTTTTTGGCCCTGCTTGTACACCCCTGCAGTCTGACTAGACCCTGTTCTGTCATTAATCCAATAATTATTGTTCTATTCTATATTGAAATTTGAAAACCCTTAAATTTTGAATGGACAGTTCTAAATTGAAAGCTTGGCAATTTCAAAACACTAATTCAGCAAGTTACGGGTTAAAAACAACAATACAAGAAATAATCCTAGAATAATTTAAGACAAATGTGACAATTTACTTATAGAAACTTCAAAAACTTACTTAATAGTCAAACTGCTTCCACAACTTCAAAATAATGTTATAAAAGTTATATTGAATATTTATTAGAAATTCCAACAGTTCCAAATTCTATTTAATCCAATAATCATCCATTCCAAAGTGTATATGACAGAGTTAATAAGATTCCAAGGTAATATTTCCGTTAATAATATCAGTTATATTACAGATTTGAAGTTAATCAGTTCCATCCACTCAATAAAGCATCTAGTGTGTAGTTTTAAGTACAAGGTAATGAGGCTTCTCAATCAAGCACAACTTTACACATGCATTCTATTTAACCAACATTACTAGAGGATTGTTCAACATTCAAGAATGTTTAGAAAGAAAAACCAGGAACTTCACCTTCAAAGAGTAACTTCTCACTGTAAACCAAGTACAGAATGTGGTGAAAGTTGTGAGCTATAACAGGGCGTGTACATGAGCTAGCTGTAACAGGGTGTGCACATGAGCTAGCTGTAACAGGGCGTGCACATGAGCTAGCTGTAACAGGGCGTGCACATGCTAGCGTAACAGGGCGTGTACATGAGCTAGCTGTAACAGGATGTGCACATGAGCTAATTGTAACAGGGTGTGTACATGAGCTAGCTGTAACAGGGCGTGTACATGAGCTAGCTGTAACAGGGGGTGCACATGAGCTAGCTGTAATAGGGTGTGCACATGAGCTAGCTGTAATAGGGCGTGCACATGAGCTAGCTGTAACAGGACGTGCACATGAGCTAGCTGTAATAGGGTGTGCACATGAGCTAGCTGTAATAGGGCGTGCACATAAGCTAGCTGTAACAGGGCATGCACATGAGCTAGCTGTAACAGGGCGTGCACATGAGCTAGCTGTAACAGGGCGTGTACATGAGCTAGCTGTAACAGGATGTGCACATGAGCTAGCTGTAACAGGGCGTGTACATGAGCTAGCTGTAACAGGATGTGCACATGAGCTAGCTGTAACAGGGCGTGTACATGAGCTAGCTGTAACAGGACGTGCACATGAGCTAGCTGTAACAGGGTGTGCACATGAGCTAGCTGTAACAGGACGTGCACATGAGCTAGCTGTAACAGGACGTGCACATGAGCTAGCTGTAACAGGACGTGCACATGAGCTAGCTGTAACAGGACGTGCACATGAGCTGTATGAGAAATCTCACAGAAACAGGAAGTATTTAAACAAGAAACAGCAGCCTTACCACTGCTTTGCCTGCATAAAAATTGAAATTTTAACTTCCTTTGCTTATATAATCAAATATTTACCTTAATTCCAAACATTCAAAAGATTTCTTGTATTTAACAAAAGAATGTTATACAATCATGAAAATTCTATTTAAGTATTTCATATCTTCCTTACCTATTGAACACATTTAGGAGCTACCCAATAAGAATTAAAAAACTGCAATATTTCCATTTTATTGTACTGTACAAGTAAAAACATTTTCCTATGTATGCATACCAGTTGTATGTTTTCTAACTTTTCTTAATAATAAAAACAATAAATCCAGTTATGGTTACATAGTTCTGTACAAACAAGTAAGGAAATATTGCAAATGTGATATAACAAGAGAGCAGTTACAAGATTACTGCATTAATTCAATGAAATTATATTTTGTTACATGCCATATGTTTTATGCTTGTGATTATATATGTCATATAGTATGACCCTTGATTGGTGAAATAAAATTATTCTATTCTTTTCTATTCTGACAAACAGTATTTCCATAAGTAAAAACCAGTACAAATAATCCATTAAAAGATATTAGCTTTCAAGACTTTTTTCACTAATTAACAGGGGTCAATATAAGGTTCCTTCCATCAAAAATTAAAAAGACCCCTTCACTAATCATAAGAGACATGGGCCTCATCACAACTTGGTGGGAAAAGTGGGGGGAGCCTGGTTCTGATCTTGATTAAAAGTTTTTGACTCTGTGATTTTAAAAATTGAAAACTTTTAAATTTTTATTTTAACTGTTTTTCACACAAGAAAGATTAGTTTGTCAGAGGCTGAGTGAATGAATGGCAAGCATAAGTGTTTGATATAGAATATCCAAAAGTAGGTTGCATTATGACTGACAAGTGTAGCAATTCATACTGTAACAATATTTCTGTATTTAACAATGGGAAAAACCTGGAAAGAATTAGAGAAGGTTGCAAAGGACAGACCAAAATGAAGAAGATTTCTTTCAGCCTCATGTGCAACCTGGCACTAAGAGGACAGGTAGGTAAGAAGGTGGGTATTTAACAAAAAAATCTTCACAAACTAAACCCTCTTTACAGCAATTCTAGAAAAATATTCCTGCAGATAAAGCATTCTTCCAGGTAACATATCAGTTGACTATCTAAATTCTATCAGGAAAATGTTTGTGATATTTATAGCCTATGAGAGAAGGAAAAATACCAGTCAGTATTCAATGGCGTGCATTCCAAGCTTGAAATGTAGCAGAGATAGGTTTTCTAGGTATATTATAGTAAAACATTTAGCAAAAAAAAATTACAAGCTATATTTTGTATGTTGGTAAAGCTTTCACATTGGATCAGCATATAATGAGTATTATTTCTGAAGTTAAGTTATGACGTAAACAGTTAGAAACAATTAAAGTCCGACAAAACATATCTGTCTAGACACAGAATTTCTGCATGATTGTGTAAAAGGTGCAAGTTTCTACAGATTGCCCTGCTCTGATTCTATTTTGTACTAAAAGTGTTATCCCTTTCTGTCATTGAATTTGTGTAATGGACTTTCCAAGATGTCAACTTTAATTATAACTGCAGCAGCCATGAGTGTTAAAAGTGGAGAATGTGCAAAATGAGCTTCCCTTGTATAATTTCATAAGCCTGCAATTATGACTACAAGTGTTGATGTATTTTAAGGCAAAGTTTATATGGCAACTTTCCAGCTTCACTGGTGGGGAAAGACCTCAGGTGCCCCTCCATGCATTATCATTAAGGCACAAGCATGTACCTGAGAAGAACCACCAACCTTCTGTCAGCTAGCTGGATAACTTCCTCTGATGAAAAAAATATCCTTAGTTCAAGATTTGAACTCAAAGAGGTGAGGGGCAAGTGATATGAAGTCAGTGAATTTATTTTCACCACAGAGGGCACCACTAGGTTTGTCATGTGACACTGGTAAACTAGACAGCATAGAGAGGCAAGTAGAGGGCACCACTAGGTTTGTCATGTGACACTGGTAAACTAGACAGCATAGAGAGGCAAGTCAGTCCCAGACAATCAGTAATGAAGTGTGAACTATCATCCAGTCATAGGTGCCAACTAGGTTAATTATTTGTTCTCTGAAGTAAACCACAAAATGTATCACTGTTTTTACTATTTATATCTCTTATTTGAGAAGAATAAAATATCTTAACAGCATGATTATATTGATAATTAATGTGGTTCGCCATCAATTAAAATGATTCAATTTCTTGAGCATTTCATACTTTGACTTAGAAAGATCAATTAAGTAACAGATTGTCAAATTTTGTTAGTCTGTGCAAAGCTTTTGTACTTAATGCTCTTACTAATTGTGCTCTGTTTTAGTAGATCTTCTTTCAATGCTTGTCACCAGAAAGAGAATGCCATAAATTAATTATAGTTATGTATGCATGCATTTGCAGGAAAATTCGCATAATGACTACATTGGCAAGGCAATATGCACCATGGCAAAACTTTACACTAATTAAGATATATAATACATAGGTTGAAAAGAAGTTTTAATGAGTATGTTTCAAGTAGTAAAACCTGCAATCCATTATAGACAAAAGCTTTCAGAAAGTACTTAACATTCAGAGGTAGATTTTTACCTTCTCCGATAGAGAACATATCATACAGATATCTAGAACTATCAATAAAAAAATTAAATCCTCAACATGTGAAAGTTAATCTTACCAAACAGCATTATAATGCTTACTGCTGACAGAAACAATTAAATTATCTTATGAAACATAATTATATCTTCCTTCCCTGTTTTCCTGGCAACTTTAGTTTGGGGAGGTTAATTTTGTATTTCTCAACAGATATTTCAGAATCATACTTTTTTGTATGAAATGTGTTACAGCTGGGATATGAATGGAAATTATTTCAGACATGCAGTTTATCATTTTATTTCTAAATACAATGTACCAGAAGAATGGCAGTAAATGATTTTCAATTTCTTTAACAGTCTAAAAAGCATAGAAAACTTAAAACATATCAATTTTAAAACAATTAACTGCCAGTGAGTGCTACATATTGAAATAAGTGGTAGAATTCAGACAACCTATTCAGACAATAAATTCAATCCTTGTAAGTTGTACTGTAGATTTGTTTATAACCGTTAAATGAACTTTAGACTTTTCTATGAACTGCATTTATGTACTAACAAATGACTAAGATTACACTTTAAGAACCAATAAAAGAAAACAACTAGGGATAGACCTAGCTTAGTAACTTGGCAGCCTTCCTTTACACACAATGACTCCTCCACACAATAAATACACCTGTACCCAGTAGCAGCACACACCCAGGAATATATACTAAATCATTGATGATATAAATATCTAAATCAATATGACATATCTGATTCAATCATCTACAAATCAACAATCATTCTTATCACTAATCTCAATACACTATCAGATTGCAGAAGAAAACTTTTCATAACACATTCTGGAAGCAACAGAATGGCCAGGTAGGACTTGTTTCAATTGTAAACATTCACATCCTATTTTTTTCTACACTGTACAAATCAACATAAGACCTCTCTCTTTGAAATAACTAGGGGCATCTGTGGCTAAGTCATTAAGTTTGTTGACTTCAAAGCATTTGCCCCTCAGTGCTGTGGGTTCGAATTTTGCCAGGGTCTTTGAATTATTTCATGAGAGGAAGCTTATTGAACATCAGTTTTTCTACTCAGGCTCCTATTTAAGCCTGAAATAATGCAGAAGGGTAACAGAGGGAGGTCTGAAACCACTAATAAAGCTGGAAAGTCGCCATATGACCTTAACAGAGTTGGTGTGAAGTAAGACTCAATCAAAAAGAAAAAAATTGAATCAACTTCACGTACATGTTATCTTTTTGGACTGGATAAATTTCATTTTCCTACACATAAAATTGCACAAAATGTCCTTTTATGCTGCATTTCATTTTAAAACATAATGCAAACTTATTTCCAGACTAGTCCTCATAGATAAACCCATGTTTTAAAGTTGGCAAACTAATAAAACATTATTGAATATAGCCACAGAATTATAACCACAATCAAATATCAGTGTCTGTGAATGAAAAAGAAATGTTCAAAAAACAACCTCAAAAACTTCTTATCTTACATCATCTGAACATTTTCCAGCAAATTCTTAAAATAGCCAAGAATTTCATACATTCTTTAAATAACTCTTAACAGTTATGAAATTGGAAGATTTTATTTTTGTAAAGACTATGTCTTCCATAATAATCCTTTCCTGTGATTATATGACTGGACTTGTATTGTAATAGTAGTACATATGTTTTATATGTATATATATGTACAATGTAATATTAATACGTTCTGAAAAATGCACAGCCATAAATTAGCAGAAAAACATGCTTTGATATGAAGGTACATTCTTTTTCATTTATTGAATGGACTTAAAATTCCGATGCATCTCTTAAAGAAAAGATTTCTATGCCCAGGTTTATTTGAGGATATCTGCTAAATACCGTGTTAAAAGAGTAAATAATAATTATTTTTTAGATGAATAGTCCATTATAATAATTAGCTTTGTGTATTCACTTTGGCTTTGACTTACACTCAAAGAAAATTTTATTTGTGTTCAAAGTACAGTATACTAGCATATTTGATGAATTAATTTAATAGTACCTGGTCATTATGCATCATTACTGTATGGCTCTGTACGTTTAATACCTCACCAACAGACTCAACACCATAAAAGCTCTGAATACATTCCTGATCAAAATCCTTACTATCTGCCCACTTGAAACAACAACAAGGTATGACAGGTTAATTGGGGTCAAACAAGTTCAACTCTATAAGTGCTTTCTACTCTTTACAATTATTGCCAAAACACTCTGTATTTTGACTTTAAAATATAACATTTTAACAGTTTAAAAGAATTCTGAATCTTACACGATCCCACTTTAAATAGCATTAAGACAAACTGGCAAAATTGTGAAACAAGAAAAGTTCTGCAAAGATTCACCCATAATGTTGGATCTTCTACAGTACAGTAAACTTTATGAACAGTTCACATCAATTAGTGACAAAACTAATCAAGAGTATGAAATTTAAGCAACTATCAGCACAAAGAAATCTAGAAAGTAGGCTGCAGTGAATCCTAATATATCATTTAGAACTTGGTCAATCCTCAAAGAACAAAAGCTTAGATGTTGCCAGACTTGTAATAAATCAATTGTTTCAACATCTGAATCAAAACATCTGTTACACAAAGTATCATAGGTCATTCACCTCATGGCATGAGTGATGACAATATTGTTGTATTGGGAACTTACACTGGTTACTTTTTTAATATAAATATAGATTGTTTAATAAGTTATGTGAATTTTTTTCCAGAAAATGTAAGTTTGCAAACTGATTTGAGCAAATTGCTAAAATTGGTGAAAAACGATGTGCATATTTTTTATAAACCATCTTAAAGGTATAAAGTAATTTTTTATAATTTTAAACTATCTAAAAGGTTTAGAGTTAATGTTTGTCTGGCATTATTTGTTTTGGTTTTACGTCACACCGACACAGTATAGGTCATTCAGCAACATTCCAGCTTTACTGATGAAGACCTCGGGTGCCCTTCCGTGCATTATTTCAGACACGAACGGGCACCTGAGTAGAACCACCGACGTTCCGCAAGCTAGCTGGATAGCTTCCTCACATGAAAGAATCCAAAGTCCCCGTCGGGATTCGAACCCACAGCAGTGAGGGGAAAGTGGTTTGAAGTCAACAACTTTAACCACTAGGCCACAGATGCCCCCATGTTTGGCATTAAAATAATGAACAAAACACAACTTTTTTCATCTTAAACACGTGATGCAATTTACAAAGAACATTTTTAAGTTTAACAGACCGAGACAAAAAAGATGAGAAGCAAACAAGACATTTTGCTATCAAAATCACATTTAACATGCATTAACTTCATCTGAACGAGATGGTCATTTCATAAATGGATTAGTAACAGTTATTTTGCTTTAAATTATCTATATTTTATATTACAAGGAATATTATGAAATTCTATAGCTGCATGCCTCACTAAAAGCAAGGTTTTCACCATATCTTTGCTGAATTGGAGCAACATAAAGATCAAAACAATCGAACAAAATTTGCAAGCAAGTCACTAAGCAATTTTCATTGTAAATTGGGAATTTTTACTAGCTCGAGAGAAAAACTACAACTTCTTTTGCTCTGAGCTAGTGCTTAGTTATTTCAGTCACTGAAAAATTGAATAGAAATATCTACTGACCTTCAAGTACAAATTAACTTTTAACAAACACCATGTAATAGAAAGAGCACCGAAACACGAGGTTATCTGATTTGTACGAGGGGGCGTAGCCCGAGTATTAATCAGATTACCGAGTGTTTTGGTGTTCTTTCTCTTTTGTATCATAGTCAAACATAAATCACGTTCCCTGTTGTCACAATATGAAACCCCGGCAAAAATGAACCAATGAACGAACATCTGAATATGATATTTCTGTCGCTTTCCCTTTCTCTGCCGTCACAATATGTAAACCCCAGCAAAAATGAGCCAATCAATGGGCATGCTCTGGAGTGCGGGTAACTAATACCCGCACTCCAGTTAACGCACTGTGCATGTATATGTATACGATTTAACCCCGACACATTTTCAACAGAAAGGTCTCCAAACTATGATACAATTATTAGACAGATCATACAAAATTCCTTCAAATTTAAGATTACACTTAATGCTAACAATAAATGTCCTTTATAAAGTTATAGCAGTTTGAATATGAGTATCTATCATAGTTATGCTTCTAGACTACTCTATTTAGTACTTCATATACAAATAATTTTTAAATATTAAGGCAATCAGCTAAGAAAAAAATATTGAAAAGATTATGTAAAATCAATTTACCTGTTAGATGTTTAATTCTCTCTGCCAAGTTCATGCTCCAGCCATTAGCCATTCTCTTCTTGCAGCCAAAAACAAAAAACACGGTGCCGCTAACAACAACAATATTTGCATCTTTAAGCATGCGTTTACCCATGCACTTTTAACAAATCTGTGCAAATTAATTTCAAACTATAATAAATATCTGAAATTACTAACAATGTTTTTGGGTAACAATACTCATGCTATTAATTTATTCATTTCAGATGTGATTTGTAAAACAATAACATGTAGCACAGTGACAATAATTTATTTAGATTTATCCGAGTAGCCTCATTTTTTTGGTATGAGTATTTTATTTTGAAATTTTACTTTTCCTACATAATAGTTTCGCTGCCATCTCTAATTATCAACTTTAATTCATAATGTTAATATGAAGTGGTTTCATCACAGGAGTAGAACACATTTCAATCTTTAAACAAAACATTTCAGGGATTTTTTCCAGGATTTTGGGAATATGACCCATACCCATGCAATTGGGAATTTTAGCAATGTTTTGTTAAAAAATTGGGAAAAATGCATGACTGAAATTTTGCAGTGATAAAATGAATGCAAGCAATCACTGTCTAGGATGGCATCTTCAAACATTTAAGCACTATTACAGTGAAGAAGCCCATATTTTCAAAGATTTTAGAATTTTTAATCAAAATTTTTATTTTGAAACTTTCAATTGGGAATATGACCCAATAACTGCTATAAAATAAGCCAAAAAAAATCCCTGCATTTTAAAGTCAATGAAATACATACATATATGTATTACTAATAATTTCTTTATTAATAATGCTTTGTTTTAATAAATAAACAGGAAGCTAATCTTTTGATTGGAATGTGGGCCTTCCCAATTAGTCCAACTAACTATCTCTGAATACAGCCAGACCCTCTCACGAGTATTTATAGCAAGTCGGATTGTTAGTAAACGAAGAAAAAAAAGCAAAATAGTCCAGGCATTATAAACATGCTAGGAAGGTGAGACTGGAAATGTATTCTAGTCATGGTTAAAATGTTAATAGTGACTAAAGATGATAAAGGATACAATAGTTGAAAAACACTGGGAGCAAAACTTGTACTGCAATCCTACCTCTGCCCGTTTGAACTGACTCAAGTTGGGCAGGGGGGCAATGACGCTAGGGAGTTTATCCCATAGTATAATGCTATGAGGGAAGAAAGAGTGCTTGAGTTATGGTAGTCGGAGGAAACCTGTATTTGGCGTAGGGATAGGGGTTGCGTATGTCTGTTTAATCTATCTGGGGCTTAAGACATCTCATGGGAGATTTATTGCAACTAGGTTATGGTATATATAATAAAACATGATGAGTCTTCAGTCCAATCTACAATGAGTCTACAGTCCAATCTACAATGTTCAAGGACATATTCAACCTATGGCCGTACCAGGGATTGTATGCTAGTCCTTCCAGTTTTTCATGTTTGGAAGTTACATTGCCAAGGGATTTGTTTGTATTGGAAGATATATGTGTTAAATATAAGGTAGGGCAGACAGATCTAGTCAGAGATATTTAGCATTGAAGACCGATTCTAGGACTTGGCCATGAAGCATATATTGGTGTTGATGATTTTGTTTTTGATGATATAGATGACTTGGCACTAAGTTGAAATCTTAATATAAGATCAATTTTTTTTTTAGTCGCAATCTTGTAATTTGTAAAGTTTAATTCAAATCAAGCATGACAGACATTAGTCCAACTTATTGTACTGCGCGACGAGATTAACTATAGGGTGATTTTGACATTACTTCTGCTATTTTTAACCAAAGATATGGTGAAGTGGATACATATCTCTATGACACCATTTTTGGACACTTATTTCTTTAGAATATTTTGGTAAGTAAACCCACAGGTGCTCGTCCAGTCTTGGTGCCCATATAAAAAAAAAAATGAAGTTTTAAAAAAAAAAATTGAAAAAAAAAAAATTTGAAAAAAAAAAACAACATCAAAATAACTATTTTGGGTCGAGTTTAAGAAAAAAAAAATTTGAAAAATTTTTTTTTTCCCTATATACCATTACTACGAAAAGGTCACCTAGTCGCCGTAACGCTCCGTTGATGGTCGGCCATTTTGTCAAAAACGAAAGTACAAAACATATGTATCGTACTGGTCCGCTCTCCTGGTTTCCTACGACTACGTGCGAGGAACAGTAGACAACGGTAACCATCAATTTATTGGTTACTGTTGTCTATTGTTCAGGGGACCAGAACAGTGAAACATTACGGTTTAGTTTTGTACTTTCGATTTTGACAAAATGGCCGACAATAACTGTTGTTTTGCAAAATTTTAACAAATTGGAGTGTCCGAGTTTAAATGTAAGTTATTTAAGATTGTATGTAAGGTACAATATAGAGGATATTTGTTTGTTTTGCATGTAAGATTGAAATATAATTTCACTGAGTGAACACCAGATGCAATATTTTCACGAGTGGTGTAGCCACGAGTGAAAATATAATAGCTGGTGTTCACGAATGAAATATATTTCAATCTTATATGTAAAACAAATAAATTTTCTTTTTATTTCATGCTTTTTAAGTGATTTTAAGTACTTTTTTACTAATTTTGCCGCGTAACGTCGCGCATTCTCCCATGTGACGTCATCACATCATGACGTTACATTATCAATTTTGAAAAATAGGTCTGTTACATTTCTCTAATTTTGTTACATTTTTAACATTATGTATGATGACATCGACTTTCTTTTCCTAAAGAAGCAAAATTTACGCATGACGGCATATATTTCTGCCTGTTATTCCATTCAGTTATGATTTTCCTTTCATCCGCATTCAGATATAGTCCGGCTACAGTGAAAATTATATTTTATAAATTTCACTAGTGGTTTATCAGAATATAATCATCTGATATATTACAATTAAAGGGTCTCCCTAATTACCGACAAGAACCGTCAGGAACCGACAAGAGCCTATATATTACAAATAAACACGTACAAATGTGTTTTTATGATTGTTAAACATGCAGGGCATATATATTTTTCATATTTGATAAGGGTTTTCTTGTATTTTTATAGAAAATTAAATATATGCGTACCGACAAGAAAAATTCGAGTGCAACGCGTACTGTTACTGTTACGTTGACACCCACAAGAAAGATTTGTTATTTTCAATATGATAAAATTAATATAATCAGTTGCAAAAGTTGTGGTCAGAATATATCTTATGAACATATTTCAACCTTATTTGTACTCATAAATCAGTTTTTCATGACATTGTATGAATGTATATGCAACCGACAAGAAAAATCCAGGGATCATACGTAATGAAGATTTACCGACAAGAAATCGAGAACGGACTGTAGTGTAGAAAGAACATGTATAAAATCTTTTTTTGTAATTAAATAACTTTTAACACTTTAAACTTTCATATTTTAATGCTTATAAGAAAAAATATTTGTGTTTATTCCTTTTAGTTTTAAAATATACTTAACAAATCGATTACCGTCAAGAAAAAACCAGGGATCATGCGTAATGAAGATTTACCGACAAGAAATTGGGAACGAGCTGTAGTGTCGATGTAGAACATGTATATAATCTTTTTTCTGTAATTAAATAACTTTTAAGACTTTAAACTTTCATATTTAAATGCATATAAGATTTTGCGTTTATTCAATTTAGTTTTTAAAGAAATTGAGAACGGGCTGTAGTGTAGAAAGAACATGTATAAAATCTTTTTTTGTAATTAAATAACTTTTAACACTTTAAACTTTCATATTTTAATGCTTATAAGAAAAAAAATGTGTTTATTCATTTTAGTTTTAAAATATATTTAACAAATCGATTACCAACAAGAAAAAAACAGGGATCATGCGTACTGAAGAAATGTTTAAAATTATTTATTGAATATAGACCGACAATAAATTATTTGAACACATTTAAAACCTACGCCATTGATAGCAATAATGAAACTTTCTTGTCGGTATCCACGAATATTCTCATAACATCATTCATTAATGATGATAACGTTATTCTTAATTGAATTAGAATACATTTAACATAATAATTATTATTTATAATATAACATAATCTTAATAAAAATAAATTATGATTTAACACTTATACACAAATTCTTAATGTAATATCAATGGTACGAAGATGGCAGAGTTCTTGACCAGGGTTCGACACTAACGGGGTCCCGGGATTCCGAGGATCCCAAAAAGTCGGGAGGAATCCCTGTGATTCCTAGCTGGGGATTCCGTTGGGATCCCTGAAAAATTGCTGTGTAAATTTTTGAAATTTTCTGAATTAATGTCATTGAATCACAAATATTCAAGAAAAGTGGTTCAAGAAAGAAAAGAAAAACCCCGCCGGTAAAATCTACACTCTTGAATTATGTACGCTAGTTTTTCTTTGTGCAGTGACTGCTATCAACTCATTTGCGATATAAAATGACAAAAATGTTTTGATTGAAGAAACATTCTTGTATACAGTAATTTTATATCATGCATTGACTTCATAAAATAGAGTTGTGAAAATTCAAAAAAGAAATGTAATTATCGTATAAATATTACACAAGCGATGTGTACTTCAAATTTGTGTTGATCGGCAATGCCGGCGGTAGCTACTGTACAGTTATCCAGTGTTTGTTGTTTGTTTTTTTATTGCCAAAATTCGGCACTTGTGACCATTGTAAATTTTCGTCAAAATTGTGAAAAAAAGATAACTGGTGTATTTTTTCTCCCTACAGTAGACTACAGCAAAAGTATAATTAATAAACAAAATAAAAAGAATCCATACTTTTAAGTTTAAAATCCTTTTTGAAACTCACAGCCCTTCAATGCTAAATTAAAAAACATTGTCTAACTAAAGTCTAAGTTCAATCAAGGTCACGCATTATTTACCGACAAGAAATACAAAAATCCTACGCGTTACGTGAAACATACAGCAAATGACGAAATATACAGCAATGACGTATATTTCATCTGACAGTGCTTTTAGCCAATCAGTGTTGTGAGCTACATGACTGCTTGTATGGGGTGAGTGCCTTTGATGTGACAGGTGTCAAAACTTACAAAAAAATCAATACACAGGGAGGAAAGGGATCGGACATTTCAGTGTAAAAATTGAGAACAATAAATTTGGATATTGCCCATCCTGTCAGGGACTTGGAGCAACTTATCATTTTTAAAAATGAAATCATTTAAAGGTACCATACTTGTAATGCAAACAAAACTGTTTCTTGATATTTTTATTAGCTTAAGTAAAAGATTATCAAAATATTTAATTTACAACAATCTATGGGATTTTTCCTTTTAAACACAAAAATGTAAAATGAAATCAAATATTTTTTTAAAGTGATTATAATTAAGAATTTCCTTAAAAATGACATGAAAGTAAATAATTATAGACAGTTATCCATACCAGACCTTTCTGGAATATGGAGCCTGATCATTACCTGTAACTTTTTAAAGATCTACATATGATAAGTGGGCTCTATTTCAGTGAACCCTAGGCTATCTGGGAAAATGTTTCCCCAGTTCCTATTTAACTTCAAAAATTCAAACCACCTTGTCAAGTTACTTGCACTATACCTTCATTTAGATACAGAAACTGGTTCACAATTATCAACTCCAGGGAGAAAACAGGTTTTAGCAAGCTATTTTCAAATCGAACTCTTGTTCAGTGAGCTTAATGTTATTCTGTTTCCATGTTCATGTAAAAATATATTATGTTTTAATTTATCTTAGCAGTCCAAATATATACTTTGAAACGCTTTTAAAACTTTAAATAGCATTATTTCCAAAGAGCTCATAAACTACATTTTCTGCATCTGAAACAAGACAATATATCCTGTATGTAGTCTCAAAAATGAAAAGAATTTGAAATCGAATTGCTGCAATCCCTTGTTATTCTTCGCCTCCATATTTTACTATTTTGATATGAGGAATCCCTGACATTTAGGAGGAATCCCTGAATTAAATCTCAGGGATTCCTGTGGGATCCCTGGTAAAAACAGTTAGTGTCGAACCCTGTTGACGGTGAGAAACTGAGACTGACTTCTTGTCGGTATAGATATTTGCCAATAAACATGGTTCAGAACGAATTAATTATGTTTTTTTATGTAAAAAATATTAGGGATTGTTATAATTGAATGATGAATAAATGAAATTAATTCGTATTTTCCCATTTTTACTTCTTGTCGGTTCTTGTCGGTTCCTGACGGTTCTTGTCGGTAATTAGGGAGACCGCAATTAAACACTGGAAAGCATGAAATAAAAGAATGTTAACAATTTTCTAAATGCACAAAAAAGGTCACCTAGTCGCCGTAACGCTACGGAGCTTTACTAGGACACACTGTGGAACAACCACAATGTCGAGTTCTGTAACAATAAAAGCTATTTTGCTACTCTTTACACATTGTGCATTTAGAAAATTGTTAACTAGTTAGATTTTCTATTTTGATGTTGTTTTTTTTTTCAATTTTTTTTTTTAAAACTTCATTTTTTTATATGGGCACCAAGACTGGACGAGCACCTGTGAGTAAACCTACATTTTTGTCTTTGAAAACACAAAGTATCAGTACTAAAGCCTTCAATCCCAACAAATGATTTGACAGCTCATTCTCTAATAATTTCTGAAAGTTGATCGATGAAACACAAAAAAAGCTTTTACCGCAAATCAACAAATTGTCTTCACATAATATTTAACATTTTACTTACGTCTTGATAAGATGAATCTAACGACCAAAGAAATATACGATATCAATCGTAATTTAGGTGTATTTCGAGGTTTCTTGTTTAAAATATTTTGATAGGTGTTACCGGCTAGGAAAAATGGCTGCCTCTGATACCTCCTATGTTCATTAACCAATCAAATTGCGTCTCTCTAGTCTCGAATGAATTCAGCCAATAGAATTAATCTATACTAAAAATGATGGTTTATGTTACTGGTTCCAAGCCCTTGATCTAATCCTGAAGTTGGAAATCATACAGAATGTCGGTCAGCGCATTACGTCAAGTGATACAAAAACGTGTAAGTACAATTCATTACTATCTTAATTGCAAATCAATGTCATAACAACACCATTACATTATTTTTTATGAAATGTGTTTCTTTTTTTCACCCGATATATGAACGACATGCAGAAGAAATTTCGAAGTCACGGCTAAAAATTTCCACTACAGTAGCTAGGTAGCTCTTGTATAAATTGCATCTATTGTTACGCAATAAAATCAAGTAAAGTTAGATATAATTAATACATTTTTGATTCACGATGATTCAGAAAAGGAGATTGTGTTTACATAGATGTAAATTGTTCAATTGCATCACGAATCTGATGACCTAGATACAGTTCTCAGCATTTTGACCTAGACTGGTGAACTGAAATATACATGTACATCTACATACAAAATGTACATGTGTTAACCATATGTACAGCTGATAGGTTTTTTTAGCTGATTATTTACTCACAATCGCTGTTTTTATTGGGCATTTTGTACCAAATAAAGATGTTTTCAACATCACAATCCTTATAATTACTATAATTAGCCCTGATTAATCATATAAGTGTCTGAGGCCAAAGGTGCTTTGATTTGATGTAACATATGATATGTTTAATCTTGTTATTCATGCAATATGATGAACAATTTTTTAAATTATTATTTCTTTTTTTTTTAAATAAAAAAATCTGATATTCTATGTATTCACTATTGTTAAAGATCTAGACATAATGGAAATCTGATTTTTTTTTAAATATAGCCTATGGATATATTGCATGAATATATTTTAGGTCAAATCAAAGTGATTAAATCCTTTGACTGGGGTTTGGGGAATTTTCTTTGTTTTTAAAGAATAAAGGACGTTAGGGAATTTTGTCTTTCATGACATTAAGTTCTACAAATTATGTTAGATTGTTTTGTCAATGCAATTTGGAATATGGTATTGTTACGGGTCTCCTGCTTCTGGCAGCTTAAATCATTTTTATGTTGCCTCTTGTAGCGACATATAGGTATCACTTCTCTGTTGTCTGTCTGTCCGTCCATCCATCCATCTCAGACATAAAACTTGTCCAGACTGCTCTTCAAAACTTCTGACTGCTGCAAATTCATCCAAACTTTACAGGAATGATCAGTGTCAAGTCTAGTTGTGCATATCATCGCAATTTTCCGGTTCAATGATTTTTGTCAGAGTTATAGCCCTTTAATAATTTTCATTTTTAAAGTTTGTCTTGACTACTTCTCAGTTCTCTTATACCACTTATGCAATATCAATGAAACTTTACAGGATTGATCTGTAGCTCAAGTACTTGCGCATATTACACTGGTTTTCCAGTTGATTGATTTTTGGCCGAGGTATGGCGTTTGAATAAAAAGGATGTTAATAAAATTGGCCTGGACTACTCCTCTTATACCACTTATGCAATTTCAATGAAACTTTACAGGATTGATTGGTTGGTATTATACAAATGTACAGTTTTCTACTTGAATGATTTTTGGCCAAGTTATGGTCCTTGAATTAAAAAGGTGTTTTTTTGTGTTGCCAGCTATACAGAAACTTGTTTGGACTACTCCTCAGAAACTATTGGTACAATTTTATTGAAACTTTACATGAACGATCAATACCATGTTTTGATGTGCATCTCATCAACATTTTTTGGTTCATTGAATTTTGTAAGAGTTATGGCCCTTCAATGATTTTAATTTATAAAATTTGTCCATACTTCTCCTCTTATACCATTAACGCAATTTCAATGAACTTCACAGGATTGATCAGTAATTCAAGTATTTACACGGGTTTTTTCGTTTAAGAATTTTTAGCTGAGTTACAGCTCTTGAATAAAAATTGCAATGTTAATGATTTTTGTGTCTCCTGCTATAAAGTAGCTGCAACATCTAATTGGCTATCATCAGGTGACACATGTGATCACTGATCACTCTTGTGTATGGAGGGACTATTAAGTATTTTTGATAAATTCTGTCTCTTGTTATTCTTTATCCAAGGAAATATAAACTGGGGCTCAGTGAGCAGGGAAATGCTAAAATTAGTGTGGAAAGCCTAATGGAACTCAGCCCCACTAAATGTAAAACATCTTTTTTTATTTCAGGACCTGGTAAGACAGGTATGGCGAGTTAGTGCAAGGAGTATTTGGGATGGCTGTCTTTCGCTATCTGAGGATGATCCAGAAATATCTAGTATCATTTCTAAAGAGAAGAAAAGACAGATTTATGGGTTAGAGCTGATTGCCTCAGAGGTAAAAATCAAATGAGTCTTTAAAATGTTTACAAGAATTAAAACATATTCATGTATGCCATGGACAAAGTTCTACACACACACATGAAAGTTTTCTGAAATTTAGAAGTTTAATTAAAGCTGCGTGCCTCTTGAACAGCTGAAATATTTTTTTAATATGAACTTGAGAAAATTCTTCTAAGCTTTGAAGAAAAGTAAAAAGATTCAAGATTCAATTAATAATTTACATCTTATGTGTGATTAAAGACTGATTTTGCATTATTTATCACCATATTTCTGAATATCATATTTTGACCTCTTGTAAGTTGCAATTTACAAATCCTCTTCGGCCAATCTAAGTCTTTTCTGCTGGCAAAAAATGCTTTGAAGATGAAATATGTATCAAACATAGGCATATTTCATCACTGAAATTATCAACAAGTCATTAGTCAATCAAACTTCTGCATGATTTCTGCATGAAGCAAGTGCCTGTGATTGTTCATGTTAAGCTGTCAAAGCCTTTTCAGATCTTTTAAGGACAGATTGCAAACAATAAATTAGGACATTACACAATTCTTTCTTGGACTTTAAATATGAAAATATGTTTTCATTTCAACAAAAAGTTGTTCTTACCTACATAAATTAGTAAAAGAACAAAAACAAATTTGAACTATTAAATTCTTCAGAAAGTGCTACATTGTAGAATGTTCTCCAGTAGCTTTACAATAGATATGTCACAAAAAAAATCTGTATAACTTTGTAGAGAATGTTTGATTGATATGTTTCACCTATGTAATTATATATTAAGATAAATGACTTTAAGCAGTGTTATAATGGATTTATTTTATTTTAAGAACTTTGCCAGCCGAGCAGTACAAGAAGCCTTGGGCTCCTGCTTGACCAACAAGTACTCGGAGGGTTACCCCGGGGCAAGGTATTGTATAACACTGTATAAGTTATAATGTCAAATTGAACAGGGCCCTCATTTCTCAAATTTTGTTGCAGAATTTCAGCACCATTTTTCCCAAAGTAGTACATATCTTTCCCATATATTTTTCTGCTATCTCTTTATAAACTTTCCCTATATAGATTTTTTCTTGACTTGACCATCATATACCCTTACAATATCCTATTTAAATTTCCTTTCTGAATAATAAAATATTTAATACTTAACATTATGATTATTGTTACTATTCCACATAAACTTTGTGCAGGAAAACTTTACAGAAAATCCCCTTACAAGGGAAAATGATGTGAAATATCCCCCCTTTCCACTACAGGTACCGGTACCCCCCCCCCCCCCCCCCCCAAAAAAAAAAACAACAAAAAAACAACAACAACAAACAAACAACAAACAAACAACAACAACAGAAAGACAGCCCTGGTGTAACAACAAATTACTGTTTATTGTGTATAAAAACAACAAGAGCTTATCGCTCTCTAGGAAAAAGAAATACATATACATGTATAAGTTCTCTTATGTACATGTATTTATGTTGAAGTGTTTAATTGTTCCAGTTTTAGAGAGGTATAATTTATGTAACATCATGATCAAGCACAAATAGTTC
The DNA here is from genome assembly GCF_026571515.1 of Ruditapes philippinarum. Lineage (NCBI taxonomy): Eukaryota > Metazoa > Mollusca > Bivalvia > Venerida > Veneridae > Ruditapes > Ruditapes philippinarum. The sequence goes on from NW_026856403.1 coordinate 110,641, forward strand.
TACAGTGATAATCAACTGTGTAATTGCCAATACATGTATGTACATAAGGTTACCAAATACTATTGAATTATTTTATCATGCCTATGACCTGACATATCATATACTGATTAAAGAAATTATGGTACTTTGTTTTACAAGGGATCTGATGATTTATATGCTGTAAAGAAATAATAAATAAAATGTTATTTCAGGTATCGTGGCATGAAAATGCAACCTAGATGATAAGAATAGATATATTTCAGGTATTATGGTGGCAATGAGTATATAGATCAGGTGGAGAGACTTTGTCAGAAAAGATCCCTGGACGCTTATCGTTTAGATCCTGCTCAGTGGGGCGTCAATGTGCAACCGTATTCCGGTTCCCCAGCAAATTTTGAGGTGTTTACAGGTCTCCTAAAACCTCATGACAGAATAATGGGGCTTGATTTACCCGACGGTGGACAGTAAGTACTTATGAATTTGTGTAATACACTTCACCTTCTTTGAACTCTTAAGTCGTTGAGCATTGTAAAGTATTGTCAGACTGCACTGATGTGCAGGCAGGCTTGAATCCAGGGCTGCCAGTAGTGGAAATTTTGGAGTAATTTACTCCTGATTTTGGCTTGTGACTTCCAAAATATAATGCTTTTACTTCTTTACCTATATAATGTACTTCCGATGTCAAACATTTTGCAGTCTCTCACTTCCAAATTTTGGAACTTTATGAAAGCCCTGCTTGAATCAGTAGTGGTGTTGTGACAAACTAGGTCTGTTAATGTTAGTAAACACTTGCAAAAACTTGTTGTTTCACTTTTGTTGTCAAGTGATACAACTTCTAATCTTGTCATGATAGGCTCTAGTTAACCAAATATGAAATATAAAATCGAAATCTTTAATAAAGCCTTAAATTTTAAAATTGAATGTTGTGTGTGCCTGTTTATAGACAGCATTGGTAAGTGCAAGCCCAGTACACAGCCCCTAGACAGAATTCAATATTTATACATGAAAATGGCGATATTTTGAATTTAGAAATATTCACAGATAAATGTGGTCATATGACAGTGATCATGGAACTTTCAATATGACACCATTGTGCCAATGATTGAATTGAAAGAGCTATATATTGGATGAACCCCAAGTAAAGAATGCATGTGTTCTTAATAAGAAAACAATGGGCAGAACTGAATGAAATTTCGAAAGGCGATCAAGGGTTATGAAGTCTGCATATTAAAGACAGCTGCCAAAAGAAAACTTTCTTTGCTTGATTTTTTAGTAACAGTGTTATTATTTGGATATGAAATTCAAATGTATGTAAATTTATATTGTATATTTTCAGTTTGACTCATGGCTTCCAGACAGACACAAAGAGAATATCAGCAACCTCTATCTACTTTGAATCTATGCCTTATAGGCTTGATGTAAGGTTTTTGAACTAAGCTTAAGTCTTATAACATTACATGTGTGTCACCATCCTGTGTTATATTTACATGTGTTATGGATGATGGTGATTCTCTGAAACTCTGCAAATGTGGGTTTTTCCTATCCTATCAAGTGATACAAACAAACTTTTACAATTACAACTTGGTTAATCCAATATCCAAAATAAGCATAATAAGTTGATAACCCTATTGTGAATGGTAGTACACTGTGAAATTTTAACAGTAAAAGTTTGGCTTGCCAAGTTCTGGATAACGTCTATTTCCTTGCCAACTTTGTTTGTTTCTTAAAGATTATTAACTGGGAAGAATTAACATAGAAGACAAACAACTTTTTGTGAGGCTTTTAAATGAATGACTTGGTGTCCTTTGTTGCTTTAAATGGGAACAGTTTGATGAATATAATTTATAATTGGAGAGCATAATATAGTCAGAAAAAAACATTTTGATTAAAGCTTAAATATCATTTTTGTTGAATTTACAAAGCAGGTGTCGCATACAATATTTCTAATTAATAATACATGTTTGTGGGATATTCATTATGGTTTTAATTAGGTTTAGTATACATTTGTTCAATATATTTTCTTCTTTACATAATATTACAGGATGCAATTTGAAATTCTAGATACATTAATTCAGACAAATAATACAGAAATATAAGTTTGAATTGTTGAATATTGTTCACTTTAAGGAGCTAATTTGTTGCCTCAATGATTTGTTTGTGATCTTTTTTTTCAATCACAAATTTTATATTTCATGTACATTGTTACAATTTTATCATCTGTGTAAATCAATCATGATAGTGGTGTATTTGTTTTCCAGCCCAAAACCGATCTGATTGATTATGCTAAACTTCGAGAGACGGCCAAACTTTTCCGTCCCAAGCTTATAATAGCTGGTACCACAGCTTACTCTAGACTGCTTGACTACAAGTCCTTCAGAGAGGTATATCCACATTTATATGTTATTGAACAATCACCATGCTCGGTTTGTCATGGACTTGCCCTACTGAGATCCTTCATATTTACCAGTTTACCAAACAAAATCTATACAAAATCTATTGCTTTATTTTTGTTTCGATTCAAATGTCATTCAGTCTAAATAAAAAAAAAAACCATCATATTTTGTCTGGTAGTATGAAGGATCCTAGTACTTTAAATTTTACTTAACATTTTGTAGTTGAAGACTTTGGCATGCTTTGTGAGTAATTTAGAGATTGGTCAAACAGTGTTAATGTTTATATAATACTGAGCTTTTTTTCCAATTTTGACCTTTCTTTTAATCCATGTATTATTGAATTGTGTTAATCCTGTAAACTAGAAATGATGTTCACATTGGAAAAAATTGATATATCTTTCACATTATAATTGTGATATTGTGTACTAGAAATCTTGAGTTACTAGTATATGTTTACAACAGGTAGGAAATACTCAGTAAGAGCCTGAAATCTTCCTTTTCTTTTACCCCATGAGCATATTGTGAAAAATGGCAGTTTTCATTGAAAAGCATCCCGTTCAAACTGCTATGAAACTATGAAAAATGCTTCAATTCTGATGAAACTTGGCAGAAATGTTGACTGGACCATAGTCATTGTAACAGCATGCTCAATCGTAAATTTCCTGTTATCATGGCAATGGGGGGATGTCTCAAAATTGCGTAAAAGTCAATATTTTCTGGGGTTTTTTTCCATCAAAACTGATTTGAAAGTGCTGCAACTTCTCAATGAGTTGACATAGGGTAAATGGCTTTTCAGCGTCGGTTACTAGTTACCCTAAGATCAACCTGAGTCCATATCACATATCCAAAATTTTCTTGGCGATAAGTGGGACTACCGCCCCCCCTTCAAACCCCCCAAACAGAAGGTGGCATATCCCCCTTCTGGCAACCCCCTGTACCATTTAGATGAGGGCGGCACTGAAAAAGTGATCACTTTTTTTTAACAACATTTCTCAAACGAAAAACAGTGTTTGGCCTAAATAGGGCATTTTGTCACTGTTTGAGGCCTCAAAAAGTGAGGGGGTGGGGGGGGGGTCAAAACCCGTCTATATGAGGTAAAAGGTTAAGCTTGAAAGTTGGCATATGACCTTTACAGTCAAGGTGTGACTTTGAACACAGCAAAAAAATGCTATAATGTTATACTATGATGTTATTTGTAGACATGTGATGAAGTAAAGGCAGTCATGATGGCTGATATGTCACATATATCTGGTCTGGTAGCTGCAAATGTTATACCATCTCCCTTCGATTACTCCGACATCGTCACATCAACCACTCATAAAACACTTAGAGGACCAAGGTATGTTTTTATGTTCAATTGATATTTTACTGAAAAGGTTACATGTTATTTTATTATTTCTATTATATGATTCACAAGGGGGAATGACATGACTATATATGGTAATCAAAATGATAGGTTTAGTTTGGATTCTTGAAATGCTTGTTACCAAAATGTTACAAAATAATGAACTTACCGAGGATCAGCAGTCGCCATTACTCGGCTAACTCGCATGATTCAAACACCCTCCTCCACTCACTCCCCTGTCCCCCACCTCCAGTGACATTAATAGATGAAGAGGGAATGGGAATATTATTTTTGTCTAGTCTGTTCATCATAGTAATAATATCTTTATTTTTATTTTTATGGCCTTCATACCAAGATATTTTGACTGGATTGAAATGTGACTTTGGGCCTTAAAATGACTTTGACTTTCCAAATTTCACTATAGCATTGAAATATTTAAAATGATTAATTTTGGGATACAATCTAAGAAAAAAGTTTATATTTTTAATATATAATATTTGATCCATGTAATGAACAAACTGATATCAGACTTTTTAGTTCAATTCTGTACATTGAATTGGTTAAAGCGGCCTTCAGCTTTTCTAAAGGTTAAATATGTTATTTTTTATAGATAAATTGTGTCATTTAATTTTTAAATCAAAAGAAGTAAGGTAGAAAATTAAATTTTCCGTCAATAAAAATGCATAAACAATAAGGAAACCCCTTGATACCTCTAAAATACTGGTCGCCTCTCTATATTAAATAAGTGAAGCAGACAATTTGTTTTCTGATCTTCTATTATTAGAAATGAATGTCACTGACATGCTATAAATAGCTCTCTAGATGCTGTTTTGAAGAAAAGTTGTCAGTGATAAAATGCACTTTTCAAAGATGAAATTAATGAAATACTTAGTTTGAAACAACACAAAATGTTTTTTTTCGAACAAAAACTAAAAGCATGGTGCGGCTTTGAAAAAAATCACCTTTTACCCCATTATATATAAATGATTCTAACACGCCCCGCATTTTTCCCTATTGAACATAACTGAACCGAAAGTGTGTGTTATTATGCTATAAAATCACTGTTTGACGTTCTATATTTAGAAATGTGACGTAATCATTAAACACGTGACGTAAACACAAAAAATGTGACGCTCTGACAATAAGTACGGAAACAAATCAGGCGCAATTTAGCTAATTATCGTGTACGGCAGCATTTATTTGTTGATGTCGTGTTAGAATCGAAATAATATATCCAAATCGGAGATTTTATTGCTTGATAACATCACTGTTTGTCGTTCGGATGCGCATCATTATATCACTCAGGCTACGCCCTCGTGATATAATTCCCCGCATCCGAACTCCAAACAGTGATGTTATTGAGCAATAAAATCACAGTTTGGGATATATTATTTCTTAATCAACATATATCTAGTGTATAAGTTTACAGATGGAAGAAACTGAAATCTAAAATTGTGATCATTATTGTTAACCTTAGCATCATTTTCATCTTCTTACAGAGCTGGTATAATATTTTACCGTAAGGGGGTTAAAGGTCAGGATAAGAAGACAGGCAAGGATATCATGTATGACTATGAGAAGAAGATAAATGGTGCTGTATTCCCATCACTACAGGGGGGACCACATCAACATCAGATAGCTGCTATAGCTGTTGCTATGAGACAGGTCAGTTTTATAATATATTATACTTACAGAAACTTCACTGAAGTCCAAAGGCTTAAAATCATATAATTTGAAATTAGCAAGAGATAATTCAGTAATATACAATGTACTCAGAAAAAAATTGAAAACCGTATCTTATGCTATTCTCTGCTTGATTTGCCCTGGCCTGTATTTGTTTGGGGTCCTCCTGGGCTCCTTGCCGCTGGATCTTGTTGCTGGATCGTGTGGGGGTTGCGTTCGTTAGGCGCCGCCTTTCCTTGTTGATCTTGTTTATCATATTTTGAGTGAAAAGCATTGCAACGCATCATGTCAAAATCGTCAGTGGAGTTCCTTTTAGCATATTTATTTAAGTGTGATAGTGAAAAATTCCTTTGATTTATATTTATCAGAGTTTGTGTCCCAGACTACCTAGTAGAAAAAATATTGTTGATATCAGGAAACATAAAATGCAGCGGGTAAGGGTAAAGTAATAGAGCCTACGTGTATGTGTATGGGCTTTATTCTGTCTTTAAACAGGTTTGATGGTGTGGGTGATATGAAATAAATTGTAAGCTGTTTTAGGAGTTCTTTGTTTGCAGAATTTCTTGAATATATTATAGTTGGCAAATTGAACTAATTAAATTTACATATTGTTTAATTGCATTAATATAGACTTGCTACAATACTTATTTATGTATTTGTTTAGGCTCAGTCCCCAGAGTTTAAGGAGTACCAGCTTCAGGTGTTAAAGAACGCTCACCTTTTAGGCGAGGAGCTTGTAAAACGTGGATATAAAGTTATCTCAGGTAAACATCTGTTGAACTGATAAAAAAATGATTTAATTGTATGTAAATTAGTGATATTTAGATAGAAAAAAATATTTTAAAGAGGAGATTAAAATTTTAAACTTGTCTATTTCGAAATAAAAGTCGAACTGTTGTGATTGTTGCATGATTGTCATTGTTCTCATTGTCGTGCAAAAACTTTAATTTGGTCCATTTTTCAAACATTGTAAAAGTTATCAACATGAAACTTGCAATACTTGGTCATCATGACAAGGTACAATTGTTAGACATGGCATTTTTCTAAAGGCAATATTTTTTTAGTTATACCCCTTTTTAACTAAGAATTTTAACAGATGAGCATTAACACGGTAATAACACCTCACTTGATGCTTTTGTTAAAACTTAAAATTGTATGGCAAATGAATATTGTATTAAAGAGAATTTAGTTTTATCTACAAAAAAGTAAACTTAATTACTTCTGTTGATTGTTCAGTACTCTTTGATAGTAATATTGAAAGGTTATAACCATAGACATGTATTTGTATTTTATTCAATTTCTCTTGATTAGGATATCGCAGGTGCATTATTTTATATTAGAAATCTGAGGGAATAAACTGTGTACTGTTTTGTTGATATAGGTGGCACTGACAATCATCTCATCTTGATGGATCTCAGACCTGCGGGTACAGACGGTACACGCACAGAACTTGTGCTGGAAATGGCTGCTATTACTGTGAATAAAAACACAACTTCCGGAGACACCCATGCCTTCACACCTGGAGGTCTAAGGCTTGGTAATGTCACACTTTTTGTTGTCTTTAATTTGTTCATTGTAAATATTGATTTTGTTTCATGATTAATACATTCCAATATTGGAGCAAAATGTTTAAAAAAAAAGTTTGAGGATAGCAAATGGCCTACTTTCTTGGAATTAGCTTAGGACCTACTTTCTTGGAATTAGCTTATGACTTACTTTCTTGGAATGAGCTTATGTCCCAATGTGTTTGAATTAGCTTATGTCCTAATGTCTTGGATTTTGCTTATGTCCTACCTTCTTGAAATAAGCTCATGTCATATTATTTGAAATAGGCTGATATCCTTTTCTTTAAAATTAGTTAATGGCCTACTTTCTTGAAATTGCCAGATGGCTTTACTTTCTTCAAAGTAGCAGGAAGCTTTCCTTAAAATATAGATACTGGAAATTCTACAATATGGCCTACTTTCTAAAACAAGTACAGTAGAACTTCTATGAGTCAAACTTCGATTAGTCAATTTTCTTGATGTGTCCAAGTACATGTAAAATGAAAGTCCCGATTTTTCCCCTATATATTTCTTTCGAATTTTTCGATGTGTCAAAGTGTTTTCATGGTCCGTATAGAATAAATCGAGTACAATTTGCCACAAATAAGTCGAAGTCCTTTGATTTTCTTGACACTTTCGATCTTGAGATATTTTTCACACCTTATCTGGCTGTGAAGACGATTTCCAATCAACTTGGGTGACAGGTGTTAATTACAGAGCCATGTCTTCAAACAGCCTTTGTATACGTTAAATGTGTGATAAAATGCTTTAATTGATACTTTTCAAATTGACAGTTGACGTAGTGGTTATTGAAAGTGAACAGTAAGAACTAGATGTACTTTTATTTGAGAACTTCCATGACCCGGTGTTGCTTGATAATCAGACGCGAAATATTTACTAAAAGCTGGTTTAGTTATCACCCTTTTCTATTGTTACGCCTTTTGTAACTTTCTTGTATAAGTCATTGAAATTTTGTTATGAAATTTAGACCAATTAATGAGTCGAAGTCCCGATGTGTCGAAGTTTTTACGCAAGTCCCTTCAACTTCGACTTACCAAAGTTCTACTGTAAATTACTTTCAGGATAGTAGGAGATGGCCTACTTTTAGAACCTACATGTAGTAGATGACTTAATTTTTTTGACATTAAGAGATTGCTCGTTTTTGTTGACTGACAAATAAATTATTAATTTGAATATAGTAAATGACATGGCTTTCTGGAAACATGATATTGTCCCAACTTTTTGAAACTGTCTGAAGATTTACATGATGGACAATAGTATGATGCTAAATAACTTGTAAGGAAAGCAACATTTGAGTGTAAACCTGATGTTTTACCTAACTTCTTATGGCTAAAAACTTACAGTAGACTCTTCCTCACAGTTAAGATATTTCAGTCTGTTCTGTAGACATTATGTGACAGGTAATCATGAAGTCAAAAACAAAAAATGCTGACAATCATGTGCTTTGAGATTTATTGAGATATTTTTTAGAACGCTGACATTTTAACATTTCTTCAACTTCAACATAACTCTGTTAACCAATACTATTGTTACTATTATATTGCAAGTTTCATAATATGAGAATGTTTTGTTTTAAAGGGTCTCCTGCCCTCACATCTCGTGGAATGAAAGAGGCAGAGTTTAAACAGGTGGCGGAATTTTTACACCAGGGTATACAAATTGCTGTAGATATACAGAAGAAAACAAGTAAGTGTAATCTTATATATGTGGTTCTTATGATAGCATACTTATTATTATAAGAGTAGAAGGAACAATTAAAATTGTTAAATATTGTTTTGGATGGGTTTTATTAAATTTGATAATATATCAACATATCACATTTAAAAGTTTAAACATATTCAGCATGTTTAGATGTTTTTACATGCATTCTCCTCATTCATTGTTTTTATCCTTTGAACTTTTATTAACTCCAATACATTTAAACAACATTGTGATATTAAAAATAAACCCAATGACAGAATATTAACCCAAATTCATAAGAATGGTTCCTGGTTAGTCTCCTTTCAGAGTTATTCAAATTGCTGTCTAGGATAACCTGATAGGCCTTTGTGCCATTTGTTTATTAAAGTTTTGACATTAATGAGCAGTGTCACAACAAGACCAACATAGGTCATAGGCTGGTCTGGATCCATGCTGGTCGCAAACCCATTATGTTGGTTTTGTTGTGACGCGGCTCATTTCATAACCGTGGTTACTTTGAATGATATGGATATAGAAACAGTCTCACTATTATATTTGATGAGGCCAACCAGCTGTTACAGGACGGTTGTATGTCTTAAATAGTGTATGAAACAATAAAGAAAAAAATAAATATCAAAGCAATAGATCATGTATATCGACAAAATATTTGACTTTATCACATAAACTGCGGCACAGAAGTGTAATAAAGCCATTTGATAAAAACAATATTTTACGAGTGTAATAACACTTTGACGTGACATCATTTGTGCTTCATAAAATATAGCGTTAAAGTACGCTAATGTTAGCGTTACACTATAGGCACATCAATGAAAAATAACTCTTTTTAACAGTTTACCGTTTTTATTTATATATTTGATAAATAGAATATTATATTTATATATTTGATAAATAGAATATTATATTCGTGTAGATTCAATACTAAATTTATTGAACTCATTGAATAAAACAATCTTACGCTCGTTAGAGGCTCACATTATATGATTTTATTCAACTTGTTCAATAAATTTAGTATTAGACCTAAACTCAATATTCTCTATTCATCATTATTATTATTACTATTAAACGTACAGAGACTGTGAAAGATTTCCGAGCATACGTACAAGAAGATAATGCTGAGTCAGCTAAAATCAAGACATTAAAGAACCAAGTGGAGGAGTTTGCTGCATCATACACGATGCCTGGACTGGAGAACAGATAAATTACTAAACAAGACCCCATGATCTCAGTCATGATTGAAAATTTGAATATTGTACAAGTTGAATAAAGATACGATACAGCATTAAATCTTTGATATCAGTATTTTTATATAGAAATAAGTAAAACATATCTCTTTCTATTGAAATCTGTTTCTTTATATATTAAAACAGCTACTTAATTTCAGGTTTCAGTCACTCTTAACTTTGTACTTAAAGCTAGATAGATCTTTATAAAAAAAACAATTTTCACTTTTTGTTGATATTTGTATAAAACACCAAATATGTAATAATGTGTTGGGAGTAAGATTTTAATGTGGTTAATATTAACTGTTATAAAAAAATATATTATTTGGTGCAGTTTTTACAATTTACAAAACAAGGTCTTCATGTATTACAAAATATGTTTTAAGTTCCATTTGATATAAGTCTTTATCAATATTTTTTGTGCAAAATTTCCAATCATTCGCTCACTCCATTTTTTAAGAATAAGAATTCTAATCATGAAAAATATCCCAATATTGAGATCAAGTCACTCAAATTGGGCTACAAACAGCAAAAAAATATGATTTTCAATTCATTTCTGAGTATATTCCTTAATAATCCTGTTTTAAGTGCCCTACTTGATTTATTCAATAATTCAAATGTTATGTTTTTATACTAATTTTTTATGACCTCAGTGGAATTCCTTTAAGTATCTAAACTGTTAAGGATGATAATTTCACAAATCTTTTACATAATTATGTTTTTGATGAGAATAACAAATATATCATTTTTGAATGTGTATCTTATTGTAAAGATTATTAGAGTATTATATTAGGTTGTTCTTATTTTAATATTGGTGATTATAACACAGCAATAGAACCTGTTAACAGCACAGCATTACACAAAAGTTGTTATTTTTTAATGCAAAATGCTTTGATATTGTTTATTTGTATGATCTATGCTTTGTTGTTTGTATGTGTGAAAAAAGCAGTTCTGTATAACAAAGTCAAATTTTTGTTTGTGTTTGTTTCTGAACATTATAGTTATGTTGCTTTTATTTATGTATTATTTTTAGCCTTTTTGGTATTTTAACCAGTTGATGTGTCAGTTTCAGTAGAACTAACTTGATTGTTTAAAAAAATGTTGCAACAAAATTGTATTTATCAACTGTAAATATAAAAGAAACACCTCACTTAATTCATTAGACAGGGCACATATTATCTGACACTTATTAAATGATTGGGTGTGAATTAGTTATTTTTCAATGCTTTACAATCACTGAATCTCAAAATGTATAGTTTCTCCACACACTTGTTATATTGCACTTTTATTGAACATTAAGTTTCTTAAAATCTGAAGGCTTCCAACCTTACATTTTCAGAAAGAAAAAACATTAGATAGAATAAAGGTATGATTTCATTGTTAATTGTTTTATATCAGTATAAAAGAGATGTAGCTGGTCAGCCAGCAATGACAGCAAGTCAGCTAACAATGTCAGATAGTCTGCCAACAGCGTCAGCTAGCCGGCCAACAGCGTCAGCTAGCCGTCCAACAGTGTCAGCTAGCCGTCCAACGGCGTCAGCTAGCCGTCCAACAGCGTCAGCTAGCCGTCCAACAGCGTCAGCTAGCCGTCCTACAGCGTCAGCTAGCCGGCCTACAGCGTCAGCTAGCCGTCCAACAGCGTCAGCTAGCCGTCCAACAGCGTCAGCTAGCCGTCCAACAGCGTCAGCTAGCCGTCCAACAGCGTCAGCTAGCCGTCCAACAGCGTCAGCAAGCTGGCCTACAGCATCAGCTAGCCGTCCAACAGCGTCAGCTAGCCGTCCAAAGCGTCAGCTAGCCGTCCAACAGCGTCAGCTAGCCGTCCAACAGCGTCAGTTAGCTGTCCAACAGCGTCAGCTAGCCGTCCAACAGCGTCAGCTAGCCGTCCAACAGCGTCAGCTAGCCGTCCAAAGCGTCAGCTAGCCGTCCAACAGCGTCAGCTAGCCGTCCAACAGTGTCAGCTAGCCGTCCAACAGCGTCAGCTAGCCGTCCAAAGCGTCAGCTAGCCGTCCAAACAGCGTCAGCTAGCCGTCCAACAGCGTCAGCTAGCCGTCCAACAGCGTCAGCTAGCCGTCCAACAGCGTCAGCTAGCCGTCCAAAGCGTCAGGTAGCCGTCCAACAGCGTCAGCTAGCCGTCCAAAGCGTCAGCTAGCCGGTCCAACAGCGTCAGCTGGCCGTCCAACAGCGTCAGCTGGCCGTCCAACAGCGTCAGCTAGCCATCCAACAGCGTCAGCTAGCTGTCCAACATTGTTAGCTAGTCAGTCGGCCAACTTTTGTTAGCTAGTCAATCGGTCACTTTTTGTTCAGGTGTTTTTGCATGCTGGTAATATAGCAATGAGGGGACACCTGAGGTCTTTTACCACAAGCAAAGTTTGAAAGTTGCCATATGTCTGTAACTGTATTAGAATGACTTAAAACCCAATCAAATTTAAAAAAGAGAGAGAAGAAATGATAGTTACTGAATATTGTTATTAGGCTTTCATTGGCCTCTCACCATTTTGTGATGATTTATGCATTTGATGCTGGAACATTTTAAGTTGTCAGCCATTTGTTAGTGTATACTGACCAATTTGTGTACATGTACTTTAAATGTTTGGTGAACTTTGATCACTTAGTTTTGTAATTCTGATTCTTTTGAATACTCAGTCAGTTGTAAAATTATAAAATGTACTTTATTTAAAAAAAAAAAGAGAAAAAATGAATTTTGTGTGTTGCTTTTGATTGAGTTTGCTTTTGTTTCTATATATGCATGTAGAAATTTAGAACACTGGTTGAAATGTATGTAATAACTGCTGTAACAAAATGTACTATAGACTATAATTGCTGGTTTTCTTTCAATACAGGGTTTGTCATATAATGTTTTTTGTACAATAATGTGGAATATCAACTATTTTCCCAGTTTGTTTTTTTAACCATTACAGAAAGTTGCTGCTGATGAAAGAAATTGCTAATATCCAATTATATGTCCAGTCTAAGCTTATTTACAAACTTTTTTAAAATGGTACATGTAAATGACTACCAATGTAGGAAAGTAGTGAAACGAGAGATAGATTTTTATGACCAATACGGTTAAAATAAATGCTAGGTATCAATGTTGTAACATCATCTGAAGTTCATAGTTAATACTGTTGAGATACTTTAATGTGAGGATCTCTTGTTGTATTACTGATTGTATTAATACTTTTGTAGCAAAGGTCTCGGTGAATGAGAGGTTGAAAGTTTCCAGTGACTTCAGTTTACTTGCCACTCACTGCCATAGATGCAAATCCTATCTATGACTTTGAATAATTCCACATGACTAGACTATTAAACCTTGTTAAAGAAAATCAGTGGTTAAAATTAGGTGCTGCTCATTTTATATGAGGGCTTTTTCCTCATTTAAATGTCTTCCGTCACCATGCCAACCACATAAAATAAAGCTTGTTTCATAAGAATCATGTTACACAGACTTCTACTTGAACTTGATTTTTAATTTACATTTTATAGAAGAGTAGTTGAAATTTTGAATTAATCATATAGTATTAGTATATTGTTATAAAATAATGTTAGATTTTATAGTTAATTGTCAAAAACAAACTAGGTGCTATATTTGGTAGTATTTTAGATGAAACAGAAAAACATATTTTTTGTATTAAACAATATTTATTATTTTAACATTAAAACAGCAGACAGAATTAGAGTACTATTTCAATTGTACTTGCATCATAAAGAAGAACTTGCACCCAACAGCTGTTTTATATACATGTATACTGAGTTGACTGTGAAAATGTTGCCATGCATTTAGACTACTTCACTTGTGGTTAATAAAATGGATCACCATTTGCTCTAGTCCCAGTCTGTAACAAATGCACTTTATTATAATAGTCTGTCTCAAGTCATTGGCAAGATTATTTATTACAATTATCCCTACAGTCAGGTTTAGTTGTCCTAGTCATTTTGGGTAAGGTTACAATTTATGTTTCATATAACATTTTTGAAGTATAAATTACTTTTTTGAAGCGTTAACTTTTTACATTTTGTTTATTTGCATGTCTCCCTTACACCTTTGATTATGTAAATTATACTTTCCTGATATTTGATTTGACATAGATTAACCCTTACCCAGCTAAATATCTGTAATACATTTGTCCATTTTTGTTCAATCTGGACGAGAGCATGATGGGATGGCACTGATTTTAGTCTGAAGTGATTCAGAAGCAGGCAGATGGTTTATTGTTAAATTAGTTACGGCTACAAAATGTTTTTTATTTTTGAAATATTTGTGGTGTGATGAGAAAGATCTGAAAATATTTTTTGTTTTTGTTTAGCTCCTTGGAAGTTAAACAATAATTTATTTATAAAAAAATTTTTTTAACACCAGTATATACTTTATGTGTAGCATTTTATTTGTAAAACTCAATATTTGTTCATTGATAATATACTGTAGATGTAAAATGTGTTATTTTATGTTTTTAACAAGATGTTCTTGTGTTCTCGTATATAAGTTTAAGAAACAATACGTAAAATTGTTTTCTTATATATTTTAATGCTTGTTTGCAGTTCAGTGGTTGCATTATATACCTTTGTAATGTCTCTGGAAACATTTGTTCAGAATGCATGTTATTTTTCAGGCAAACAGTTGAAAATCCATTATTGTTCTGTTCTGTTCAACTAGTGTTCTATTTTGTAAGTCACATTAAAAATCAGTTCAGGAAGCAGACAATTTTAAAAGGTTGATCAGGAATATTTTTACATTTACATTGTATAATTGTATAATAATGATTTACAAAATATGTTACTTGCCAGTTTTATATACCAGGGCTAAAAAACATTTGAGCCGCGTCACGACAAAACCAATATAGAGGGTTTGCGACCAGCATGGATCCAGACCAGCCTGCACATCCGCGCAGTCCGATCAGGATCCATGCTGTTCGCTTACAAATGGTATAACAAGTAGAGAAACTGATAGCGAACAACATGGATCCTGATCAGACTGTGCGGATGTGCAGGCTGGTCTGGATCCATGCTGGTCGCAAACCCATTATGTTGGTTGTGTTGTGACGCGGCTCAATTTTTCTTTTGTTTTTAAAGTTTGAAATAAATTGGACTGCATTTTAACTAGATATACATGTACATTGTAGATTGTTTTACAATTGAAAATGAGTTTTTGAATAATATTTTCATTGATATGAAATCTGCTTTTGAAAGGAATACACATTGACTAGAAATAGATTTGAGAGACTTACAAACCTTGTAAATTACATCCCAAGAACTAAATATTTAATCCATATCTGTTTTTCAAAGCATCATATCGATGGCTCAGCGCAATACTGGTCTAACTGCTATTTTTGAAAATGTTCAGGAGAGACAAAAAACTGATTTTATCCAAAAATACTTATATTAGAAAATATTTTTTTGCTATGTTAACATTAATTATAATAAGAAATAATGCCATTTATATAATTTTTTATTAAAGTGTTACAAATTGTGTATTTTAGAGTTAGACCTTTATTGCGCTGAAATTCTGAGCGCAATACAAGACTAACTTGAGTTAGACTCAAATTCCCTCTTGCAATTTGGTAAAAGTGGTACAAATATTTGAGTTAGACCTGTTTTATGTTAAATATTCTGATATAAATTTGAACAAAATTGTTTTGTTAATTTAAACATTGTTTAAAATATTTTGCAAGTCTGTAGAAGTACTTTACAAAGACTAAATCCTTTAATATTTTTCTATTAATATATCATGCTAGCTGACTTTAGATGAAAGTACACTTCTATAATCTTCTTTTCAATTTGTTTGAGATTCAGATTTACTTAAGATCTTTTTGCAGATTATCTGTGCAATAAATTTGAATTCTAAACAAAATGCAAACAGTTTTGATTCAATATACTGTTATGAACAGTAGTCATGAACAATGATGACTGACAATCCAGGGTATATATTATGATATCATCACAAAGTTTGAAAACAGGATTAATGTACATTTTCTATAACTCACATTTGTACAAGAAGAAAACATTTTAATTTTTCTCAATGCACACCATTACCACCCATTGGGTGCTTAATTAAAATGCTGTGATTCCGATATTACTGTTATGCGCTAAATCTTAATGAATTTAATGTATGTGGTCCTCTTTTCTGATGATATAATCATTTATAAATATCAAATATTTTCAAAATGAAAAGTCGCTGTTAGACCATTATTTTATTACAGATTTTGTATTTACTTTTCTCAACTGTTTAGAGTATATTTTGAACGTGAAATGTGCAATTTTATGACAATGTTTGCTGAAAACTGTGCATATCTTAAGAAAAGTGTTTCATTTTATATATCAAAGTCATTTTAAAACCTCTAAATTTTGTCCAAATAACAAGAGGTTGTCAAACATATTTTAGAGAAAAAAGTAGGGCAGTACAACCCACTATCAGGGATTCATAGAACAAAGTATTGTTAGCACATGATATAATTCAGAATCATTTTTTGTAAGTTAGATGTGCTTTAAACACTTGCAACCAATTACTCATTTCAGATATGAAAAGGCACACACCTGAAGCAACCATGTACCACACATTGTTTTTGTTTTTTAGATTGGCACTAAACAATTACAATGGATAAATGTTTGAATTTTCTCATTGACACTGATACCAAAAGCAGTTGATAGTAAATTACCATTTTTAATTTCATAAAATTTGATAAGGTAAAAATTAATGGCTTTTAGATCTAAAATGAACATTTTTATCAACTTATTAGCTGTTTCTGCCGCATAAGTCAAAGAGTGTTTGACAATTGCACTCTCGAAAATTCAATGGAGCTGTGTGATGTAAAAAATTGTCCAGAATACAGAACTGAAAGGTCATTATAATATATTTTTTTTTATTTTTTCTGCACATATCACATCAGAAAGAAAGATATTGTATCAATAATGCTTTTATGTTCTCACCGGCTGATCAGATCAACTCTTGATCGAGGCCCGATCACATTAAATCCTCGATTGAAAGCCCCGACCAAGCTGGACCTCTGCTCTATCATTGCCAGATTCACCCGACAGATCGTTAATGCATCGATAATCGAGAATTTGGAAAGTTGCTCTATCTCCAAATTGTAACAGCTATGACACACCAACAGTTTACATTATATATTGCACATTCTAGGTCATGGTGCACGTCGTGTATACATCAGGTACTAACATGTATTACCCGATCTGACACATCATCTCGACTTCTACTCCAGCATTATCTGATCGCATACCGACGAACATCGATCTCTGTTTGATCTATTGTCCAGAATAACTAGACTGCTACCCAACTGCTACAATTGATCACACACGATCGTTCCGGATAGTTATTCGACCATACTGAACGCAACTAGATTGTTAAACCGATTTATTCTCGATCACTAGATCTTCTTCTCGATCACTATACGATTGCTTCTCGACACTTATCTACTCGATCGCTAATGTCAAATCAAGAAAATTTTTTTTCGGTAGGAAGTCGCGCAGCATGCCGACCAAGCTAACCGCCACCAACCACTCTCCGATCACTCATGGACCGAGCGTAGACATAGGTACCCTGACTCGCCTTCTGATCGAGTGTGGTCTGATTGGCGGTGAGATCACAAGCATAATAATAGTTAATTTGTTGAAGAGTGTGATTTGCACACTGTTGACGCTATATTGCATTGTAAATCGCTGGAGTTATAGTGTAAAGTTTACGTATAACTTACTTGATTAAAGAAGAGTGGATACGTAGTATACAAAATTTAAAATAAAAGTAAGACGCCCCCAAATACCCTGAAAATTGTTCAGTTGTGCACAGGCTAGTTTGATTTGGCAAGTGAAACAATGTACAGTCTATCCCCTTACATGTCTACGCAGAACACATAATTATGAAATATGAAACAAATGTAAAACTAAGAATAAGGAAATCTCACATATGATTAACAAAAGGTCAAACTAAAAAAAATGAATTTTAGAGGGACAGAGGGTATGAATCCACTAGGTACACGTGTTATTTTTCCATTTTAAATGTGTGCAAGAGAACATACACTGTCTTTTATAATTGTAAAAAATGAATAGTTTCAACTGGCATTTATGTTACAAATATACAGGATGAGTATGATGTAATGACTTTAAAAGACAAAATAAATGTTGTGAACTAAATTGATTATTCATTTTTTCAAGGTTACTTGTAGTCATGAAATCAATTGACTAATCTTTTGCGATTATACAAAAGCACTGCATTGGAGGCAATAATTTTTAGTGTTTTCATGAATTTCTCACATTCTTTATAACCCATTCATGGGAATATGCATATTATTCTGAGGCAAGTGAAACATTTAAGGTCTAACTCAAGATTTTTGAGGAAATGTGATTATATTTGACATAGCAATAAAGAGAACCAACTCAGTTAGAACCTATAAATTGCACTGACGGAATTGAACTACCTGAATAGTCTTTTATTTTTAATGTAAATAAAAAAGGCAAAAAAAGCATAAATTACCCTAAACTTTTCACAGAATGTGTATTTGACCTTACATTATCAAAATATGTAAAAAAGTGATTTTTGGTAAAAACGTCACTTAGACCAGTATTGCGCTGAGTCATCGATATGTAACACTTTGGGGCCTTTTTTGCTGAGTTGTTAAGAGTGCCGACTTTTAACCTGTTACCCCTGCTCACTGTGGGTTAAAAGTATGCCAAGGACATTGCATATTTTCATGTGAGGAAGCTATCGAGCGAGATAACAGATCCCTGTCTGTGGATCTCGTGTACCAGTTTTTGCCTGAAATAACACATGATGGGGCACCAGAGGTAAAGATGGAATGTTGCCATATGACCATAATAAATAGTGTCGGTGTAATCTTTAAAATGATCCTAAAAAAAGTAACAAATATGTTACACTATGTTACATTAGAACAGTATCAAAAGCAATACAAATGTACTTTTACTTGACCTGTCACTCCTTTTATTTTCACTAGCAGCTTACTTATGGATATAAACTTAGATACTGTATTGTGTAATCTTATTTAAGAAAATTTGTATAAGATATGTACATGAAAGAAAAGAACTATGAAAACTTGTATTCTTACATAGGTTTATAACATTTTGGATATTTTTAAAAACACTTTGAAATATATACACTCTGAAATTGTTCTAGCATTTATTAAATTGTTTTTGAGATGATTGCTGGTGTTTGTTTTTAATTCCAGTACTCTTTTTATATGAAAATGTGTATTTAAATGATAAAAAAATAAGATGAAAACTTCCGTAATTTTGTAATTTTTGGGCGGGTTGCACAGATTTTCGTTAACAGTTAACTACAGCCTCTTGATATTTGGTATACAGCATGGCCATGTGGTCCCATACCATGGGACTCGATTTCAGGTCTTTCGCTCATCCACTTCCTGTTTCATCATTAATGGCCGATTATTTTTCATTGGACTAAGTGGAGAAAATGCTTATTCTAATGAGGATTATATACATATAATGTTCTAGTTGGGGATCAGTATTTTTACAGCAATTGATACAATCAAGTATTAATGGTTCCACATATTATCAAAGGAAAATTCTTTGATTCTCATTTAAACAAGCACTTCCTATTAGAATAATGGAATATTGTAACAATTTTGGCAGAAAGTAAATCATGGACCGTCTGTTGTATTGGTTTTCGGAATCCGTCCCCATTGGTTTTCTGCCCCACCCAGATAAAAAAAACAGTTGGGTACTATAAACACCGTGAGATAAGTACCTTTATTAAAGCTTCTTTGAGCCTGTGTTTTCATGTAAATATTAAACGATATAATTTATTGGTAATGAAAATGATAACATCCCTGCTACAACTTAAGTTATCTTTCTAAGTGCCCTCGGATATAGAAAGGAGTAATAATAACATTAATATTTTCAAAACATGTCAAAACGTTTTGTTGTTACTGAGAGCGTCTTTTGCAACATTCTTCAAACACCATACCATTAACAATTACATGTACATTTGTACATGTATATCGTAGTGCATTATTGCCCCCTTTAATAGAAATCAGTGTACTATATCTTGCAAGCCTGCTGGGCACAATTCAATGTGTAACATGTCCGGCCGTTACAAGCAACTGTAACTTCCGCTCACTGTTATTTTCTTGGCAGTCTTTATATTTCAACTAGAACTTTTCTAGCGAAAACAGAGAGTAAACATGCTTATACATTGTGAACTTAATCTTAACTTTTATGTCTCCTTTCAGTATTAATAAAATAACTCATCACAATGCCATGTTTATGTTTATCATCAACATAAAGACTGGTGGCAAAAGAACGAAATTGCTGGATTTTTTTGAGTTAATGAGTTGCAGAATTTGAACTACAAAGCTTGTTAAGATATACAAACCTTCATCGTGAACCGGTAATACTGAGCCAAATCGTCACATTAGTGCAGTAACTGGTGAATTACCCCTATTGAATAATGTTAGGAGTGTGGATGTAATTTTTGATCACAAGTATTACGCTGTTTATACCACGACGAATGCGTATTTTGTTGTAATTTATATGTCTTCTAATACTCTCCCATAAACAAGTGGAATCACCTCATCAATGCTTATGTTCTTAGAATTTGGCGCCAGATTTAGTCAAGATATCATTCATATAAAGAAAGTGTCTTTGTGAATCTGGTTTATGAGGGAAAAAAAGGTGAAGATGTGAATATTGTTTAAAAAATGAGTGTTCTTATGAACTTGTGTGTAAGAGACTTATGGATTAGTTCTTAAAAAGTAGAGCAAATAATTGACTTCATAGTATAAAAACTTGGAAACGATTAACGGAATTCTGACTGAAAAAGTTTAATGCCTTGTCTGAAGAACTTGTTCCATATGGGTAATATCGCAGGATAATTGACAATTATTAGCCAGCTATTTCATCAAATGTATTAAAATATGTGATTGCCTTCCGAAAGTAATATCCGGGTACTTATATGTCATCTATGTCGGAAATTGTGGCTTACCTTAGTAGATATTATCTTATTAGTTTTCATTTCGTTCACTATCAAACTTATCAGTGATATAAACATGGGTTTCATGCTAGTTTATAATTGGTGACAAATATAAGTCAGCTATTTCATCAATATATTCAAATATGTGATTGCCTTCCGAAAGTAATATCCGGCTACTTATTTTGTCAGCTATGCCGGAAATTGTGGCTTACCTTAGTGGATATTATCTTATTAGAATTAGTTTAGACCATTTACAGTCTTACCCAAGATATAAACAAGTACATAGATTTTCGGTAAATTCAAGAGATATTGTTTTTTTTTGTATTTGACAAATTTGTGACATGTTTTTTTTAAACGTTTTTAACACAATAAAAGATATGAGTATTTAGTTGTGATATGTGATATTAAAATAACCCTAATGATTTTCCAATAATTCTACATATAAACATATCTGTCTATATAAACGTGACATAAACCAAGTATTTTGTCTACACAACCTTACACCGGAATTTACTGGTGATGACGGGTCTGACCAATGAAGTCTAAACATACAAGTGAACTAATGGACACTTGAAAATAATCCATGTTTTTCACAAAACAATGCAGTGTTAGTTTCTAAAATAATTTCCTGTGGTAGAAACACCACAGTCTCGCCCAGTGACCTTGTGTCCCATTGACTCTTAAAGGTTTCCAATGCACTTTTAAAGACAAATTTCTGGCAGCAAAACAGTGGCCAAGCCTGACCTTATACCAAAATGTGTATTCTAATCTATTAGTATGTAGTCAAAACAGCATTACTTTCCCTGTCCGAACTTGTTTCTACAATCGATGAATTAATATGATATTCATGTGAATACTGACATTCTGTTTATCTATCAGACAGAAACCTTGTCAAACATTTTTACTTAACACAATAGCAATGATGTCAGCAAATGTTTCTAAGTTGACTCAATCCCACCATAATGTCAAAGAGGCGATGGAACTTCTTTTTCAGAAAAAGATGATGGGTAAGTGAGCTGCAATTCCGTCAATGGAAATTGTAAAAAATAAGACCATATTTAAAAAATAATATTAAGATATGTAACACAGCAACGTAATATTAATGCTTCCGAACGGAAATAACTTATTTGAATAGCTTGGTTTTTAATTCTTGGGAATAATGAAATCATTTTACAGTCTACAAATCTAAATAAGTTCAAGTCAGACATGGAGATACCATGTAATTAAGAAGATGCTTAATGTAGATTTAGGATTTATATTACCTAAGAGAGTGAAATTTCAACCTGGAAATTTACAATGCCTTTGCCAACATTGCAAAAAATATACAACGCAAATGTCGAGAGGAAAGGAAAAATACATTATTTGTACCGCTGAGTAGCAAAATGGAACTCATAAATACCAAATCGTATCAAGACCATTTTTGTCCCATTTATATTTTATCATTACAGGAGTATCAATAAAACATCAGCATTGTTCTCAAATCAGCTTTAATATTGACTAAAAATTATTGGTTGAAAAAAATCTATAATGTAAATGTCGTGAGAAAATGATCAATACAATATTGGTACCGTAAGGTCGCAAATGAAACTCAGATATCTTATAATTATTCCTTATTGCATGATCTTGCATCAATATCACTTTTGTGCCTTTTACATTCTGTATTTACCAACGTATAAAAACATTAGCATGTGTTCTCATATTCACGAAAAAGTGTACTTGAACTCAGACTAAAGAATTATCGGCATTACTCTTTGTGTTAGGCGCCAGATAATATAATTGTTCGCCAGATAATATCATTGTTCGTTGCTATTAAGTCAAGATTCACATTCATAGAAAATTGTCTCAGTGGATAAGATTTATCAAAGTGATAATAATTTGCTATTCATTTTTAGCAGACAGAAAGTGCTGATCGTAATCCAAAATATCATAATAGCTGATTAATTAAGGCATGAACCACGAGCTAATCAATTGACGTTTTGAAACTCCTTGTCTGTATTCAATTTGTTAAATAGTAAAAAAGACCGATTAAAGTGTTTTTAAAATGTTGCCATTCCGTTTGCTGATTACACCATTTTTCATCGGTGTTTCAAAAAAAAAGTGAAAAAAAAAAATGTTAAATGCGAATACGCCCCCTAGTTTTCTCTAATGGAAGTTCTTATTATGTTCCAATATGAATCATATATGCTAAGTGATTAAAAAAAGTTATAATAAACGAAACAAACATATTTTAACTCTTGTGCTGTCGAACACAATGTTCTTTTCCTATCCAAACGACTCCTATATAATATAAAGTAAACGATTCGGTGTTATAATGACAAACTGTTTTTCGTCTAGAACTGCCTTTTCCAATTATTTGTTCATCTGTAAAATTTAATTTATCTGACGTTTGCAAATTATCTTTAAACACCCAAGGGCAGTTTTTGATATTGCAGCGAAAAGCTTAAACGATTTTCAGTCAAATTCAGTAGCATACTATAGTTGTTCATTTATTTAAAGCCCACAAGACTTTTAGGTTTTCTAGGACAAGAGGCTATTATTTTTTACAACACGGTAACAATGAAATTCAATAAAGGAGCATTGACATATATAAAAAATTCATTTTCATGCAGTTGGTTTTTTATACATGTATATCTGAATAACAATTGTTATTGCAAATAGTGGAAACCTAAAAAGATAAATGAAAATGGCTAGGTCTTGAGTCTGTTCATCATGCATAATACAGTCCACAGACATTAGCACTTGTTGAAACATAATTCAATATAAAATTAAAATAAAGTAACGGTATTTTCCAGTGAGGGCTTTTATGAAACACTTTGAATCTGCTGCCATGATCGTTGTACATTTTTTTCATCATCATGCACAGACTGCACAGATGTACAGGCTGGCTTTATACAGAGAGCAAAGGCTAATCACTTTTGCATCAAAAATATTAAGGGTTTAACATACTCGGTCGATGTTTTTTTAATATTGAGTTTGAAGTTTAAAGGAAAAGACCGGAAAGATGGAATCAGTAAAAGTAAGACTTAAAAAAGATAAAGCACATAGTCTTGATAATAATCCTTAGAAAGCATAAAACATACATTCTTACTGTCTTTCCAAATCTAAATTAAGTTCATGTCGGATAAGAAAAATATCTTATACAGACAATACATTTGGATTTCACTTACGAACAATGGAGAAAAAGCTTTATATATGCAGACAGATAGTGTTCATTGGAAACCAAACTATCTTGAAGTTATAAAAGGCGTATAATATCATTTGATGATTGCAAGCCATACTTAAGCACCACCATATTATCTTCGGAAGACTATGACAGTTATAGTTAAAATGTACAGTTGGCTGTATTAGTGCATGCATGTACTGGTGTCTTTCACCAAACTCAATTAAACCATGACTACGGTGATATGGACTATGTTTTAGGATCCCCATTTTACTATTTGTCTGCATTTTTATTACAAATATATAAATGTACCAAGCCGCTGAATAAAAAAAGAAAAAGAATAAGAAAATTATCCATCAACAATTATAAAACCAATTTAACTGTACTCCTGTAATATGATCATAAATATACGAAAAACGAAAATTTACATAATCCAGTCTTGATTTTAACTAAACAAAAAATAAAAATTTTACCTTTCATCATATTGCATAAAATGAAAGTATCTTTTCATTTCACTTATTAAATGCCCCCTCCCCTACTTTCGCCACCTTTGTGTCCGCTTCAGTGTTTTGCTCGGTGTCTTCTGAGTGCCCAGCAGGTGCGACCGGCTTGTGTCGGGGCTGCTTTCTGTCAATATCGACTTGTCCTGTTGATGAGTGTTCTCATTTTTATCTTTCATTCAACCATTATCGTGTGCCAGATTAAAGTAAGCTATTAAGTCAATTTTACTGTTATGTACGTAATTAGATATCTGAAAATGAATAAATGTACCATATATCGTTACTTAAGAAAATTATCAGTAGAATAATAAACAAAGATATGATATAAAATCAATAACGAAATATAGCATTTAACTGTTGATAACTATTGTATCTTGATATTGTTGATAACTATTGTATCTTGGTATTTAAAATTTTCACTCTTTTCTGTCGTTCCGAGCAAGACGACTTGAATATGTTTTTTTACACCATTTAAAGCTCCTTATCCAAAATGATAAAAAACATTCCGTTTGCTAAAAAGAAAAAAAAAAGTCTTTCTGTGATGTTGTCATTGCTGACACCCTTTTCCAACGGAGGTTAAAATGAAGACAAAAGAAGAGATAATCGATAAATTTTCCGCCAAATACAACTACATGGGGGCAATCCACCATCTTTCGTTTACTTTCTTACCCCCTCTCTCTAGATCAAACCGATACACGAACGCGAACAAGAAACATTGAACTAAATGATCGACAAACGAATTTCATTTGAAAGACTTTTCACCATAAGTATTGCTTTGATCAAATTGCCATTCTTAACCCAAACTAAGCATCTTAATGGATACTTGTCAAGCAGCCTTATTAATGTCACTTTTATATCCTAGAGATAAATGTCTTTGGGGAAAATCATTGAAATGTTGCTGAATATAGATGCGTTGAGCGATATTCAACTGTTTAGTTTTAAGTGATAAATTGTTTGAAATAAATGTATCAAATTACCAGACAATATACCAAATCAATAGAAGATCTACAATATATGTCTGTTTTAATGTATTTCAAGGGAACGTACTCCAAAATTTCATGACTATTTACAATAATGTAGGAAAAGGCTATATAATGTGATAACAGCAAAGTACAAATCTTTCCGGAGCGTTACTGGATGTATCTCAATAAAAGCATTTTCGGAGACGTCGAATTCAATATTGATATTTCTGAGAGAAATTACAGTAAAAACAATACATCTAGCCTAATTCATTGTGACTAAATAGCAAAGAAGCCATATTAAGATATAAGTTCTTCGTTAAAAAATAGGACATCTAGAAAATGCATAATCAATACTAATTCCAGTATCCATGAAACTGGTTATCACTCTTTCCAGTACAATAGTAATCAGATTTTACATCAAAGAAATATTTCCATTGCTATCAAAATCAATGTGTTTTAGCATTAAAAAACATCAACAGAATTTTATAGAGAAATCTTATTAACAAAATTGATAGTCTGTTGTTTGATAAATTTCAGTCAGTATTGATAATAGGCAAAATTACTACCAACAGGATACCAAACAGTACAGGACACACGGACAAAAAAAAACGGACGGGATGTCATTATAAAACAGAAAATCATAGAAACCTACAAGGTAATTTAAAGATGAAAATAAATTAGTGAAAATTAATCAAAATGCATATTAAAGGATAAGGGTAAAGAGTTACACAACTGCATAAAAATAAATTTTGCAATAATGTTATTGCCGCTCTTAAACCCCAGTAACACTAGAGTTTACGATTACTTGCGACCACCGGCGACTTGTAAAACTGACGATCATCAGCGATTGTCTGCGACCGAAACCATTTTTGCACAGATAAATTTACTTTTGCGAGTATCGTAAGACAAGTCACCATTGACAATCGCACGACAGGTCATAAGTAAACGTACGATGGTCTCAAGATTGCCTGGGATTACTTACGACTACCCGTGACATAACATGCGATCACCTACAACTTGTCGTACGACCATCACACGATTACTAAAGACTACTTAAGATTATCAGTGACTAGTGGCAATTTGTAAAGATTGTCGTAAGATTGTCGCACTTCCGAACGACCATCGTGCGACAGCCTTAAGACCTTATAAGATCACTAGCGACCTGTTTGATCGCAAGAAGGTTTTTGTGCAAGCTCAAAAACCTCTCTACGACTGAAATTGGTCGTGGGACCTAAATAAGATAACCTGCGACTGTCAAAGATCATAGATGACCGTCGTAAGACGTTTTAAAGATTGTCCGCGACCAGAGGTCACTGGTGATCGTGAACTGGTCTTCACTGGTCGTAAGCTCTAATGTGACTGGGGCTTTAATGAACTCCATTGTTACCGTGATACAAATACTAAAACATGTCGTGTCCAGAATCAAATAGCAATCATGCATTCCGAAATATTCATATAATGTATTTTGACGTGCAAGACAGGACTTTAATTACAATACATTGGATCTAGCGAGAGAGGTCAGTGTTTCGAAGGTAGTAAAGTAAACGAAAGAATAGAGAACATATCCATATGTTTTATTTATACGCCTGTAATGATAGAATGGAAAATGGACAAAAGAGGTTTTGATAAGATGTACTTATATCGATAAGGAATAATAATTTTAGGAATAAACGAGTTTTATATGCATCCCATCAGTACAAATAATGCAATGATAATTTTTACATTTATTTTTTGCATTGAATTTTTCTGTCAATGTTTGCAAAAGCATCGTAAAAAGGAAACAAAATGTATCACTCTCTCTTAGATATTATAAATCTGAAATCTACATACAGCATCTTCTCTATTACTTAGTGCCTGTATTAGATAATTTTCTTATCAGACTTGAACTTAATTTATATCTTTAAAGACAGTAAGAATATATGTTTCATGCTTTCTAAGAATTTAATGTCAATCTTTTTAAAACAAATGTTTTCCTTACGAAGAATTATTATCAAGCCTCTGTGCTATATCTTTTTTAAAAGCGTGGTCTTACTTTTACCAATTCCAACTTTCCGGCTTTTCCGTCAAACTTCAACAAACAATATTAAAAAAAACATCAACAGAGTATGTTAAACCCTTAATCTGTTTTAAGCAAAAGTAATTAGCCTTTGCTCTCTGTATAAAGCCAGGCCCGCCAGTACATCAGCGGGTTAAGGTTTAAACCTCGATACAAACATTAAACATATAAACAAGTATTTCTTTATCGTACATTAATTATATCTAGAATGCAAGTTAGAAACACTGACCAAACAAATTCCACGTGTAACAAATTCAAACTGTTATAGCAAAAAAGTCTAGATGGTAAAAGTCTTTTATATTTTTACAACTTATTCTATATATTTGAAGACTAATTTTAGTGTTGTTAGATATGCTACACATGGACATTGGTATCAGCTGTTAGAAAAGATGTGTCATTTTGAGCGTGTGAAACGGGGAGGATATTTTACTCGCATAAATTTATTTAAGATTAAAAAAGATGAAGCAAAGATAACTTGTTACTTTAGGTCATTCGTATATTTTCACCAATTGTACCAATATTCACTTGCTTGACCTTAAGTATCAAGGTCAAAGTAAGGTCAGGCTTAAGTTTAATTAAATATTATTAAATGTCTTGTCCGAAGGATTCTTGTTCACAAATATGAAGACAACACATTCATTAATTACAAAGTTATAGCCAGTTATATTTAAAAATATGAAATTACAATAATTTGATTCAAGGTCAAGATCATTTGTGAATGGTGGTAATAATCATTTTCGTTTACTTTAAAGATCTGAAAAGGACTGTTGTGTCTAAAGATGAAGACTATTTATTCATAATTAAAAAAGTTATAGCCAATTATACCAATATCAAGCAAAATTCAAAATTCAAAATTTGACCTTCAAAGTCAAAGTCATTATTGATAAGTGAAGATCATCATCAATTTGGTCCACATGAAGGTCTGTTTCAAAAAGTTTCTGTGTCCAAGTATGTAGAAAGTCCATTTATGAATAATAAATTATAGACTTATAGAATTGAAGCAAAAAATCAAGCAAGATTCAAACATTTGACCTCAATGACATTTATGAGTCAATGTCAAGTTAAGCCTGGTCTACTTGAAGGTTATGTCCAATGGGTTGTTTTGTCCAAGTGTGAAGACAATCCATTGAGAAATAGCTTGCAATTTTTCTTCCAAAAAAGTCAAGCTTATGCTGATGATGATGATGATGATGATGATAAATATACAACGATCTTGACAGCAGTTTCAAAGTGTTTCATTTTGTATTTTCACGCGTTTTAAAGGCCCTCACTAGAATATGATGTTACCATACTTTGTTTTATTTTGTATTATGTTTCAACAATTGCTACTGTCTGTGGACGGTATTTTTCATGATGAGCAGACTAAAGACCTAGCCGTTTTCAATTATCTTTTAGGTTTCCACGTTTTGCAAAGACAATTGTTATTCAGATATACATGTATAAAAACATACTGCATGAAAAAGAATTTGTATATCTGTCAATGCTCCAATATTGAATTTCACTTCACTGTAAATAATAGCCTCTTGTCTTAGAAAACTTAAAAGTCTTGTAGGCTTTAAATAAATGAACAACTATGCTACTGCATGTGACAGAAAATCTTTTAAGTTTTCGCTGAAATATCAGTAACAATCCTTGGGTGTTTAAAGATAATTTGCGAACAAGTCAGATAAATCAAATTTTACAGATGAACAAATAATTGGAAAAGACAGTTCTAGACGAAAAACAGTTTGTCATTATAACACCGAATCGTTTACTTTACATTAGGATTTGATCATAAGAAATCGTTTGGATGTGAAAAGAAAATAATCGTGTTCGATAACACAAGAGGTTAAGACATTTTTCAAAATTCGTTTATTTCAATGTCAGACTAACTTTTTAATACCATGTCATATATAATTCATATTGGAACATAGTCAGAATTACCTTTGTACATGTAATTACTATGTAATAAGTTTAATAGAGGGGGCGGGGCGTATTCGCATTGAAGAAATAACTTTTTTTCATAACATTTCAAAAATACGTTTATTGATTTTTTTCTATTTAACAAACTGGATGCAGACATTGAGCTTTAAATGCAATCACAAAATATTTAATAAGATACAAATGCTCAAATAAAAGCAGCGAGAGAATCTTGAGAGTGAAAACATAAACATTATATTAACTGCCAAGATGAGATAGCCACCAACAACTTAATGCTATATTTCATGATCGATTTTATATTATCTCTTTTTTTATAAATCTACGATTTAAATCTGATTGACTTCATCTTTGTCACTGGGGATTACTTTTTAAGCCCAAACTATGTTCTTAAATCACGACATACGGTATTCTTTTTCTGATATCTAAATACTATTGCTGTAAAACTGGCTTATAGTATTCTTGCTCACAATAATGTAGGATCAAAAGATCAAGCAATATTTTAGGATTTTGTTTAACAAGTAACATTTCAATTTTTGTTTGGCTAATATCAAGATCTGATGATGTTACATTTAGTTTTTCTTTTATCATTAAACAGTACGGTTAGATTGGTTTCCAGCGTAAAATTGATGACAGGGAAACTCTTATGTTTGGTACATTTAAATCTTTACTATTGATACCTCTCTCGGACAACAAATGCGGGAAAATATGTAAAATGTAAATCCTTAATTAAAGATAGTAAACATTTTGAAATTTTGACTTTGATTGAGTGAGGGGAAAGGCACAAATAAATGCTTGCATTTGGCGGCCACACATCAATAATTTTACTGTAACTATCATTGTCTCCCCAAAAAAGAATTTAAATGGAGGTGCTATAGAATGGCTTGCCTTTCAAATCGTCTATTGAAAAGTTCATGGTATGATTTTATGATAATTTACTCAAAATAAATCGCAAATTCTTATCACTTTATAAATCTTATCCACGGAGAATTGGCATTCATAAGGTTTTGTTGATGCGTGACTTATGAATTATTGCCTATAATTTTAAGTCTGTGTTCAAGTACACTTTTTTCGAGAATATGAGAGCGCATGCTAATATATTTACGTCTGTAATTATAGAATGAAAAAGACACAAATAATGGTCTTGGTAGGTGTTAGTACATAAACGTTTTATTTTGCTACATAGCGGTACGAATAATGTATTGTTCCTTTCCTCATATTTGCATTTTAGATTGTTTTTTGAAGTTTTGGCAAAGGCATTGTAAAACTCAAGGTTGAAAAATAGGTATCAATCTCTCTTAGGTAATATCAATCCTAAATCTACATTAGGCATCTTCTTAATTACATGGTGTCTCCATTAAGTAATCTTCTTGTCTGGCTTGAACTTATTTGTATCTGTAGACAGTAAAAATGTGTTTAATTCAATAAGAAGCTATTCAGAAGTTATTTCCTTTCGGAAGCATTGATATTACTTTGCTGTATTACATCTTTTAATTAAAATCCTGTAACTCAGTTTTATGGGTTTTTTTTATCTTCAATTTAAGCTAAAATGAAGATTAATCAATATTGTAAGTTCCAAAAAGCTTTATTTGTAAAGATATTACATTTCATGTAAATAAAGGGTGGTAATTAGAAATTTATTTAGCCAAATTATTCAATAAGAAAGGAATGGATATATTTTAATGATAACTTATAATGCGCATAAACATTTTCAGTACATATTTAACATATATTTGGATGTTTGGAAATTGTTTTAGAACAATTATTATATACATATATAAAATTTCTCTTAAGTGTATCCTACAGGATAAAAAATTGGCCTTATTTTTACAATTTCCCCAATTTTCCAAATGAAAACTAATTAGATAATATCTACTAAGGTAAGCCACAATTTAAACATAGATGACAATATAAGTTAGCCGGATATTAATTTCGGAAGGCAATCACATATTTGAATATATTGATGAAATAGCTGACTTATATTTGTCACCAATTATAAACTAGCCTGAAACCCATGTTTATATCACTGATTAATTTGATAGTGATCGGAATGAAAACTAATAAGATAATATATACTAAGGTAAGCCACAATTTCCGACATAGATGACATATAAGTACCCGGATATTACTTTCGGAAGGTAATCACATATTTGAATATATTAATAAAATAGCTGGCTTATAATTGTCAATTATCTTGCGTTATTTCTCATTTGGAACAAGTTCTACAGACAGGGCATTAAACTTTTTCAGTCGGAATTCTGTTAATAGTTTCCAATTACATGTACTCTTGGGTGAATCATTTGCTTCACTTTAATAAGAAAAATAAGTCTCTAACAAACAAGTTAATAAGAATACTCATTTTTTGAAACAATATTCAAATTTTCACCATTTTTCTTATAAAGCAGATTCACTAAGACATTTTCTTTATATGAAATGATAACATATCGAGTACATCTGGCGCCCAATTCTAAGAACATAAGCATTGATGAGGTGATGCCACTTGTTTATAGGAGAGTATTAGAAAATATCAAAATTAAGACAAAATACGCATTCCTCGTGGTATAAACAGCATTATACTTGTGATAAAAATATACCTACAACTACTGTCCAGTACGGAATACCGGTAGGGCTATCGTTGTTATACTTTATAATCCAGAGTGCGACAGTGCGATAGTGCGATGACGACAGTACGAAAGTGCGATGACGACACTGCGATAGTGCGATGGCGACAGTGCGATAACGCGATGGCGACAGTACGATAATGCAACAGTGCGATGGCGATTATGCGATGGCGACAGTGCAATAATGCGATGGCGACAATACGATAGGCAATATAAAAATATGAAAATAGAAGTCTACGTGACTAGAATATCAAAAGTAAAAAAAGCAATTGTATTTTATTTGGGCAATAATAAATCACCAGACGATGCATATCAAAGTATGGATAATAAGTCTTGCTGTTCAGAGAAGATTTCCGAAGCCACTTTATAAGACATATAATACAATTAATGTGATTGAACATTGTGAACGGAATCATCAATGAAGCTAGATGTAACAATGTGTTTTCTACAGTTTAAGTAGTAAAATCTGCAATTGTAATTTCAGAAATATCTTTTCTTCTTATGTATAGACCAGCACAAACCGGTATACGCCGGCTTTTATGGACGTAGAGTTTGTTTGTAATACTTATAAGTAAAATGCTTGTGTGGAATACATTAGACTGCAGTAATTATTTCCATTTATAAAAGAAAACACTTTTGTTACGGAATCTTTTCAACATTCTGAAAGGAAATATCTTGTAACATCGACAATGTTTGAGCATATTGTCGAGATTTGATACTTAATTAACAATATTGTTAAATTCAATCAGTTATCGGTACACATATCATGGTTGGCTGTGTTCCATTTATCTGTGGAACTAAATAGAATTTTAAATACATATTTCCTAATACTGATGAAATTTCAAGGAAAAAAAGAAAAATTTTCATTCAAATCTAATCTCAAGTTTTAATATTGTACAAAGTGTTTTTTTTTTGTATGTCCTTGTTTTCTATATTGAAATATGTAATTGCGAACTGCATGCGCCTAATCAATATATATATTTTTTTATTTATTCATCGTCTATACACTGATGCGCATCTGGCAAACCCATTAAATACAAACTGATATAAACAATACAGTGGGTGCAATTTCTTAACCAAACAAGCAATATACAGAGGAATTGAAATTGAAGTTTACAATGAGAGTAATTACTGCGGATATTTTCGATAGTTTGAGATATTACGGCGACCACGACATTCTATTGTGTTCCTACGAATTTTATATTGACGTTTCTCTATGTCCACTGTGCCCTTTCAAGGCGACCACATTACGATTTTGACTGCGCTGACATAAGCTCATTTCGGAAAGCGCCTTACATTCTCTATATAAGCGCAAAACAGAGTTCGCCAGGTGACTTCTATGCGCTTTTGAGAAGCTCGTATGGTGTTGACCCTTTTTAATCATGAAGTTTGTCCGAACATTGAACCCACTGTGCTTTCAAAGATCATACTAAAAACGACTCTGGTCGGCGTTACATGATCTTTTAATGCGTCCACTGGCGATTCCATTGCGATGCTGCGCTGAGCTTTGAGGTCTGATTTTTCCCATGGATACCTTCAGAGCACCACCATCGTGCGACAGGGGTTAAATATGGTTTTACTTAACGAGTTACATAAATAATGTTAATATAAAATCCCATTTACTCTATACTACTTTCAACTGCGTAGGCACGGCATTTATTTTGAGCATGTCCGCAAGTGCATGCCGTAGGTCGGAATTCAATGCGATGCCATTGCAATGCTTTAGCGATACTTGTTATCTAACTGCATTCACCTCGGCGTACTGATGTTTTTGAACACTGTGAGAGCACTGTCCTGGTTTGCCAGGGATTTTATGCTCGCAAAAGAACATCACAATAGAATTTTATTACAGTCGGACAATAAATTCAGTTTTGAACCTACAGTTATTCAAGATCCTCTATTTATAATTATTTCATCGTTTTGTGAACACTTTTCATTAGATTGACAAAACTTAACAAAAAAGTATTCTTTATCTTTTAAGCTTTAAAGCGTATAAATCTATATATTTAATGTCTGTAGTTTACAAACTTATCATTTATTTTTTGAAAAATAATAATCCCTAAATCCTATTTGAAAATAATTTGTTTGTAGTTTTCTACAGAGCGAATGGCGCATAAACTAAATAGTTAAAATCCTTATCAAATCAGCAGATTTTTTTCTCTCAGAAACGTTTTATTCTGTGTTACATTTATTTCGAGAATAAAACTACAAACTCATTTTACTGTATATACATTTGATAAAAACTTTCGACGAATGTATATTATAGATTTCTCCTGCCTACACAATTATTTACTCAATTTAATAGATCTTAATAGCATTCTTTCGGAAAGTTTTTACTGTGCAAACAATTCTGAAGACGAACATAAGTGTCGTTTTGTTTCTCAATCAAATACGCTGAGTACCATAAAGTGGAGATGCAATCAATGTTGGGCGCGCTTAAAGAAGATTTATCCTCATTTATTCCTTAAATCCACATTTCTTGCATGGACTTGTTAAAGTATGTTATTTAATGATATTTTCGAGGAATAATTGTATACAAAATACTTCTATTATTCTATGTTACTATAACGTTACCACCTGCTTAATGTATTATTCAAGTTGCATGTGTCATTAATACATATGAATATGCCCAATATCAGAACATTTTTTTCTACGTATTTGCCATGTTAATATTAACATTAAGTTTATCTGTTGTATTATTTACATGAAGTATATCATTTATTTATGAATAATATCAGAATGATTTGTAACAAATCTAATCGCAAAATTAAAACATTGTTTAAGGCCTTTGCTGATGTAGATAAAGAAAATACAAGATTCGCTGGTAAGAGTAGAATTACTTTGAATTCCTTTATATCTGGCGCCATCATTATTTTTAACAAATGTCTATTTGAATAAATGAAATAATTAATAAAGAACCAAAACTAAGTAACATTCAATATAACAAGGTCCCATTTTAAAGCAGGAATATTGAGCTAAGCTTCAAAAGATAAAGTTTGGGTATAATAATCCATGTAAGAGTCTAGCATTTGGAAATTATCTGATTTGTAAAAACAAAAAAAAACCTGACAATTACAAGAAAAGATGCATAAATACGCCAGTAAAAGTAAAACTGCTTAAGTTCCGTCATATCTGGCTGGATACATCATTGTTTATTAACAGATGTCTATTTGAATAATGAAATAAAATAATATAAAGAATCATAGTGTTCAGTTAGAACAAATGGCAACCAATTTACATGCCGAATGGCGTAATTAACAATAATATTTGTAATTATTTTGTTTTACCGGAGTGCA
This sequence comes from Ruditapes philippinarum, assembly GCF_026571515.1. Lineage (NCBI taxonomy): Eukaryota > Metazoa > Mollusca > Bivalvia > Venerida > Veneridae > Ruditapes > Ruditapes philippinarum. The sequence continues at coordinate 145,990 of NW_026856403.1, forward strand.
ACTGTATAGCTTTTTTGTTAAAAAAAAAGTTTACCATCAAACAATGCCTTATAGGTTTGACGATATAAAATAAAAACAAAAAGCATAACACCCACAAATGTAACCGTAAATGTATCCATATGCAAACATTATCAATAGTTTTCTTTTACATATTCTTGATTGTTTTGGATTTAATATATTCTCTGCTACAAATGATTTCGAAGACATCGAAACATTTGGCAATTAGATACAGTACATAAAACATACGCTAGTATTTGATTTCTAGTGAACTGGAAACCGTGTGATTCAGCTTCTTGGACTGTAAATATAGTATTGATTTCACATTTATATCTTGACCATGTCTTAGTCGTCAACGTAGAATTAAGACATATAATTGTAACCACGATGTCTCAAAGAAATGTGATATAATACTCGTATGTATATCAGATGTTCGAGGAATTTATGCTGATTTTTCTTTCTTCCCATTTGTCGATGTCCAAGCCACTTTATTATATAAATCATATAAATATAGGATAAATACACAAGTTTTGCATATCAAAAGGTTGTGTATAAGAACCATCTCAATTAAACATACCAAACTAAGAAAGGTAGTTATTAAATTAAATTAAACCTCTCTTAAATGAATGAAAACTTTGCTTTTTATGTATCACCAACCCTATCGCCAATGAATTTTTACATTTGCAACTTGAAAATTCTTCATTTACGTATGAAATTTTCTTTTTACTTTTCAACTTAAATAAGAAAAAGGAAAAGGGAGCAAAAAAGAAAATATTTTGTATCATTATTCAAACACTGAAATGAAAAAATAAGATAAGATATTACAAAAATTATATTAAAAAAGATAAAGTAAAAGTTGAAAGAATGACGATAGCCTGGCAATGGACATCTAAAAGGACCGTAACAACAACAAAAATGCAGCAAAACTTTAAAAAGAATAAAACAGCTTAATTAAGAAGTTGTTATTCGCAAATATTCTTTCGAGATGAAATTAAAAGTAGTATGTTTGATGCAAAGAAGAAGAACATCAGAGTTATTTCTATGAAGACAGTTAAAACAAAGAGTTAAAATCAGTCAGAAAAATGTTAAGCATAGATAAAAAACATTGGAAAGGAGTACTGGAGCGTGGTAAAGAGAAGGTACAAAAAACGTGAGATAAAACAAATACAAAGTGAGGTTAACACGAAGGCCTTTGTGAGTTCATACAAAATACAAAATGTACAGAGAGTTAAATCTCAGTACAGTGAAATAAGAAAACTTAGAAATAAATTCCCAGACAAACAACTCTTTTGGCGTCGTTTGTTTTGGCAGACATTTTATTGCTAGTGCTTAAGAGGAAACGTAGCCTGTCTACTAGATCTCAGACCAGGTAACGCAATAATCGTTAGTCATCTATTTTCCAAGTACATACAATGAAACTAACCATAAGTTTAGTTGGCGTTTTCGAAATCGTTTCATACAACTCGTTAATGGTAGATGGCTGTATACCATGCTTTAACAACTAGCTATAATGATTAAATGACATTACTATGTCTGCACACAATTATTTCTATTATCCTACAGATACCGCAACATGATTATTTTCAGCTTGTGTGCGACCATGCTGATGAGTTTAGCGTATCTACTAGATGATGTTACCAAAAAAAAGACCAAACATAGCAAAATTGATTCAAGGTTGTAGTAAATGCAAACTGCCGTACATTCATCTTCTCTCCTTTCCCTAACAAACTAAATCAACTTTACTTTTTTTCTTTTATTAGCCAAATAAATTACCTATTGATGGTAAAGTTCATTAAAAGGTCAAGGTCACACTTGAATTAATCATAGTATATCATTAATGAGAAGACGAATATCAAATAACTTTCTTACTTTCTGTAGGAACTGCCATTGATCAAAGACTTTGTTGTATTTAGTAAAATAATGAGTAAGATGAACACTTAGCTATCCATGCAGTTGATTTTAAAAAGTATATAATAATATTATTATATTTCTAGTCTTTAAAAACTGCATTAAGAAAATTAATAATAGTGATGACAGATGACATAACAAATTTTACAATTATTGACTAGCACACCTTGAATATGATATGATTTTCACCGGAATATTGTCATATTGACCTAATGTTTGATATGCTCTACGTGAAAAGTATTTGATAAAGGTCTTAAAATGGAATAGAGTGAATATCATCAGTTATTTTTGATTTCGACATTAATTGTAATATTGTTTTATTGGGGTCCGCACCGAAGCGCGACACCCCTTATGGAATGAGAAAGGGCGGCAGCAACTTCTCGGGCCATTTCGTCGGTCATAATAGCCGATCATTCCGATTGGTATGAGAAGTATTTGATTATCAAAAATGAAATGTCGCGAACAATGAATAGCGAACTGGAGAATTTCGCAATGCGAAATTATCTTATCCGTCAATTAATCGCGCTCTTCGGTTTTTTTTATTAATTATTTTGTAGTACACACAGTGGGTAATTGTGTATTGCTGTACCTATAAACAGAATGATGACCTTAACATTGTGAAAGTCCGAATATCTATTTATAGAAGTAGTTTTAGTTTAACGAAATGGTCATTCGTGTCGAGCTATGGTTATAAATAACGAATTGGAGAATTTTGCAGGAAATGAAATATGAAAAATGAAACATATTCAAACAACTAATTGCACTTTGGATATTATGGACCTGTATATTTTGGATATTATCGTTAATATTGATAGAATTTCAAGTGCCTGTTAAAAAAATAATATTCTAATCTCTAGTAGCCTACCAAAGTTCATGATGAACAATGTCTTTCGTCCGCCCATTCATAATTATTATACAATTCTGGTAAACACCAATTAACCATTGAAAAGTTTATAAGAATATCTAGTCATCAGATGTCAACTAGTTCATCTTCACTTGCTGCATTTCTTGCATGGACGCCCTTTGATGCTTTGCATCAATGCTTTTCTTGTCAAAGAATGGAATTAAGTTGCAAATAATGGATTTAGATGTATGTACTGTGCCACATTCACTGGCTAGACATCTAGGTCACGTGTACATTATTTTATTCTAAGATTGTTCAAGAACTTATTACTTTATCAATACAACGCTAAACCGTCCTGTAAAATTAACTACACTATCGGCTCAGAAGTAACAATGAAAGAAAAACAGATATCTTTACTGTTGTTTTCTAGATTCTATAGTGAGCGTTTATTGTCTGACAAAGCATTTATTTTAAACAGACATAAATCCAAGTTGTTACATAATCTTATTTAATACGTTGTAGTTTCAATTTGTTTTTTACACTGTTTAAGATAATAACAACAATTCACATAACTGACGACACAGGATCATTTTGTAAATTCTCATATAATTGGCTAAATTTTAGTTTTCGCAACTGAACAATAATTGAAAAGTTATAAATTCCGACAAAGAGACAATTTAACAATTCATTGAAATATACCTTACATTGTGTTAAGCTGAACACTAAAAAGTTAGAATTTAGTAACATCTATGTATGAAAAATTAAATATTTATCGAGATTTATATAAAGGTTACGTGACATTTAAGCCTAATGGTTCTTGCATTTTTGCAGATGAAAGAAATATTGTTCTGATAAAGTAATAGTTTTATAATAATTACCTCTGTCATTTTGTCTGTAGAGATTATCTTGCTACGAATGACTAAATAAACATTGGAGTAGACAGGGATACATTAACAGAGAAGAAACCATGCATTTTTAATATTCCTGAGTCAGAGCACAAAAAACAGGACAAAATGAATTTTGAAATTATGCGACTTTTAGGATATTTTAAACTTTTAATTATAGAAAGGTAAGAAGGAGGCAAAATCTAATTTAGATTTATTCAAGAATTTCTTTTTGATTAATCAATTATATCAGATTCAGTTTCATTTTACATTTGTCCTTCCTTTCCGTTGGACTTTACAGGTAAATACCTTAAACACCTGTCATATTCAAAGGGGATTTTTTTCCTTTTACAGAAGCGCTCGAGTCGTTTTAAATGCAGGTGTTAATGCACGAAAAAGTGAAATAAAATTAAAAGTTTGGCTTTTGAATGAATGCAGTTATTTGGTCACTGCAAAACGGACAGAAATCATTATGTTACATTTGCCATGTGTTGTGTGTCCTTAACAAAATGATGTGATCAAGACCATCCATGAAAAATATCTTGTCAATAAGCAAGGTCAATATTTTGTTGTTTTTTTTTCCTCGCAGATTATAAATGTCATCTTCTCTAGAAGTTGACTTTTCCCCTAATTGCTCGTGGTCTTGCTCATTTCCGATGTTTATACACGTTTTTTCTTGTTTTTCTTTCACGTCTCTTTTTCTTTCAGTCTTTATGTTGAGGTAAAATATACACATGGCAGTTTTAAGAAAGTTTGATATCAATACTGAAACCAGAAATACAAGTAGATTAATGTCAGTTTGCTTTCTATTTCCGCAAAAAAAGTTCTTGTTGAAATGTATAGGCTGCCAAGATATGTACAGTGAGCGGAAGTTGCAGGTGCATGTAATTGCAAGACATGGTACACAATGAATTGTAACCAATAGACTTGCAAGGAATGGTACAGTGATATGTTGTACTACGATGTATACAAATGTATTACAATGTAAATATATGTACTTGTTAATGGCGCTTTGTTTTTAGGAATGTCATAAAAGACGCTATATGTAGCAACAAAACGTTTTGTCATTTTTTGAAAATATTGGTGTTTATTATTCCTTTCTATATTCGAGGGCACTTAGAAAGATTGTACGTTGTAGAGGGTATGCTACGCTGTGGAGGGGATGTTATTATCACATTTATGACTGAGAAATTATATCGTATATTTAGTGTTTCAATTAGACTATAAAGTATTTATGTCCACACAGGCTAAAACAAGCTTTAATAAAGGTATCTATCTCATAATGCCTAAACCACGCAACGTTTTGTAATCTGTGTTAGGTAGAAAACCAGTACAAAAGACCGTCAAAGTTGTCAAAGTATTATTTTCTGCCATAACTGTTTTAATATTTCGTTACTCTTATAGAATAAATGTAGAGCCCACCTGTTTTAATGAGGAACCCAGCCCATACAACGTTTCCAGAATATTGAATCATTTTTTGTCACAAAGTGAAACCATTAATATCCGATCTTCTCACTTCCTGTAAAAATACAATCAGAGGCACTTATAACCCGACACTAACATTTTTCGGTATAAACTGGTTATATTTGAACAGATTTTGTTCAACTTTTAAACATAAAAAATTCAACATATCATACTTACTACTTAAAATTTTATTTAAAATTCATTGACAAGGAAATAGAGAAAATAACAATACAAATGTGCTACTGCAAAATGAAAAATCACAGAATGACTGTAAATATCGTAACAAAATGAAAAGTTTCTTATTCCCACTAAATCTGTATGTTAACCAGTTATAATAATTTGTATGTCCTCCCATGGCTATGGCAAAGTGTAAACACCTGTCTCATGGTTATGACATAGCTTCTCATGAAGGCTTGGGGAATATTTCTGAATAAGGGCTTCCTCGAATTCCAGCAACTCCTGCATTCCAAGTCACCAGATCTAAACATCAAACCTGACGGCTGAATTGTGAGACAGCGACCGCAACCAAAATTCCCTCGCAATTTGCTGGAACTCGAGCAAGCCCTTAATTGTTTAGGAATAGAGAACTGTGGAGCGTAGGTGTTTACGTTGTTATAGCCAATTGGAAGGACATTCAAAGTGTTAGAACTGGTTAACATAAAGATTTATTGGGATTCAGAGAATGTTCATTATATTACGATTTTACAGCCATTCTGTGATTTTTCATTTTACGGTGGCCTATTTGTTTTGTTATTTTTTTCTATTTTCTTATCAATGAATTGTAAATATAATTCTACGAGATTCGTAAGTAGTAAAAATGATATGTTGAATTTTGTATGGTCCAGATTTGAACAAAATCCATTCACAAGTAACCTATTTATACAGAAAAATGTAAGTGTTGGGTTATACGTGCCTCTGAGTGTAGTGATGATACCCCCACTGAAATATAATATGTATAATTAGAATAAGCAGTTTCTCCATATTGTCCAATGAAAAATAATTTCTTTTTTTCCTCACTTTGGAAACTGCTTTAAGCTAAATTACCAGATGGGGTTTTGTTGTTTTGTTTCATTTTGTTTACAAACTATACAAAACCCTTTTTTCACTGTCATAGAACTCTAAATTGCTAATCAAATATTATAACACTTAATGGACATCTTATTTTTAGAAAATTATATAATATTTGACTAGAAAATTAGAGTTCTATGACCGTAAAATGTTTTTTTGTATAGTTCGTAAACAAAATATGATTGAAACAACACAACATAAACTTGTAATTTAACTACAAGCAGTTTACAATATAAAAATGAATAAAAAATCTACATGACTAGAATATCAAAAGTAAAAAAAGCAATTGTATTTTATTTGGGCAATAATAAATCACCAGACGATACATATCAAAGTATGGATAATAAATCTTGCTGTTCGGAAAAGATTTTCGAAGCTAATTTAGGAGACATATAAAGCTTTCTAGACAATTAATGTGATTGAACATTGTGAACGGAATCATCAATGAAGCTAGATGGAATTATGCATTTTCTACAGTTTAAGTAAAAAGTGCAATGGTAATTGCAGAAATACCTTTCTTCTTATGTACAGTCCAGCACAAACCGGTATGCACCGGCTTTTATGTACATAGAGATTGTTTGTAATACTTGAAAGTAAAATGCTTGTGTGGGATACATTAGATTGTAGTAATTCTTTCCATTTATAAAAGAACACTTTTGTTAAGGAATTTTTTTAAACATTCTGAAAGGAATATCATATAACATCGACTATGTTTGAGCATATTACTTCAAATAACAATGTTGTTAAATATAATCAGTCATCGGTACAAATATCATGGTTGCCTGTTCCATTTATCTGTGGAACTAAATAATAAAATTTGAAACAAATTACCATACATATTTCCTAATACTGATGGGATTATAAAAAAAAATATTTTCATTCAAATCTAATCTTAAGTTTTAATATTGAGCAAAACGTTGTTTTTGTGTATGTCCATGTTTCCTATATTGAAATATGTAACTGCGAAACGCATGTGTCAAATCAAATTATATTTAATTTTATTTGTTCATCGTCTATACACTGATGCACATCTGGCACGTCCATTAAATCCAAATTGATATAAACAATACAGTGGGCCAAACAAGCAATATAGTTTACAATGCGGGCGAATAATGCGGATATTTTCCGATAGTATGAGATATTACGGCGACCACGACATTCTATTGTGTTCCTACGAATTTTATATTGACGTTTCTCTATGATCGCAAGGTGCGTCCACTGCGCTCTCTTACGGCGATCACATTACGATTTTGACTGCGCTGACATAAGCTCATTTCGGAAAGCGCCGTACCATCTCCATATAAGCGCGTAGGTACGCATTTTTAAGCATGTCCGTAAGTGCATGTCGTGGGTCGGAATATTGCAATGCTTAAGCGATGCTTGTTATCGAACGGCATTCACCTCGGCGTACTGATTTTTTCTTGGACAATGTTAGAACACTGTCCTGGTTTGCCAGGGGTTTTATGCTCGCAAAAGAATCTCACAATAAAATTTCATTACAGTCGGTCAATAAATTCAGTTTTGAACCTACAGTTATTCAAGATCCTCTATGTATCATTAATTCATCGTTTTGTGAACACTTTTCATTAGATTAACATAACTTAACAAAAAGGTATTCTTTATCTTGTAAGCTTAAAAGCGTATAAATCTATATATTAAATGTCTGTAGTTTACAAACTTATCATTTATATTTAGAAAAATAATAACCCCTCAAACCTTTTTGAAAAATAATTTGTTACAGAGCGAACGGCGCATAAACTAAATAGTTAAAATCCTAATCAAATTAGCAGATGTTTTTTCTCAAAAACGTTACACGTTTCATGCGTGTTATATAACAGAGCATTATGTGTAACAATTATTTCGAGAATAAAACAACAAACTCATTTTACTGTTTATACATTTGATAAAAACTTTCGACGAATGTATATTATAGATTTTTCCTGCCTGCACAATTATTTACTCAACTTAATATATCTTAACAGCATTCTTTCGGAAAGTTTTTACTGTGCAAACAATTCTGAAGACGAACTTAAGTGTCGTTTTGTTTCTCAATCAAATACGCTGAGTACCATAAAGTGGAGCTGCAATCAATGTTGGGCGCGCTTAAAGAGGATTTATCCTCATTTATTACTTAAATCCACATTTCTGCCACGGACTTTTACTCTTTGTTGAAGTATGTTATTTAATGATATTTTCGAGGAATAATTGTTTTATTATTCTATGTTACTATAACATTACCACTTGCTAAATGTATTATTCCCGTTATTCATATGTCATCGATACATATGAATATGCCTAATAACAGAAACTTTTATTCTACGTACTTGCCATTGTATTATTTACATTAAGTTTATCTGTTGTATTATTTACATTACGTATATCATTTATATAAAAATAATATCAGAAACGATTTCTAACAAATCTAATCGCAAATTTAATACATTGTACAAGGCCTTTGCTCATGTAAATAAAAATATACCAAATTCGCTGGTAAGAGTAGAATTACTTTAAATTCCTTTATATCTGGCGCCATCATTATTTTTTTACAAATGTCTATTTGAATAAATGAAGTAATTAATAAAGAATCAAAATCAAGTAACATTTAATATAACAAATAACGTCCAATTTTAAAGTAGGAATATTGAGCTTAGCTTCAAAAGATAAAGATTGGGTATTAATGAACCATGTAAGAGTCTAGTATTTGGAGATTATCTGATTTGTAAAAACAAAAAACAAAACCCTGACAATTACAAAAAAGGATGCATAAATACGCCCGTAAAGTAAAACTGCTTGAAGTTCCGTCATATCTGGCTGGATACATTATTGTTTATAAGCAGATGTCTATTTAAGGTAGACCATGGGTAATGGGCACCATAAAGAACTGTAAAATTGACAACATAGGACAGTTATATGTCTTCAAGGTCACCTGTATGCAAAATTTTAATAAAATTTACCGTGTGGTTTATGAGTTATGGATATATTTCTGAACTAAGACCTTGCCATTTGAAGGGCTTATTTTCAGAAATGAGGAAACTGTAAATAAATTGTAATATCATCATTATAAAAAATGTTTTTCTATTGCTCATTGTAAAGAAACAAATAATAACATTCAAGTAACACATTACACAACCAAAATGTTTGGTTCTCAACAAAATGTTCTTAAAATGTATAAAAATGTAACCCTACCCCACCCACTTTTAATACTAATTTTACCATTTCCATATCTAAAATGCCTTATTCAAAATATCCCTAAAATTTATCGAAATGAGGGTCTGTTTTCAAACTTTGCCTAAATTTTTTCAAAGGTATATTAGTTGATCATGCGAAATATAAAATACTTTTACCGTGTAGTTTTTATTTTATCGAACTTTGAAAATATCTGGTATCATATTTGTTATAAATTTTGGCATTATTTAACCAAAAAAAATACCTAAAATAATTATATAATTAAAATCAAACTTTTTTTCTTCCATAAGGGATCAGAGAGATACATAAAAAATGTTAAAAAGAAAAAAAGAAAGGAAAAAAAAGTTGCCCCTTCTGGGGTTTGAACCCACGCCCCTCAATTTCAATGTAGTTTACAAGCGATTCTAGCCTATTTGAATACTCTTCAAAGTGGAGGTAATGCATTACCCATGGTCTACCTTAAATAATGAAATAAAATAATAAAAAGAATCATAGTGTTCCGTTAGAACAAATGGCAACCAATTTGCATGCCAAATGGCGTAATTAACATTAATATTTGTAATTATTTTGTACTACCGGAGTGCATATCTGTATAGCTTTTTTGTTACCTATAGGCATTATAAAGTTTACCATCAAACAATACCTTATCGGTTTGACGATATAGAATAAAAACAAAAAGCATAACACCCACAAATGTAACCGCAAATGTATCCATTAGCACACATTATCAATAGCTTTCTTTTACATATTCTTGATCGTTTGGAATTTATTGTATTCTCTGCTACAAATGGTTTCGAAGACATCGAAACATTTGGCAATTAGATACAGTACATAAGCCATACGCTAGTATTTGATTTCTAGTGAACTGGAAACCGTGTAATTCAGCTTCTTGGACTGTATTGTATTGATTTCACATTTATATCTTGACCATGTCTTGGTCGTCAACGTAGAATTAAGACATATAATTGTAGCCACGATGTCTCAGAGAAATACGCTATTACATGTCTATTATCTGATCGAGGAATTTATGCTGATTTTTCTTTCTGCCTATATGTCGATGTCCAAGCAACTTTATCATATAAACATAGGATAAATACACAAGTTTTGGATATAATAAGGTGTGTATAAGGAACTACGAAAAGGTAGTTATTAAATCACAAAAAAATAATCTTGAAATGAATTAAAACTTTGGTTTTTTTATCTATCGCCAAACTTATCACCCATGTAATGTTTACATTTGCAACTTGTAAATTCATTTACTTTCTTTTTAACGTATAACATTTTCTTTTCATCATAAATAAGAAAGGAAAGGGAGCTAAAAAAAGGAAATAATATTTTCTGTAACATTGTTCAAACACTGAAATAAAGAAATAAGATAAGATATACTGTAGTTAAAAAGTTGAAACAAATGACGATAATGCATTAAGGCTGGCAATAGACATCTTAAAGGACCGTAAGCAAAAAAATGCAGTAAGACTTAATCATACATGTAAGATATATAAATACTAACGGCTGCTGACAAAATTATATTGATTTGAAAAAGGAAAATGCTTTCAAAGAATAAAACGACTTAGGAAAAGAGAAGAAACGAAAGAAGATTGGATTTTATCAGAAAATTTTATTGCTAGTGCTTTAGAGAATATACAGTCTGTCAACTAGATCACAGACCAGGTAACGCAGTTATCGTTAGTAATCTATTTTCCAAGTACATATAATGAAACTAACAAAAAGTTTAGTTGTCGTTTTCGAAATCGTGTCACACAAGTCATTAATAGTAGATGGCTGTATACCATGCTTTAACAACTAGCTATAATGATTAAAGGACATTACTATGTCTGCACACAATTATTTCTATTATCCTACAGATACCGCAACATGATTATTTGGTTTAAACATATTTATTTTAGCTCGATTGCGAAACAAGTTCTTGCAACTTATATTAATCATTTTCGAGTCCGTTTCCTGGAACCAACCAGTACTGGTGTCATACATGTATGAAAAAAACCCGAGTAGGGCTCGAACCCATGATCTCTGGGTTGAGAGGTAAACACCTTAACCACTAGGCCACCGCTCCCCTTATTGATCTCAACATTAATCAAAGAATGGAATTAAGTTGCAAATAATTGATTTAGCTGTATGTACTGTGCCACATTCACTGGCTAGACATCTATGTCACATGTATTTTTTTCATTCTAAGATTGTTCAAGAACTTATTACTTTATCAATACAACGCTAAACTGTCCTAGAAAATTAATTACACTACCCGCTCAAGTAACAATAAAAGAAAGACATATATCTTTACTGTTGTTTTTTAGATTCTATAGTGAGCGTTTATTGCCTATTTTCTCAGACAATATAAATCTCAGTTGTTATATAATCTTATTAAATACGTGGCAGTTTCAATTTGTTTTTACACTGTTTAAGATAATTAACTGACGACACGGGATCATTTTGTAAATTCTCAAATAATTGGCTAAATTTTAGTTTTCGCAACTGAACAATAATTGAAAAGTTATAAATTCCGACAAAGAGACAATGTAACACTTCATTGAAATATACCTTACATTGTGTTAAGTTGAACACTAAAAATATAGAATTTAGTTACATCTATATATGAAAAATTAAATATTTTATGAGATTTATCTAAAAGTTACGTGACATTTAAGCCTAATGGTTCTTGCATTTTTGCAGATGAAAGAAATATTGTTTCGATAAAGTAATAGTTTTATAAAAATTACCTCTGTCATTTTGTCTGTAGAGATTATCTTGCTACGAATGACTTAATGAACATTGGAGTAGACAGGGATACATTAACAAAGAAGAAACCATGCATTTTTAATATTCCTGAGTCAGAGCACACAAAAAAAGAATAGGACAAAATGAATTTTGAAATTATGCGACTTTTAGGATATTTTAAACTTTTAATTAAAGAAAGGTAAGAAGGAGGCAAAATCTAATTTAGATTTATTCAAGAATTTCTTTTTGATTAATCAATTATATCAGATTCAGTTTCATTTTACATTTGTCCTTCCTTTCCGTTGGACTTTTACAGGTAAATACCTATAAACACCTGTCATATTCAAAGGTGATTTTTCTTCTTTGGAATAAGTCGTTGAGCCTCCGGTGGACATTTGCGACAACTCGGGAAAGTTTCCAAATTAACATTTACAGAAGCGCTCGAATCGTTTTAAATGCATGTGTAAATGCACGAAAAAAGTGAAATAAAATCTATAATTTACAGCTTGGCTTTAGAATGAATGCAGTTATTTGGTTACCTCTTGAAACGGACAGAAATCATTGTGTTACATTTGCCATGTGTTGTGTGTCCTTAACAAATTGATGTGATCAAGACCATCCATGGAAAATATCCTGTCAATAAGCAAGGTCATTATTTGTTCTTTTCCCCTCGCAGATTATAAATGTCAATATCTCTAGAAGTTAACTTTTCCCCTCGTTGTCTTGCTCATCTCCGATGTTGATACACGTTTTTTCTTGTTTTTCTTTCACGCCTCTTTTTCCTTTGTTTATCTTTTCTTTTCTATAGCAGTTGCAGTTTTTTTCTATTTGTTTTACTTTTAATATTGTCTTCTTACTTCTTTATCTTTTCTCTTTTCCTTCCAGTGTTTTTTTTTACCTCTTTGTCATCTTTTTGCTACTAAACTGAAAACAGACGTGTATTTAATTTGTATTAGTATGGCATAGTTATGCAAGCTATGCTTACATTTATGTATGACATTGCATGGGAAACTAAGAACTAACATATGCAAGTTAACCAGCGCTACTTCGGCCGGGTATATTTTTTTTATAAAGATACTTCTTTTTTAAAAAAAAAACTGTAAATGTCATGTCACTGATACTTGTAACAATAGATTCATTTTATATACGGAACAGTTGACTGGCCAGTGATTCACAAATTCTTAAATTGAATACTATAGCAATCAAGTAAAATTGTAACATAGGTTATGCATATAATGCAAATTACAAAACTTTAACAAGACAGTTAGCAACTGCCTATGTAATAAGCTAAATAATAAGTAAAATTAGGGTGTTATTTAGCAGTTCAAAGATCAGGTTCTATGAAAATTATTCCTGGGAAATATCAAGAAATAACATACTCCAATAAAGAGTCACAATGACAGGTCCTCGTAGAAATGTGGATTTAAGATATAAATAAGGCTAAATCGTCTTTTATTTCTTTTCAAACATTGATTTCATCCCTACTTTATAGTTCTCTGCGTATTTGGCCAGGAAACAAATTGACTTAGTTCGTTTGCACAATGAAAACTTTCTGAAATAAAATGCTATTGCGATCTATGAAGCTGGATTAATGATTAGGGTTAAACAATACTAGTATTCGGAATATTCTCCTAAAAATAGAACCATAAGCTACTTTGTTCAGAAAATAGACTATTTCACAAAGGGCGATTCCTTACATTTTTGAAAACGCCAATTAATACCTGTTAATTGTTTTTTTTTATCTTAACAATGTTTGTTCTATAATGAAGGTAGAATTAAATTCACAGGTCTGTGACCCTTTTGAATGCAGACTTATGGAACCCGTATATTTTTTTAACGAAATTGGCAAAAGAATAAATCAAAAGCAAATTTTGAGATAAAATCAAAAACAACATGTACGTTTCGGAATATTATGTTAGATATGTTGCTCATTTACATTATCTTCCACGAACAGACTCAATCAAACCGTGTTTGAAATTTTCATATTATATTGTTGATTTTATTCCTTCCGAGGCATCACCCTTTTCCCACATTTTTATGTAGTAATTATGCAGTTCCTGACGGTTGGATTCTGACACGCAGTAGCATTTCCGAGCAAGAGCATGTTATAAGTAATGTCTTCATGATGAAAAAATATATACCTGATTGCCCACCTACATTCGCTTTTTGCTGCTGTTAAGATGAATCGACGACTTTCGAATGTCTTAATTTCAACGTGGACTTACAAAAAGATAACTTACTATTATACCAAATATGGAATTTGAGACTTAAAATCAGTATGTAGATAAAGTCTACAATTTTTCGATTTAACATTTTTTCCTTCCAACCTTGTATATGAAGTTGAAAAGAAATCAACCAATAATATGAAAAACATGAAACTCGGACCTAATGATCACCCTCTTCTGAAACCAGGACTTCTATCTGACACGCTTGCCGATATACTTACGGTACCTGTGATTTAGACTAAATAAATACACGTCTCATCCTTTTTAGTAGCAAACATATGATAATGACAACAACTTTGCAACTGGAAGAAAAAGAGAAAACATAAAAAATAAGGTGTAAGTATAAAAAGTAAAACAAATGGAAAAAGTTGTAATAGCAATAAAAAAGAAGATATAAACAAACGATAGAGCGACGACGCAAAAGAAAAACAAGAAACAACGTTGCAGCAAAGTAGCAAGGTAACAAGACCACGGGAAATAAGTCAACTTCTAGATATGATGATACTTACAATTTGCGACAAAACAAATAAAAATAACAAGAACAACAACAAAATATCGACTTTTCCTACTTGATAGGATATTGTCCATGGATGGTCTTGATTACATTAAATTGTTTGTGGCAAATGCAACACAAAGACTTCTATCTGTTACAAGTGGTGACCAAATAACGGCATTCATTCTAAAGCCGAGCTGCAATTGAAAGATTTTATTGCAATAAAACTGTCCCATGTTGCCTCAAATGTCTACCTGGAGGTTCAACGACTTATTCTAAAGAATAAATATCACCTTTGAATGTCTAAGCGGAAAATAAAAGATGTTTTTTGGTTATTGACCTATAACATTCCAACGTGATGGAAGACAAAAGCAACTGAAACTGATATAATTTATTAATCAAAAGTAATTTATTTTCTATATGCCTCCATCTAACCTCTCTATATATAAAAGTTGAAAATATCCTAAAAGTCACATAATTTCAAATTTCATTTTGTCCTGTTTACCTTGTGCTCTGACTCAGGAATATAAAAGATGCATGGTTTTTTCTTTGTTAATGTATTAATGTCTGTTAAATTCGGTGCAGACAATATGACAGAAGCAATTATTATAAAACAATTACTCTGTAGTAAATCTGCAAAAATGCAAGAACCATTAGGCTTAAATTTCGCATAAAATTTTGATAATTCTTATTAATTTTTTTCATACATTGACGTGACTGATATCTAACGTTTTCAGTGTTTAACACAACACAATATAAGGTATATTCAATGAATTGTTGCATTGCCTCTATGTCCGAATTTTATCTTTACAATTAATGTGCAGTTGCGAAAACTAAAATTTATCAAATTATTTAAGAATTTACAAAATGATCCCGTGTCGTCAGTTATGTGAATTGTTGCTATTTTCGTAAACAGTGTAAAAACAAATTAAAATTGCAACTTATTTCATAAGATTATATAACAACTTAGATTTATGTCTGTTTAAAATAAATGCTTTGTCAGACAATAAACGCTCACTATAGAATCTAAAAAACAACAGTAAAGATATCTGTCTTTCTTTTATTGTTACTTCTGAGCGGGTAGTGTAATTAATTTTCTAGGACAGTTTTGCGTTGTATCGATAAAACAATAAGTCCTTGAACAATCTATGAATAAAAAGTACATGTGACCTAGATGTCTAGCCAGGGAATGTGGCACAATACATACAGCTAAATCAATTATTTGCAACTTAATTCCATTCTTTGATAAAACAATATTACCATTAATGGCGAGATCAAAACTAACCGATGGTATTTCAGACGAACGTGATTCTCAAATTTACCAAACACTATTCACGTAGTGCATATCAAACATTAGGTCAATATGTCATTTTGCCGGTGAAAATCATATCATATTCAAGGCCCACTAGTCAATAATTGAAAGATTTAGTATGTCATCTGTCATTAATATTATTAATTTTCTTATTTCAGTTTTAAAACACTAGTTATATAATATTTAAATTATACATATGTACTTTGATCACTAATTATCTCATTTTACAAAATATAAAAAATGTCTTTGATCAATGCAGCAAGTAAGGCAGTTAATTTATATTTGTCTCCTCGTGGGTTTTAGTGACTTTGTTTAATCATATTTCAATGCTTATTTATACATGTTAATATACACAGACAAACAACAACAACAAGTTTTATAAATAACAAGAATTTGTAAACATAGTAACCAACGTCTCCCGCCTAAGGGAAATTTTAAATGAAGCACAATTCGTGCTATTTTAAAAGTTTGAGGTATTTGGATCTGGACTTTCGGTGATCAATGCTAGAAACAAGAAATTCATTTAAGAAATATAATGAAATAACTCCTGTGTATGTTTTAACAGAAATGCATGTTTATAGTTGTTATCACTATTTCAAAGCCAATACAAAATCAATATCGGATATGGTATGTTACAGGGTAAATTTTGTGTCAAGTCATTAATCAAGGTCTGTGAGCAATGCATCAATGCTTTGATTTGCATTGGCCTGACTTGGCATCATACCCTGTAACAGACTATTTAAGGACTTTCCAGTTTGACCTTGACTTTTGAGGTAGGGGTCTAGGAGTTGCTCATGACATGCCGTCTTATTATTGTTAACGTGCCAAGTTATTTTAAAATCCCTTGATTTTTTACATACCACACACAAAACATACCCTAGAAAAGGCAATGTTAAGCTTTTGCACTCAAGTGTGAGCTAGACATTGAAGGTAGGAGTCTGACTATTCCATATGACACATATGGTACCATTATTGAGAACATTTCTGCCAAGTCATTTCAAAATCCCTTGAACATTAAACAAATTATAGACTGCACACAAAATATACGCTATAAAAGACCATGTTAAGCATTGACCTCTCAGTGTGGCATTGACCATAGAGATAAGGAACCGGGTGTTATGCATGACAAATCGTATTATTATTATCAACATTTATGTCAAGTATTTTCAAAATCCCTTGATGGAGTTCAATGCACTGTAAACAAGATATACCTTGTAACAGACTATGGTTATCTTTGACCTCTTTGACATAATTTGACGGACGGACATACGGAATGAGCCTATTTCTATATCCTTTTTGTTTCTTCGAAAAGGCGGGGGACATTCACTAGCAGAAAGGTTGGGCCTTCCCCCAGTGACTGTCATTGAATTTGGTTTTTAAATTAAAGTGAATATTCTGATTTTTTTGCTCGAAATTTCCGAAATAGCCATGGTGTTGTTGACGTTGTCTTTGCTGTTACATATGCCGTTGTCGTCCGATGTTAACGTTAGGCATACCTGTTTTATTTCTCAATGGATCGCCTTGATACTGGGACACATCAACCCTTTGGACAAGACTTTCAAGTTGACCAGACTGAACATAAAGTAATCACTCCGTCCGTGCTTTGCCTCGTATCCTGTTTCTATTTGATGTCCTGCTGGGATCCTTGCCGGCGCTCCTGTGTTAATAGGTCATGTGAGGTTACGTTCATTGAACGCCGCCCTTCCTTGTTGATCTTGATTTTCATATTTTGACCATTGCTCTTACATTACATTGACATTAAAGGTCAGATTTTTTAAGTTTGCTAGATTTTTGCTATTGTTGGCTATAACTTCATACTTGAACACAACAATCCTTTAACAAAATTGATTATGACCACCTTTACTCACCAATGACATCGACCTTGAAGGATTGTTTTCATACTTTAGTACAACTATCTTAAAGACAATGTCTTATAAAAGATAAAATTCAGTCTCGTCTTGACTCATAAATGACGATTGATTAAGGTGTGACCTCGACCTTTTCATAAAACTGATAGTCAATGTCATATTTGATATTTTAATTATGTTTTGTTCAAATACATGTAGTTATGTTTTTCAGAAGTATTCTTATTACAATGTTCTTTCTCCAATGTGTTTAACTTTAAAAATAAGAAAATGTTGAGCGTGGCCCCCGCTTGGCAGTGGTTCTTTTTTTTGTTTACAGTAGCGTAACGTTTAACATTTGATGGTAAGTGCAAGCTACTGCCACATAGTACTGTTGGTGGATTGCGTTCTGTGATTCTTCTTTGATTTTTGTTTGTTTAGGGTAGGGGAGAAGAGAAATGTACGACAGTCTGCGTTAAACTCATTTGCTGTGTTTGGTCTTCTTTTGAGATCATCTTTTTTCCTAGTCAGACACTAAACATGATGTCTCTGTGCATCCTCTTGTCCAATTCATATCTTGACAATAATATTATTACCTGCTGAAATGTACATTAGTTTATATAAATTAATTCTGAACATAATGCCATCACATGAATATATAATAGATAGATAATTTTCATTTTATTTTATAACCTTTATATGATATACTGAATGATAGCGATGTTTCTAAATAATTATCTCCGGTTTTACAATTCCAAAATGTGATTTAAGAATTTTTTTGGAAATTCGAAACTTTCACATAAGTAACTGTTATGTTCATACTTGTTGAATTTATTTACTAACCTAGTTTCTCTATGAAATTGTATGTATCTTTTGATCCAGTTATTTTATGTAATACTTTTCGAACATTATATATGCTATTTAAAATAATTACGTTCTTTTATACACATTCACATGTTTTATTGTATAAAACAGTAATAGACGTTGTATTTCATTTTATCACACACCAGTGCCGATTTTGCGACTCCGTAAATATGGTATTGCACGGCCGTGCATATATTTTGACGTGACGTCATTAGCGTTATACAAACATAGTGTAAAGACGCGCTAAATGTTGGCGTTATACTATATGCGCGTCAATGAAAAATGACTCTTATTTCACTTTAAACTGTATTTATTTTTGGTATGTGATAAATAGAATATTAAATTCGTGTAAGTTCAATACTGAATTTATTGCACTCGTTGAATAAAATAATATTATGCTCGCCAGAGGCTCGCATAATATAATTTTATTCAACTCGTGCAATAAATTCAGTATTGAACTTACACTCATTCAATATCCTCTATATAATATTATAACGTTTCTTTTACGCGTCAAATGTGGCGTTTATTAACGTCTTATTTTGTCTTTTTATTAACGTTTGGTAAGTTTACGTCATTTCCTTTGTTATGATGCTAATAAAACAAAACATATATTGATATTTAAAATTGTGTTGGTTTTTGATCTATTAGTCCTATTTATATAAATAATAAAAAGATCAAAAGAAGACGGTAATTGCCCCCATAAACGTCCAGCCAACAAGACCACCGAACAATTCACTGTATCTTCCTATTTCATTTTCTTGAGTTTTTATTTTTAATATGCTGGACTATTTGACGGTGTTCCTGTGTTGTATTGGGGATGCGTACATTGAATGCCACCCTTACATGTTGATCTTTGTTTTCAAACAAAGAAACAGTGTATTTTTAAAAGACTTTAGATCTTGGTTCTCTATTTTGTAAAAAGTTCATGTCCGAGTGTTTTATTTATACTTGTTATATATTTTATATCGTTTCTTTAGATTGAACGGTCACCAAAACCATAATAGAAATTTGGAATGTCTCTTGATAAACTATAACAGTAAAGGCGATGGTTCAATCAAACCGAACCTTTAACATTTTCAAGTTTGCCGTTTTGGGCGCACATTAAATTTAATAAAAGCTGTTGTATTTTCGATTCTTGAAGAGTGTTCACCATGACATTATTGTAATGTGTGTGCATGGTTGTGGTATGTTTAGTTCTTCTATTTGATCTGTCTTCAACTTTCGTTTCAGTATTCCTCATCACCCTTAGGATAGATATATGTCTTTTATTATTTTGTCTTTAACGCCTTGTTTGTGATCTACATACTTCGAAACCTGTCTGTCTTTCCCTCTTTCAAATTTCCATTTTATTTAATGGTGTCAATTGTTTCCACGTTGAGGGCAGACGCATTCTTTTACTTGGGGTCCATACGAACGTCTCACAGTAAATGTTCCATGATAACTGTCGTATGAACCTATTTGTAGAATATTTAATTTCATCATGCATTGAAGTACTAGATGAGTTGCTTGCTTTAAAATGACTTCATTTAATCGCATTTTATGAATGAATCGTGCTAAAGTGACGATATTTCGGCGCATTTATATTACTGTTATGATATGTTTTCTTCATTTTGAAATTTTCTTTTTGCATTTGAATGTGATATGATACTGGTTTCATAACATTACATACTGGTTTCTTAACATTACATCAAAAATGAAACTGTGTGCTAAGGATGACGTAATTTCGCCGTTATGAATGATTGCGTAATTACATACGCTCTGCAATAAAATAGAAATGACAAGAAATTCTATGAAAAAATATTTAATTGAGGTTAAGCATTTTTAAATATGGTACAATTTGAAATAAAAATATCTGACTTGTGTTTTCGGTTCAGATCGGGATATTCATCCCTTGGGTACTCACCCACGGTCGACAAATCGCCCACCCGGTTACCGCACAATGGACGGGAACACCCGGGACGGATATTCCGATCCGTACCCCGGCATATGACAGACTTTATTATTCTCATCATTGGAGACCATTCAGAAACACAGTGGTTTAATGGTACTTTCAGTTTTGTTAAGTTAATCATTTGTCGTTAGGTGGTTCCATTATTCCAAATGAGAACTGTAAAATTACTGTTATGATATGTTTTCTTCAATTTGAAATTGTCTTTTTGTATTTGAATGTGATATGATACATGTTTCATAACATTACATCAAAAATCTATTCTTTCCCTATTATTCTTGTTTAGAAGCCACACTAGTTATCTTTACCCGTTGAAGGTTGGCCATTCTTATCTCTTGATATTTCTATATATTACAGTACTATTTAATAATGTAATGTGTGTTTAAGCCCTTGCTAGGTGAGGTAAGACGGTATGATTCGAAACAAACACTATTTCTTATTCATAAATACAAATTGGTATTGATTCTATATTTTTATATTCATCAATATACAACGCATTTTACATTATAATGATAAGAACATTTTCACAAAAGAGTCTTGCATGAAAAATAATTTTCTGGCAGAAATAATTGTCGTGTGTACTTTAATACTTATTCGTATTTCTATAATGTTATATATTCAAGATTTATCACCTAAAAAGCTATATTGATGATATTTAATAATAATGTATAGAACAGTAAAGACATAATTATGCAAAAATTGCATCACGCTAAGGTCAACTTTAATGTATTATCAGATATTAAATAACCTTAGGAAAACGTCATGTTCTTTACTTATCTGATAATAACAATTGCGTAAAATGTAATAAAGTAACTTTGAACATTTAAAGACAATTGACATTTCAAACAAAGGCGTTGTGCATTCAAACGCATTAATTGACCTAATATATGAACAAAATTTATATTGTTAGATAATAAAAATGGTAAACTGATCAACATGTGATGCAATAATATTGATCTCGTTTAAGGCTGTAAACGGATAGTATACGTCAGTTAGAAATAAATTTATGTACGTATAGTCTATTTGGCTGATACTAAACCCTTATCTTGCGCTCCTGGAACCGAGTGATTTGCATTTTCCCACCAGTGTAGAGCCACTCAATCTGCACACACACATTTATGCAGTCTGACAAAGCTCTCTACTGTCTGTATACTGTTTGTTTTCGTATTGAAAGACCCTAGAGTTTGGACTGGCCTTTTCTCAGCTTTAGCAGGTGATCAGTTCAAGGAGAATAAATCATCTGAATTAGCCAATGCCAAAAGTCAGTTGTTTTCATTTTTAGCTTGCTATTGTTTTTTTTTATTATTTGTTTTGCGTGTGTCTGTATGCATTTAAATCTTTATGTAATAATTCACGGGTTTTCTCAATTTATCATAACATAAATTCAAAATACATGTTATGCTTTAATTAATGTAAAACAACAATACACAACAATGTACATGTATTCCCGCCGAAGTAACAATAATGAATTGTTAGGATAGTAATACTAATTTTTTGCCCAGGTATTTATCACACATAAAACTAAATATCATAACAATTACTAACATACACAATTCATATAACAAAGTACGGAAACAATTGCTAACACGCTCGTTTCATAAACCTAACAGCAGCACAAATGCTAATAGCGAGGGAACCAGTGTTTCAGTCATCCGTCCACTAATAGCTGAATTACACAAATGTCTTCCACACATACACAAGTAGCCTCTACCATCACGCTCCGACCGACAGATACCGTCAATTTTCATTATCCTGAATGCATCCAATTTACTTGAGCAAGTTCTATGCATGTACAGAACACCTAGAAGAAATATCTTATTCAAATGAACATAATCTGAAATTCCAAAAAATACAACTAAGCTTCAAGTATTTCAGTTATAGTAAAAGAAGACATTTTGTACAAGAAGATGAACTTGAAGAATGCCATGTTATTTAAACTAAAAGAGAATTGCTACTACAAAACCGCTGTTCTGTTTCTGCATGATGTAAACAAACAAACAAACATTATTTTTCTTTGAAAATGTTTATATACATATATACGTATATTATCATCAAAAACATTATTTTGCAAGCCAAATTTGTCACAGAAAGATTGTTCATGTGTTTAAATGTGAAATGTGATTATACAAATATGAATGTGAGTAACTTCTGTACAACTGATTATCAGCAATTGCTAAAATAAATTATACGAAATGGCAATTTGAAGGTACTGAGTGAGAAAGCACCGAACCGAAAACGATAGAGAACATAAGGGCGGTGAAAGAAGGGGAAGACATATGGTAAGTAAAATGATAAGAACTTAGAGGGGGATACAGAATTAAAGAGAGAAGGTTTGGATGTAGAAAAAGGGGAGAAAGGTCACAAAAAGATAGGAAATCACAGAACGTGTAAAACATACAAAACATGTAACAATACCCAAGACAAACATGTGAAGGAACACAGAGCCTACCGTCCAGGAACACGTTTTCCATGATACATCAATGTATGATATCTAAATGGTCAATGGAGACAGAGAGACAATCCAATCTATGAATTAAAAAACAACTTGTAAACAAATAAATATGCAAATATTTCAAGTCGTGCTCCTTGGTAACGATCATATTAACATAGAAGAAATTGCAAAAACTAATAAGAAACAGAGAATAACGTTATCGTAGATGTATGTATATGAAAGTATTCAAAAGTTGTAAGTAATAGATATTTCAGTATGATCTTAAAGACTCGTTTAATAGACTCTTCATCCAATACAAAATCACCAAGTACAGATTGTGTTGACAAGTATGTAGAAGTTTCGATTTTAAGTATTCTTAAGAAAATTCATTTTTTCCAATTTTGTTAGTCACTAATCAAAGACATTTCTACAACTCATTGAGTAAAGTTTCCGTGTACATGATATTAAATTAGTAAAAGAAACGCTACAAAAGACTCGATTTAGTTGAGTCTGAGCGGATATTGTTGATTCAAGCTACCTACTGCCAGTAAACAACCCGATTATATTTTAAATTTAGTTAATGGTCATCACATGCTTTACCAACATAAATTGTTTCTTTTCTGCTCGCAAACATTGTAAGTATATGTAAATGAAACATTGTAAGTATATGTAAATGAAATTAAAGACATAAATTTAAAAGTTGACAATAATATATCCGAGGTGACTTAAGTGAACATGTGAAAGATCCACCCGTTGGTTTGTATAAATTGGACTACAACACATACCCAGACTTACATTAGTTGTGTCTCTACTATCTGTGTAAAAGAAAGAAGATTTTTTTTTATTTTACAAATGTTCCCGTTTAGAACTTGTATAATGTGTTTATGTATTTTTCTTACGTGATGTCATCGGGCAAATAAAGGGAATGTACATTATATTCCAAGAGGTTTACGATCGGAAATAAAATTAAGTGAGATCTAAGGTTATGGACAGGATTATGATTATAGTTTATTTGCGTGTTGTTGGAGACTATATAGGGGTGCAAAGCTTCTCTGAGATATATAAACAAGAAAAATATTACATACATTCGTATGTAATATAGGTACGATTGCATACTACTTTTTGTGAAGACTTTATGTTTGCTGAATTAAAGGTGTAATGTAAAATGAACAAACATGGAATGTAATTAATGTATCACCATATTAAAGTTGCATGCCTTCAGATGAGAAAAATGATTTCAAGGAAATCAAAATATGAAAAGAAAATTCACGGTCAATTGACTGCTTTGAAGCATAATCACAAAAAAAAATACAGGAAATTAAAAAACCTTTTTAATACACTAAAGGTAGAATTTCATTGTAAATCATAGTCAAAGATTTGAGATATGATTATTTATTCATATTAACATCATTATTGGTTATATATTGATAAAAAAAAAACCCGAAAGACACAGTTTGTAAATATTTATTACAATAAAATATGAAAACGGTATACGCGCCGAGGTTAGCTATAATTAAAATTCCCGCGCTAAGTCGCGGTGGTGCTTGGGATAATCACTTGATACTGTAAATGGCAGCCATTTTACGATACGAATCCTCGGACAGTTTATCCTGCCGAAAAGATATGAAAAAATACTTGCAATTCAAAGTTTGCTGGCTACATAAAGATTATCGATTTACTCTTTGCACACTTTTTCTCTGCCTGAGTATAATAATATTTACGTGTTTTCATTGGCTTAAACCATCACGTTACCAATACACATGTAGGTGTGAACTAATTTCGTGTTCATTTAAATTATTCCGTTAATAGACATATAACAATCTTATTTACAAATGAATTGATAAAACAACAATCCCAGAAGCATTTAAGATAATAACAATCATTGGAAAAAAATAAATGCATTTAAATTGTAAATTTGTGTATGACGACTCAACCCCCTAAACAAAACATAATAGACTCAACCAGAACAAGCGCCTGCTTCTTCACCTAACTATGTAGTTGCATGACCATGATTAGCAATTTAGCAAACCAAATCTAAGAGATAAACCTATTGTAAAAATAATAGTATGACCACAGCAGATTTCGTACAGAAAAGGGATTCTGTTTCCAAAGGACTGAAAGCAACCAACCACTGTTCGGTCAAAGAAGAAACTTTAAGTTAATGTGTAAAAAGCAGGTCAGCAGCACGGACAGGGTTGTCAACAATTATATCAACTATAAACCAACGGCAAATATGTTTGTTATATATCGGAGACTTTGTAGCTGATAAAGACGAGAAAAAGTAGCTGTCGAAGTATGGATCTCAATAGAACTCAAAGTTGGCCTTAACAAGAATAAACTCAGGACTGAACACAGAATCATGACAATAGTTATTTTGACTTTGAAAAGTGGAACTCGATATCAAGGTCAATCAAGTTTTTAGAGGTGTCGCAAAATATGCAAAAAAAAACCACCTGTAATGTTGACTTTATGATATTTTTCAAACTCTATATGAATGAATCAGTGTCCGGTGCAACTATGTTGTTGATACTTAATGGATGATAAACATTCGTTAAACTAAAATTAAAAGGTATGTTTAACGAATGCAGATAGAAATTTAGTAAGAAATGTTGCAGATTACTACTTAAATTATGCAGATATTTTAACACAACAATACTCATATACATACCACCATAATAATGCGTCCATTTTAAACAAATTCCATTAGCACAGTGTATAACAGTAAGGTTATGTCCTTTTTCCTCTTGAGGATTCACAGGATCGGCGCATGAGCTGTTTTCTGCCGGTGCAAAACAATAGTAACAACTAATTGGGTCTGAAATATTAAACCAATCGTTAAAAATCACATTAAGAAAAAAAGAAAATTCCATGTTAGGCAAGTTTCCCAAAATGATTTGTCCTAGTGGACAGAGATGAGTTCCTTTTAGAATGTGTCATTATTTTGACAGGCAGGAAAAAAATGTGAAATGAATACAAAAATAAAAAATAAAACGCATAGTAATGGCTTTTGAAAAATACAATGTCTTTCTAAAAAGCTAGATGTGGTAAGTACTGCTGCGAGTGACAGTGTCAATGTCAAAACGAACTTGTTTATTTCCTCTGTTTTATATTTAATATAGATGCACTTCATACAATGTTTGTAATAAAAGCATGTTGCAAAATACGATGAAGAAAATATCATAGCTGCGGTCTGTTTATTCTTTTAGCATATCCACTTAAATACATGATTAATTCCTAATAATTATTAGAACTGGATAACCTGAAGGTTAAGAGCCAAATGTAATTAAACTTGTTACTTATCATGCAAGCCACGACTATTTTTTACGAAAGAGTTTTGTGTACATGAAAACAACAAATAAATAAAGCAATCATTCCATTAGGCGAGCAATGAAATGTTAAAAATGCCATAGAAAACATGTTTTGCAAAGATATGAAATTATCAAGGATTACATGGTATTATATTCAATAGAATTAGACATTTGTTTCATAAAAAAACTTATTGCAAGAAATATAGGTTAATTATGTGGCCTCTAGTAGCACATTTATAAAGTATAAGACTAGTGATTTATTGTCTCTGATTAAAACCATAAAGTTGCCAATAAGAGGGGTTTTAATCATTGGTATGGTTTGTAGAAATATAAGGCGCTTTCAAAAATTAGACCTACCGAATATGATCGGTGAATGTATGAACAAAGAAAAAATTCACAAACCTGAAAAGTCGCTAGGTTGACCCCTAGCACTGTCCATAGTTACCATGACTACCATGGCAACTGTTACTAAGGTCACAGCATAGTATTCCATGACTTTTGAGAAGAATACATTACATTTCTTAATTTATCGAGCTCATATTTATTCCTTTTGATCTGAAAAAAAATATCACACACAAATTACACAACTATGAGTGAGTAAATGAGCGCGTTATTGTTTCGTCAGAGTATAATTAACGTTTATATGCCAATCAGATATTATATAGATCAAAGGCAGGTTGATTGTTCTTCTTTATCAGCATTAATTATGTAAAAATCACTGCACTCTATATCATGCGGCTACATAAAACATTTGATCAATAAAATACCATCAGAGACCAAGTTAAACTTAATATCTCATTAAATTGTTTAAATTGAATAAAAACGTTTCATGTATTAACAGATTATAAAAATATTCATGGAACAGTTATCGTCCTTTAATAACAAATAAATCTTCAAAATGTCATAATGTACAAAATTAATTTAGCACGTTTCCCCTATTTAACAAGCCATTCCAAAGGATCTCTGAAACTATTGAGCAGTTCGCCAACCCTTTAAATGTTTTTGAAAATGATCGCTTGTTGAAATTATTTTATCAAGTATAAAAAACTTAAAATTACTCACAAGAAGGCACTTTTTATCGCCACCTAAGACAATAAGCGAATTTCTCTTCAGCGAAAACTGATCTCAACTGTCCAAATTCTTTTCTTAGGCAATATTTCGCAGTCGAAGACGGTATAAACAGAATACGATCTTCCAGCTATGACAAATTTTGTTCAGCCTGTTCCTGCACGTGGAGCCATAGAATGTTACTTTGTCATCAGTAACTGTGAAAGTGTCTTTTGTCAGCTTTGTCGATGCCAGCTCTAGATGTTTTAAGCTTTACAAATTTGTAAGTAGCTACTATGGTATATACATGCAAAGACAACTTTATCAAACTAAATTAAAGTCATATTTCATGCGAGATAATGGACAATGTAACCTGATTCATTCCATAAAAGAAAGCTTTTAAAAATGTTATATAGAGCGTAAAAATAATCGATATCATGATCCTATAATATAACTATTTTATTCAATTTGTCATGGAAATCTTTAACAATTTTAAAAGCAGAGATTTTGGCGAAAAATGTAAAGTAATTTAAAGAAAGAGGGAGACACAATATCCCATTCGGAGAAATACATGCGGGGAAAACGGCACTCTAAAGAACGACCAAAACTGCTAAGTTAAATTTTTTAAGGCTCGTCAAATGATCGTTTGTTATATCATTGTTTATGGCGAATACATCGCAGTGATTCTTTTACTCCAATTTAAAGGTCAAATATGTTTTTTATGAATAGCGTGTACAGCGACAGACACAATCTTTTTTGTATTTGAATATAATGGCCAGGTTCAATACTTAGAGGACAAACCATTAATTCCTTATTAAGCTTAATAACACATACAAATACCAAAACCGCATACCTTGCATGTCTTACAGCGGGGTCAAATTGCTGCATGCCTGGTTCGATTGAGTTTGGCAGTGGTTAATGCATGTTATTTAATCTTTATTGTAAATTGAATTTATTGCATTTAGCGTCGAATATATCGTTATGATATATCATATATATTAGGTACTTAAAATCTGTCATTTATTATTGATACCTTTACAATAAAATTAACACAGCTTGGAACATGCAATGGAAAATGTCAATAACTAACATTGGCTTTTACAATATTGAAATCACAAGTTTTGATTTCAGGGATATCTTATAAATTATTACTAAAAACAGGTGTTAATTGTCGTGCATTTAACACATAAGATACGCAACAGGTTAATAATGCATTACAGAATCATACAACATTGAAAGCATGTGAATTTAATATAACAGCATTCAATTTCATTTACATTAAAATGCAATAACTGCATGCGTAAAGTGTGATATATCGTTTATTCCATTCATTTGACGACGTCTAAAATCATACCTGGTTTTCAAATAGCGCATGAATAACTCATTATTTGTAAAGTTTTTCATCTAGAGTTATGAAGCAGGATTTGCGTTCTTAAAGATACTAATAAGAATTTGAACAATAGGATTTGAAATAGCTTTTATTCAGTAACATCAGATCAACAAGGTGAACATATATTTGTCAAGGAAAAGTTCCAAATTTTATGTGGTAGTCCTTAATTAGAATATAATTTTTCATTGTCAAACATACTGACGATTTTCATCTTTTCCTGATGTTTGGCATATTTTACGTTAATCTTACTGGCTGTTTACTGATGATATAAACAAAATGACACCAAACCTCCAGTACATTTAATCTTAACATGCTACTTGTTCTTGATATCCGTGTTATGAAGAACATACTGACTACATTTACTGATTTCAACGAAATTACTGTCAAACGAACAGTACATATTGCAAACAAATTCCGTATACCAACATTCTATTCTATAAAAGGAGACATTTGATAAAAGCAACTATATACATGTATAAGCTGGCTCTGTTTTAGTGATTCTGTTCATAAAAGAAATAAAATTGTCATTTAATTTGATTTTTAAACTGACTAATCCTCATTTTTAAAGCTCAAAAGCTATTGTAGAATCAAAGTTTCATTTTATATAAGTCACCATAAAACATCTATTGAAATAATCAAGGACACACAATAAGTTTACTTTGTTTGTTAAAATGTTTTAACTTATTAGATGAAGGATTAAATTTTTGAAAAGGTCAAATCGCTCTAAAGAACATGAAACTAGTATATAATATTATTAAACTTGATTTAATTTTACCTTCTTCAGCTTAAAAGACACATCAACAATGTAATGTGATCAAGTGCCTTTTCGTTGTGCTTGTAGAATACTTCAATTGTTCCCTCTGCGTCAACCACCGGTAACATAAAAATGTTTGAGATTAGAGAAAATGTATTTATATACGTAACTAACGGAAATCGGCTTTAAATTTTGTGTGTACAAAATTGTTTATAATTCGAAACTGGTTTGTGTGTATGTCATTTGCAATATTCGCACATGTATTCATATGGTGCTTTTCATTTAATACGTTTGTCAAGTTTTGTTCCAAGTTAAAAGAAAATTGGTACAATGTACTATAAAAACGAGTGAAACTAACAGAAAAACATATTTACAACACGACAAAAAGTACGCAGCCTCATGTCACGGAAAACTGTCAAAAGCAGAAGATATGTTCTACGACAATATTCTTATGTGATTATTGGAATCATCTTAAAGAAATGGTGATAGTGAACGAGCTAAATATTATAGACACAAAAAAAAACCGGAAAGATAAACGATATCTGAAGATCGATAACAGCTGACAATGAATGTACAAGAAGTGAATCTGTCATTATTATAGCAGTGGCAGTTTCACTACAATATTCTCTATGAATGTAACAATGAGACTGTCCAATTATTACCGATGCAGAAGTGCAGACAATAAAGTCATTGTTATTATTTTCAATCTCTCTCTCATTTTTCAAGATATCAATAAAATATAGAAATCAAGATCAACAAGGATTAGGCAGCATTTAATGAACGCATCAGCAACCCAGGACCACCTTCAAGAAGCTCAGCCAGCAGAGCACCAAACAAAAGTCCTTCTCCTGTTATGAGAAAATTATTCACAAAATATTCTATAGTATTGATATCTATATTATCATGTATTCTGCTACTACATTGTTTACTTTTAATAATACAAAATAATAAAGTCCTTAAGTTTCTAAAGAAATCAACACAATTGGGTGTAGGAAATGAACTTTACGACATACACTGTATACATGTAAACACACGTAGCATTTTATCTAGATTTTTTTTTTATTCTTTGTGTAATTAGGTTTATATCTTTGCCTTATCTTCGACATAATAAATATATTTGTAATCCTTGAATATTGTTTTTACTTATGTACAATTTTTAACAATCTTCATACGAAGTCTGTTATCTTCTCGTTGATAAATGTGTTTACAATAGAAATTTGCTAGACAGATTTATACATATTATATTTCTTCAAACTATTGCTTTTTAATATTCCATTGTTTCTTAGATCAAACAAAGATTCTGTGATAAAATACAGGATCTAACGAAAATAAGTGGTACATTAATTTGTTATGCAGCGACATCGTTAAAATCTACTGTTTTGTAGGTTTTCTTTATATAATCAATAATAATTCTTAAATAGCGACCATTAATTATGAGCTCTTTCCTATCTGTAATTGAGTAAATATATTTAAATGGAAGAACACAATAATTCAAATCTTAATTTATTTTGAAGACCAGGTATTGTATTTGTCAAAAAATATAAAGCAATGGACTAAGTGTTTTGACACCAATACGTGTATAAGAAAGCACCTAGTTGAGCTACCTTGTTTACGTGTAAACTTGCACCACACATTAAAAGGTTTTACTCAGTCCATATGTTTTCTCTTGATAATTTTATTGGACATTATCATACTGATAAGATTGTGTGTGTCATTCAAATAAAATATAGAAGGTAATTGTCATGGCATATATAAAAACAGTCATATAGGAGTTTCCTGTTCGTGATTACTACAGTGAACATATCCAATAAGAAATGTTTAAGAGTCTATTCTCCATTGTTTTGTTGTTTATCTTTTTTCTTCATATATGGTTGGATGCTTTGAGCTCTTCACTTCAGTGTTGTTATATTTTTCTGGTCATTCGGGATTATTGATTCCTGCGCTTTAAAGCGTTGAAAATTGAGTACCGCTCAAGCCGGAGCTAGTGGGGGGGGGGCATAAGGGATGTAGCACTTTTTCATTATTCCTCATGTACAGACTCGATCAAACCGAGTCTGTAATTGTCATGTAATTTTGTTGTGATTAATTCAAGGAATCACCGCTTCTCCAGATATCAAACTTTTTAGTCATTTGTGTTACACACTTTTGTAACCAATAAAAAATGACACAACGACAATGTATTTCAAAACATTTTAGGTGTTGGGACTCAAACATGTTCGAGCAATATCCCAGTAAAACACATTTTACCTTTGGTGTGAATTAAATAAGAAAGACTGTGCAATTCTTTCCATGTTTATTTTCGGTTTTTATCAATTTTAATACAACGCATTTCACATCATTTTAATAAATACATTTTCACCAGACGTTCTAAAAATCTATAACGCCATAAACTATTATGTAAAACAACGATTGAGTATTATAATTACACCAATATATTATTTTATACTACAATTAAAGTTAATAATTTTATTAAATTACTACTTCTAACTCGATATGTCAGCTTGAAATCTAGCAGTATTGTTTTTACGAACTTTTCACATATTTTTTGCATTGTATTTATTGTCCTTATTGTATAAATTGGTTTGTAAAAAGGAAATCCAATAATACAAACAAATAATGGTAACAAGAAGATAAAAATATTGTCTTAGTGTACAATGATAAAATACAATTAGGGAGTGGATAAATTACTTTTAAAAAGCTTTTTATTTCATAACTATTTTATCACTTTGTATAATGCCATAGGTATCGTCACTAATATATACGAGTATTTATATACTCATGTATATCACTTCAAACGTTACATGAATAAGGTAAAATAGGAATGTAATACAAAGGGACAATATGAAAATACATAACCATATGCATCACGCTAGGGTCAATAAATTTGACTTTTACATATACACATTTCATTTAAGCCAGCTTTGATGTATTGTCACAAACTAATTAACCTTAGGGCTCTGTATGGTGGTAAATACAACTGCATAAAAAGTAATTAAATAACTTTGAACATACTTATACAATTGTGATTTCAAACATAGGAAGACACAATTATTGACCCTATTATCAAATTAATTGTCTAATATCAGATACCATTACATGTTAACATGTACAAAAAGCTATCATTTATATGCAACTTAATATCATTGATATAAAAGGGTAGCTGAACAGTTAATATTATTAGTATAGGCACATTAGTTGAGGAGCAAATTTTCCTTCAATTTTAATCATCAACTTTTCTAAATATTTGACATTTTGCATTCATGGAATATTCTTTTCTTAATCCAACAATAAAAAAATCATCATAATTTTCCTTCATTTGTTTTCTATAATAAATGATATACTACTACGTCATTAACTAGAAATATTATTATGTTTGACTATAACCATTATAAAACAACAATAACAATCTGTTTTCATCGATATTTAAAAGATACAAGAGCGTAAAATGTATTCGGTTTTTAACTTCAATCACACCAAAGCCAAAATCAAGTTGTTGCATTCTCGATCTTTGACGTGTCACGTGTAAAGAAAGAAGTCCTGTCTAAAATCACTCCTGATTCAGATATACTATCTATGTTCTTTGTCCCAGAAAGAAGAACAGAATGGTTATTAAAGAAATGTTGAGGACTTTTGTAAAATTGTACACATATGCGGCATTATAAAAGCTTACAAATTAGGGGTTACAATATCTATAAGATAATTGTTGTTATAATTATAGTCAATGAAATATATTTAAACTAAATAGCAGCAACAAAAGATATCTTACATTTTGTGTTCAGACATATAATATTGATAATTAAATTCTTCCATTGAGCAATAAAATCATATAAAGTTGGAAGTTTCATCTCAGCACCACATTGAATAAGGGGTTCTGCAAGATGAGATTCCATTGAGGGGTTTAATCTAATATCATGAGGACATATGTTCCTGAAATTTTTATATCTGGAAACAAATTCAAACACATTCACATGTCAGGCAAATAATCTCTGCTCTTTGCAATGTTATTGTTTTGTGCAGATTCAACGCCTGTTACAAGTTAAATATCACATCTTACCATAATGAAGTATATTGCTAGCAATGCATCAAACAATGTTCCAGACATATATGTATCATTACATTGTAAATTACTGTCAAGATCAGACATCTTACAACATCTGTCACGCAAATGTATCAGACGTCTTACAACATCTGTCACGCAAATGTATCAGACGTCTTACAACATCTGTCACGCAAATTTATCAGGTTGATCAGACGTCTTACAACATCTGTCACGCCAATGTATCAGGTTAGTGTAATAAGACATTGTTAATATGTTAACTAACAAAGGTACTGTCTTGTGAATCATTCGTTAACTAGTTAACAAGCTTCCAAACGCACACATTTTTTGTCAAAATACAAGACGTATATTCTTCCATGTGGTGTTTTCACTGCTTATATAACTTTATATATTCATTGAACTTTGTATTTTGTACTATATGGTAATAACCACATTCAGGTTTTGTTGGTATTAAGATTTGGCGTAAAATCGTAGATTATTGTTAACAACATTCTTTCACATCCTCCCAATTGTCATATTTCGTTTAACAATTCATACAATATTGCATAAAAATGGCAAGACACATTCCGACTTAGAAAACTTGGTTATTAATGTAATAAAACATTGGACAAATGGATCCCATTTAAATAAGGTCTGTTCCATTAAATGATAGGAAATTACGATCATTTATTTTGGTACTTTAAATATATCCAAATAATAACCGGATTTCCATTTTGATTTTCACATAAAACTAAAGTTTTATAACGAAAGTGGCATTCCTCTCGTTAAACTGACAACCATCAATATTGCTGATAGTAATATGTAAAGTTTTCTCGCCGTATGGTCACTTTCAGCTGAATTACACAAGTGTCTTCCACACATACACAAGTAGCCATGGCCCTCACGTTCTGACCGGCATACACCATCAATCATCATTATTCTGAAGTCGTTCAATCTATCAGAGCAAGTTCTATGCATATAGAGAACATCTGCAATAAAAGAAATACATGTAGTTAAAGCTTTTAATATAATTGTATGAACAATTCTACAAGGAATTTTGCAAGGATGTATAAACATTTTACAATTATGATTGCCATCATACAATCGGCTTTGCTGCCAAAGCATGAGACAATATTACCATTTATCACATTATCCGCGGCGCAGGAGTGTCTATTGTACAAATGTTCACGTATATTTTCTTATAATATATATTGTGAATGTAGCATAAGTTTTTTTCCGGTTAAAAGCATTATTTCAACGAGTTTACCCCGAGTAAATATTTCGGTAGTGCAATATGAACACTTTTATGACCAAAGACGTGTTGCTTAAGTATGTTCTTACAGTCAAGGAAAGTGCGGACGACGAAGATGATACTATCAAAGGTCAGAACAGAACATTTTTCAGCAAATTAAAATGAGCGAAACAATCAAGTCCGTAATAATTGAAATATATGCTAGTGGCAATAATCATTGAAGCATCTGTCATTTCAATTTTTATTTCAAACATAACATGCTGACAAGAAAATAAAGTATTGATTGACTTATCAGCTTAGCAACATAAATAATGGTCCACTTTCGCTGTAAGTTAGATAGCGTGTACACCTAAATGGCAAAAAAAATGGTTAAAAACACATCGAACTACATTATTCAGTTATAAAATTGATGTATAGAGTTAGCAGATACAGTACATAAAATATGTTTTTAACAAATTAATTCTTTTTAGTCGATAAAAAAGTCTTCTGTGCATCTTTTAATTCTGGCAGCCGTACAAAAGTTGCATAACGAACCATCTAGCTTTGTCTATGAGAGACACATTTTTGTATTTTCTGATCGAAGATCAGTAAATACAACTAAATTTATTGAACTCGTTGAATAAAACAATATTATGTTCGCCAGAGGCTCGCATAATATGATTTTATTTAACTCGTTCAATAAATTTAGTATTAATTAAACTACACTCATTCAATATCCTCTATGGATGAGTGTAAAGTTTACATTGAGTGTATCATTTTATTAGTCATTTCTGTTATAACAGTTTTCTCTATTGTACAAATGTTCACGTATATTTTCTTATAATATATATTGTGAATGTAGCATAAGTTTTTTTTCCGGTTAAAAGCATTATTTCAACGAGTTTACCCCGAGTAAATATTTCGGTAGCGCAATATGAACACTTTTATGACCAAAGACGTGTTGCTTAAGTATGTTCTTACAGTCAAGGAAAGTGCGGACGACGAAGATGATACTATCAAAGGTCAGAACAGAACATTTTTCAGCAAATTAAAATGAGCGAAACAATCAAGTCCGTAATAATTGAAATATATGCTAGTGGCAATAATCATTGAAGCATCTGTCATTTCAATTTTTATTTCAAACATAACATGCTGACAAGAAAAATAAAGTATTGATTGACTTATCAGCTTAGCAACATAAATAATGGTCCACTTTCGCTGTAAGTTAGATAGCGTGTACACCTAAATGGCAAAAAAAATGGTTAAAAACACATCGAACTACATTATTCAGTTATAAAATTGATGTATAGAGTTAGCAGATACAGTACATAAAATATGTTTTTAACAAATTAATTCTTTTTAGTCGATAAAGAACTCTTCTGTGCATCTTTTAATTCTGGCAGCCGTACAAAAGTTGCATAACGAACCATCTAGCTTGTCTATGAGAGACACATTTTTGTATTTTCTGATCGAAGATCAGTAAATACAAAGCCAACATTCAATCTCTGACACAGAAGTTTCAGGACAAACCTAACAACAAGTAGTTCTCAAAACAGCTTAAAACTAGCGATTTAAAAGAAAGAAATATTTTTATTTTGTTACAAGTATGCAACAAATTACAACGCATTCAAAGTTTAAAAGCAGCGTTGGCTTATAGAATTGTCAATAAATGCACAATCACAAATTACGCGGATGAATATGATTTTAATCAATGAAAATGCTATTTTTTTTTAGATAGTCTGAGGTTGGTCGTACACAGTTGTCTGTTAAATGTTCATTTATATATGCATAATCAAAGTACTGAAGGGCGATTTTCAAATTTTGCAAAATTGTTAATTAAAACTAGGAGTATAAATATTTTCTTTGTAGTTCTCACTACAAAAGTAATTTTCTGATCAGTTTGATAGAGGACATGCTAAAAAAGATTCTTGATTCTACATTATGGCCAAACCCTCAGAATTACTTCGTCACGCTACCCTACTTTTATAAATAGGGACCTAATGACACTCTTGCAGTACAAAAGGACTCATGCCCTACGGAAACAAATGTAAAGATTAACAGTATTTTCATGAAAACTCAAAATACCAGTCTGGTTGATTCTTTGTTCAAAATGTATGTATTATACAAAAAAAATCCCGATATGCTTAAATAGCATCCATGTATGTTGTAACACATATGTATATTCTTATTTTTGGAAATATGTAAGCGGAGACAACGACAGAAGTAGGCAATTTATTACCTTCTAAAAATTCATATGTAAAAGAAAGTGTCATTAATCGTTTTTGAGGTATTTTTTTCTTCCCGTTCGTTATAATAGGGATTTACAGTTTGGAGTTAGCAGATACAGTACATAAAATATGTTTTTAACAAATTAATTTGAAGTTTGAATCAATACATACCACCATAGTAATGCGTCCACTTTAAACAAATACCATTATCACAGTCTATTACAGTGAGGGTTTTCCCCTTGTCCTCTTTAGGATTCACCGGATCAGCACACGAGCTGTTTTCCGCCGGTCCAAAACAATAGTAACAACTAATTGGGTCTGAAAAAGTAAAACAAAAGCTGAAAATAGTACATTAAGTTAACAAATATTGAAAAGTGATAAAGACACAATAAAATAAATGACTTTGATACAAAGCGTTACTAAAACCATTCTGTAAACACCATCTGTTCATGTAATAAGCCAAATCTTTGTTTGAAACACAAATAAAATAATTACATTTTTAAATTGAAACTGGAATTGATTTCTATATTCAAACACAAATAAGTGCTTTCGACAGCTTTGTAAAATGTAACGTATACTAAAACCAAGATTTAATACAACATATAAATGTTTCGGCGGATATAATCAATGATTGAAATTGCATGTGTACATTCATAACCAAAATGTCTGTACCGATCCAAGCTAATTTTATAGAAATTGTATCTGAACAGAGAAACATTTCACTACTACTTTTTAATTTTATACATTTAGCAGTATTGGTTTTAGACTAGGTTTCACTATTAAAGGCTTTTATGGCCTATATCCGAGCAGCAATTGCATCATTTATAAGTGTAAAGTTTCCTCGGCCAATATAGTTGCTGTAGCATTCCGTATTTTTACAATCTCTCAGTTTGAATTTATCAACAGTTGGAGTCCAAAGTAGGCATTCTATGAAAAATCAAGTATATCAATACCAATCTGTAACTTCAGTTCGCATTTGTAGCACTTTTACATTTATTATGAAACAAGTGAATACAGTATGAGACCAACTTATATCCCACAAATAGGTCATAGATTATTTCCGGACAGATACAACGTATGCTGACCGCTGACAAAGATAATCCAATAAGATTAGCGTCCATTCAGACATTCTTATCCATTTAGATTTTGTACAAAGCTTTACCATTTTGGAACCATCTGACCATCTGGTACACCTAATATGATGCATGCATATAAATGTAAAAACAAATGGTATAATTTAATTTAGGAATAATCTGTAGATAACATATTTACCTGTTTCTATCCCTTGCAAGACTTTCAGTCAAGCATAAGGAATTTATAAAACAAATATTCAGCCAACATTACAGATATGTAAGCAAATAAAGAAAACTTAAATTGTTGCAGTTATGCATTGGTATTCCTCATGGCTGCACAATTTATGACCATGTAAACATTAAATAATTAAAACTCGTTTTTTTTCATTTCAAGTGACCATTAAAAAACATCATCAAAGGTTGTAGCAGACCGTCTGGTTAATAATTCAGAACTCTTCAGTTTTTAGTCAAAGCTGATGTATAGTTCTTCGTAACAAATACCTTTTATAAGATTAAAACAGTGATCTGGGGATTATATTTAATAACGTTGTTTTGTAACGGTAAGGGTTAAACAGTTAGAATTAGGTACAATGTATATATTTAACACAACCTCTCAGTCTGACCAGGCTCTATACTGTTGGCTCAGTTTAGTATTTTGATATTACAATCCCCTAAACTTTGAATGGACTCTTCTTAATGTATACAAATACAAGAAGGTTAATACAGCAGGTTAAAGGTTGGTTTATACAGAATTTATTTTAGTTCGATTATGTAGGAAGCTATAAGCTTAAAGACACACTTTCAAATTCGTTCCTGGAACCAACCAGTACTGAGCAATGAGTGTAAAGTTTCTTGCTCAAGGAATTGCCCCTACCAATTCGGCTAGCAATCATAAGATGACTAGCCCGACGCTGGTTAAAGGTTAATTAACATTTGAAAAACATGTACTAGATCGCAATGATCAAGAGCAAATCACAATACATTCGTTCAATAGACAACCAGATACAGGCCAATAAATCACAACCATCCTCAATTTTCAAGTGATTTATTGAGTAAACTGAACACGTTTATCATAGAATATTTACCAATCATGACAGAAATCTGAACAATGCCGTGTGTGTTTTAGATATTACACAACTTTTGCCGACTATGCAGTTTGTTAGTATTGAAATTAACCGCAAAGAAACCATCATCGCAGAAATTGAATGTGTAAAGTAGCCTTCAGCAGAATAAAATACATTTGTGAATAAAAGTACGCACTTTCACAACTTTTGGAAATGTTACTTTTGGTTCACTTTTAAAATTGTGATAGTTGTGTTTAATCGAATGCTCTAAGTTTTATAGTCTATTGACAGTATGCCTGAAATTAATATTGTTCATTTAGCTAATGCAACCGGACATTCCTTTTATTATTTAGCAAAATTGCTCGGAATCCTAAGAAAACCGTTAATATAGCTTTAATGCTTTGGCAGAAGCCCACAATATGATATTCATGTCAAAATCTTAGTATCTGAACTCTTTTTAACGTTCCTTAATGTCTACCGCCTAATTAAATGAACTATGTTTGGCAAAAGTTCACTAAATTTGTGTAACATAATTTGCAAACTATTCGATATAATTTGTCGTCTGATAAATGTTTTCAAATTTTCAACAAATAAACAGCATACAAATGATACTTTTCATACAAAAGGAAAATGATACTTTTCAGCCGCTTTTTAGTCGATAAAGAAATCTTCCGTGCATCTTTCAATTCTGGCAGCCGTACAAAATTTGCATAACAAACCATCTAAGCTTGTAGAAGAGAAGGCTATATCCGAGACACATTTTTTAAGATAGACTGAGATTGGTCGTATACAATTGTCTGTTAAATGTTTCTATATGCATAATCAAAGTTCTGGAGTGCAACTTTTAAAGTTTGCAAAAATTGCTTATTAAAACTACCAGTATAAATATAATTTTCCTTTCAAAGCTCACTAAAAAGTAATTTCCTTAGGAGTTTGAGTGAGCACATGCTAAAATAGATTCTTGATTCTTTAATTATGGCCAAACCCTAAGAATTACTTCTTCACGCTACGCTACTTTAATAATAAGGGCTTTAATGACATGCTGGCTTGTGCCCGTCGGAAATTAATGTAACAAATTAACAGTATTTTCATGAAACTCCAAAATGTCCGTTTTTATATTCTTTGTTCAAAAAGTATATATTGTAAGATTTTTCCCGATATGCTTAAATGGCATCCATGTATGTTGTAACACATATGTTTTTTCTTATTTTTGGGTTTATCTAAGCGGAGACAACGACAGAAGTAGGCGATATATCACATTATAAAAGTAAAGTCATATGTAAAAGAAATTGTCATTAATTATTTTTGAGTTATACTTTTTCTTCTCGTTCGTTATAATAGGAATTTGCAGTTTGGATCATTTATAATCCTGTCTTTCATCTTAATAACAAATGTGCGATCAAATCGAATCTGCGACTTTAATATTACTTTAGATTTGTTTTAACTTCTACAGAGGTAGCCCCTTTCCCTCCCCCATTTCGGACGACCTAAATTGTTTTTTGAAGTTACGCCAACTCCGCCACTGACAATTTCTCAGTTTGTTTATATCTAAACTATAAACTGGCCGACTTTAATTATTCCTTCCTTTCCAGTAAAACAAATTGCTCTGAAACTGCTCTGAGAAAAAGGGAAACGTATTGGGCATTGATTTTACTTAATTGCTCTACCCATATTTTACACATCAATAAATAATGCACGCAGGCTAACAACTGTTTACATTATATAACAATAAAATCGAACCTGATTCGTGGCATATTGTATTGATAAGAATGAACTGATTTCAGAATAATTATATTAATTACTTTCATTCAGCAGATGAATTTATACAAATGTATTTATATATTCACAGAAAAAAAAGAAAACTTAAATATAAGAAAATAATTGTGTTTATTTAACAAAATAAAATAAGTATTTTTTTTAAAAAAAAGAAGAGAGATACGTTATATAAAACAATAAAAGAGTGAAGTGTTATATGAAATAACAGAACAATAACAGAAAAATGGTGTTTTACAACAAGTAACAAATCAATACAGCAAGCATTTTCTGAAGACAAACAAGGAAGTCCTGAAAAAATTAATTTGTAAAATAACTCAACAAAAGATCACTCGTCCTAAACTTAAGATAAAAAGTTATAAAACTACATAAGCTAGCTTGCCTGCTTGTGTTTGAGCTAAAGAAGGTGTTTGACTGCATAGATTTTTGTTTCAATATGCTCCAATAATTATAACACTGTCATGGCATGCCTCTGAATTATTCATATAACACTCTTTTCTTCTCTTCTAATATGAAGTGCACTACTTGATACACTGTTTTATATTTTACGCAGCGGCATTGCAGTTATATAAACACACAGGTTGTTATATAAACACGCTGTTTTGCCAAATGAAACAAATTCATTGACAGGTTTTCATCTACAAAGCTAGATACATTAATCATTTCGTGTTAACGTTTCACAATGTTTAAGTAAATGAGTGAATGTAAACACATATTAAGTATGAGTCTATGGCTATATCAAAGCTATATTCAAACCTAGACACACCATTTATGAATATAAGGCGTAATTGCCAATTTTTATTTGAGCCGCGTCATGACAAAACCAACGTAATGCGTTTGCGACCAGCATGGATCCAGACCAGACTGCGCGGATCGGGATCCATGCTGTTCGCTATCAGTTTCTCTACTTCTTATAGGGTTTGTAGGCGAACAGCATGGATCCTGATCAGACTGCGCGGATGCGCAGGCTGGTCTGGATCCATGCTGGTCGCAAATGCACTATGTTGGTTTTGTCGTGACGCGGCTCATTTGATTTTTCACGGCAAGTCTGTCCGCTTGTGTTTGACGCAAACGATTAATCCTGCATGCAAAGAAAAGTTAATAAATTGTAAAGTATTTTTAAAAAGATTCGAGGCGTATATTAGCGATATAATTAAGATCAATGACACCATACTTATCAATATTACCTATCTTCAGGACACTGTTGTACAGAATAAGTAAGATAACCAGTTGCACTGTCTCTTTTGGATGAACATCCAATACTTACCTTTGTCATCAAAATTTGCTTATAAAAAAATCACCCTACTATCAGATATACATTGTGCATAACATTCTAATCTGTAATTGTATTGGAGTTATAGAAATTCAACTAATGTCTACATAGATTTAAATTCACAAAAGTACATTGTGTCTATACCACTTGCATTAGGAGCCGACCTTCCAATCCTTTAATCTCAGATAAATTAATAAATCTTTGTAGAACCATTGATATTTTAAAGTTCACAGGACAAAGGAAATAAAAATCCTATTCGCATAGCTTTAGTCAAGTATTACACACCCAAGAAGAACATCCAAACACTATTTGTATATATACATACAACAAAAAGGACAAACAGAAGCGAGAGGTTAAAGGAATAAAAACTTGCAAAGGCTACGGATTTTATTATTCTACCGTCATATTCTATTTATTGCACGACTATCTTTTTGTAAATAGATGTGCTAGTTTGTCATATTTATTATATTGTGTGAAAAGTCGTAATAATACATAATGTATCATTTGTTTTTTCTATTTTGATCAAAATAGCTTCTCCTTGCGGGTATTTAAAAAATCTGTAAATGACCTTTCTGAAGGTAGAAATATTTTTGTGTACTTTGTCAGAGAGCCCCCTCTTTTGGCTATGTTCAAGATGGAAACTTAAGATTCTATCAGTTTATAAACCTTTTGAAATTATCGAACATGACGTCAAGAAGCCAAACAGTA
Organism: Ruditapes philippinarum; assembly: GCF_026571515.1. Taxonomy (NCBI): domain Eukaryota; kingdom Metazoa; phylum Mollusca; class Bivalvia; order Venerida; family Veneridae; genus Ruditapes; species Ruditapes philippinarum. The sequence goes on from NW_026856403.1 coordinate 189,079, forward strand.
TATTGATAAATTGCCTAGAACTCCGAAATGATGTAAAAATCTATATGCGAGAGAGGTCTCATCGCGTGAGTAAAAGTAACTTATTTTTGTCGACATTGATAAAAGACGCTGTGGATTGGCATAATTAGTCTATTATAAAAGGTCAAAGTCTAGTGCCGAGAAAAGAATGACATGAAAACAATAAATGCTTTCTAAACATGGAAACGTATTATTATGAGATATGAACTTTACACCATGTATCACATCAATAGATGCATTTATAGATCTGCGGTTAAAATTCAATCTTCTTAGCTCCAGTTCATTGCTTTTTTGTATAGAATGAACATATTTGCTACATAATTCAATTATATTTTTTATGAAATTATTACATTATATTGGTAATTGGCACGATGTAAGTAAACCTGACGAAATTAAGTTTTTTTTCTCTATTGTTTCATATACGAGACATGTATACTTTTCGGTGAAAGACTGTCGCGTGTTAAAAATGTATGATGTTTGCCTAACAATGAATATTATACAATTATTGACTAGTGAACCATTGAATATGATGTGATATTCACTGGCAGATGGCATATCGCCTCGGTCAATATGACTTATGTGAAAAGGCTAAGAAATAAAACAATCGCAAAAAGTACAACTTTATTATATATATGAATATGATACTGCATCCAATGCATATGATTTTATAAAAAGTTCTATTGACTACTGTTTGGGTAAATGAGGTTGCAGCTATATTTAGATCATATAATAAGGACAAATATTAACTTGTAGAATTATTGCGACGGACGCGCCCTCAGGCGCGTTCAGAGCTATGTCATCTACACATGGGATTTCGTCGGCTACAATCGCGCAATGTGCCCTCAACCGAATAACAGCCCACGAAATAGTACATGAATTTGATCCTATGAAACTCCCATATTTCGTCGGGATATCTTAAAAACTTCCATATTTAGCCTTTTCAATTTCAAATTAAGTTATCCAAGTTAAAGTATAAACGTATTTGATTGGTAAAAACGCTGTAGCCCCGTAGTATTATTGCGCAATTATGCAAATAACTGCTGAAACGATTTACCGCTGTCGAAAAAGTAGGACAGGAAATTATGCTATAATTAAGGAGTAAGCTCAATAATTCATAGAAATTATAAGCAGGAAATAAATATTTCCCCATTAAACAAAACATTTTTATTAACAGATCAAAAGGTTTTCGTGACTTTAGAATAACCCGCGCATTAATAAAAGAAGAACTCTTTTCGTGACTCATATCGCGGATTTAGCTGAATATCCAGCAGTTATTAATAAATTAGACTACAGAACAATGGTTAGTATTATAAATAATGCATGTAACAAGGGAGTTTTTTCAACACTTTACCACCATGTAGTCTTTCATGGTAATCTTTATTGAAGGAAGTTATAATATCAGTTCTACTTCCGATTCTTGTGTTTTGTTTACATAGTTTTCTAGGTCACGATATGAGTGATTATAATAGCCTTCGACCAGAAGATAACACTATTCTAAAAATAGATTCTGCATCATCTGTGCTAACTTTCGGACGAGTAAATAAACCAGCGGATACTTATTTTGTTTACATGTGTACATGCAATACTTTAAGAAATTCTATACAATTGTAAGAAAGCAAACAAGTTGAAAATGGAATAAAGTGTGAAATTGAAAGGGACAACTAAACACTGTAGTGCTTAAGTCAATGAAAAAAAAATCTCAAAAAAATTCACCATTAATTGCTGATGATTTTAACCAAAAATATTTTAATGAGACATATCCAAGAGAAATAAAAATACAAATGACTTATATTTTATTGTCTATATGCCCACTATGATATAACACGAAGCAATTCTAATTAACATTCTCACATGTATTATGTATTATGATTGAAGTTTATTTGCATGGTTTAAGTTAGAAATATTTCGTTGACAGTTTTTTTTTAAAATATATTGCTCTACAAATCTCGAACTTGTATGGAACAAATTTTCTCTGTTATATTTTTTGTGTTGTTTTTTTTTCTAAAAAAAGCCTTAATGACTCTCCGGTTGCATGTCCGTCGCATTCAGTGCTGCAGCACTTTGATATTGTTAATAATGTCATATGCAGTAAGGACCAAAACCCTTCCATGGAATTTTGATAGTGTACATTGATCTTGCACGGCTCATATCAAATTTGTAAAATTGTTCACTGTATATATAGCACAAGATGGTATGATATTCTAATATTCCGACATATTATAGTCTAACATTACTTTCTAAAATATTATACCATTACTTCCTAACATATTATACAAATACTTTCCAACATATTATACAAACACTTTCCAACATATTATACAATTACTTTTCAACATATTTAACCATTACTTTCCAAAATATTATACCATTTCTTTCCAAAATATTATACCATTACTTTTCAACATATCTAACATTACTTTCCAAAATATTATACCATTACTTTCTAACAAATTATATCATTACTTTCCAACATATTATACCATTACCTTCCAACATATTATACAATTACTTGTCAACATATTTAACCACTACTTTCCAAAATATTATACCTTACCTTCCAACATATTATACAATTACTTTTCAACAAATTATACCATTACTTTTCAAAATATTATACCATTACTTTCTTACAAAATTATATCATTACTTTTCAAAATAGTTTACCATTACATTCCAACAAATTATACCATTACTTTCCAACATATTATTCAGTAACTTTCCAACATATGATACTATTACCTTCCAAAATATTATACAATTACTTTCTTATTTATCATACCATTACTTTCCAACATATTATACCATTACTTTCCAACATATCATACCATTACTTTCTTACAAAATTATACCATTACTTTTCAAAATAGTTTACCATTACATTCCAACATATTACACCATTACTTTCCAGCATATTATACCATTACTTTTCAACATATTATACAATTACTTTCTAACATATTATACCATTACTTTCCAACGTATTATCCAATAACATTCCAACATATTATACTATTGCCTTCCAAAATACTATACAATTACTTTCTTATATATCATACCATTACTTTCCAACATATTATACCATTACTTTCCAACATATTATACCATTACTTTCCAACATATTTTACCATTACTTTTCAACATATAATACCATTACTTTTCTAACACATTAAACCATACCTTTTCAAATATATTACACCACTATTTTCAAACATATTATACCATTACTTTCAAATCATTAATTATATTAGGTAATTTCATTTGGCCAATGCCTAACGTCGCATTTTCTAACAGTTTGTACTTTATAATAATTACTATGAAGGTTATATCAAAGTCATTTGATGGTGCAAAATTTATGCCAATGTAATTTCAAAGGTGATTATTCCGTTCATATTTGCTGGTAGTTTTGCATCTTTGATTACGTATATTAAACCTGTCTATACTTTGATAAATAGTGCAAATTTAATAGGAACATATCGATATAAACTTCGACAATAGAATAATAGAATGAACAAACTTATATACACATAAGCATGCAATCTCAATATTCTTGTGAGCCTTATTTGCTAACTATGCATTTTTTTAGTTTTTAAATTTGATGTAACAATAGCATGTAGTTGTCGGATCTGACCCTTTGCACACTTTATGATTGAGCAATATAAAAATGATATTCGATTTGCATTTTTTTCCTGTCAAGATTAAGATTTAATAAAAACTTAAATGTGGAGTATTGGCACATATCAGAATAATCCCCGTAAGGCACCGTAATCCGATTTAATAAACAAAATTAATGCATAGTATTTTGATTTTATTGTGCGCAAGTAAATAACATTAAACAATCGTTGCGTTTTTAATCGCTTTTGTAACTTATTTGACATTCAAATATCTTACGTGCATAGATTTTATAAAAAAATTAAACACGAGTCTTTGGCGTGATTTTAAATGAAAATTTATAATTTTGTTTTATATTATTGTAGTTTATTTATTTGAATCTCATTATATGCAATATAAACATCCTATAAACATATACATGTATGCTAAATTTCAGTGCATTGGTACATTTGAAGAGTATTATGCATGCAAAGGTTTTATTTTCCCTTACAAGAACAAGAGGTGTTTAGACGTAGCCTTTAATAAACATAACAACAACAAGAATATTCAGTGGCTAGGGTTACCACTTATTCTAGTGATCGCTGATTGTACCGTTCTTTTCGTTAAAAAGAAAGAAAATGAACAAAAACTTGTTTTTGGTGGGTACTATCAACAAAATCCTGTAAAACGAATTGCTTATTAAAGTTTATTTAAGTCAGGACATTCATTCAATATATGAATACTCAAAAGAATCAACAGCAACAATTTTACAGTATGCATAAAATAAGAAGAAGAAAAAGAAAATGCATTTTTTATACTGTTCCACAAATAAGTCTTGTTAAAGACTGTGCTATATTCTTTTACTTAAAATGGTAAAAGTTATGTAAATCCGATGTCATTACGTGAATTTGTACTCTCATTTTATCAAGATGTTTTCTTCTTTTCGCTAAATTTTAATAGAATGCTTTAAAAGAATCATTTAGGTTAATAACTCGCCTCACATCAGTAAACAGACAGGGTTGTCCGGCCAGAAAAAATCTAAATATTTCTCAAAACTTGAGAATCATTCTATATTCCAATAGATCGGCATGAATTAAACATTAACAAAATCTAATTGCGATGCGTCTTTTGAGAATAAAAACTTCTTTTGAGAAAGCGTATGATCAGATTTTCCGGAAACAATCCAAAGATTTCCGTCTACATATGGTTAGTAGTCAATTACAAGCGGTGTGCTGATACATTTGGGACACGGAGATGGAATTCGTTGTTATCGATTACAAAGGATTTGAGCTTTCAATGTTGTTTTGAAATCCGTGTGCTGTATCTTTTAACACTGTGACTGTAGCATGTTTAAAAGAACATGTATCGATTCCGTGTAATCTTAAAATCATTAAGTAAAAGATGTTTTAATAAATTTCCACATATGAACGCGAATATATAAAAATGATCAGTCGTTCTATTTAACATCATATGATGCTGAGATCTGCTTAAAATAATTATATTATGGAAGCATAACATTTCACATCACCATATAAAGAATACGTCTAATACAAATTATGCTAACCACATCATTTATTTGTTTGTATCTTGTGAAAGTTAACAACATTTGTGTTTCATTTTTTGAAGGCAAAGCAAAATGTAAATAACCGATGTATTCCGAATAACATACCCACATGAAATTTTATGATAAGAATATAAGATAAAAAAAACCTTCACTGTTCCAAAACAACAAAATGTGCATAATTATGAAATGATGCTCAGGTTTCTTATTTTCGTTTGATCAAATATGCCTTAGAAATGCTTTTGTTTTTATTTCTCAAAAGCATGTTACATTTGGTGTACTACTATAGTTTTCAAAAAGTTACTCATTTTGCCAATTATCGTAACCTTCTTTTTCCTCTGATGTTTTTTTTTTTTTTTTTTTTTTGGCAATTAGTACAGTTATAGTGATTTAGTATTTTGTTTTGAAGTCAAAATACATTTTGCTACTTTTATGACAAATAATTTTTTGAAGTTAGCGCTCTTTTGATTCAGGTAACAAGCATCTAACATTCTCTAAATTCATTTTCTTAACGTTATAATTCTCATGTTTGGCCTTTCTAAAGAAATAAGAAATTATTCATGTTCATATTCATTTCTCGGGCATAATGTGCCTTTAAAGTAAGGTAAGTTTATGCAAATTGATACTGGTGAACACGTGTTTATCTAATTATAGCAAGATCAATAATTAGATTATGAATTGATATCGTTATGCTATATATGTTATCTATTAATGTCATCATAATTAACGCTATCATTACACTATTTGGGAATATTTGTTGAAATTATAATACAAGCTGTATTGTTATAGCCTTTAATATACAGTTAAAGTTACGAAGGAGTTAATGTTTAAGTAAAACATTGCTGCGTAGGTCAGACTGGTCACAATTTCTGTAGTCTGTGCCACCATGTACCGACACTAATTAATTACCACTATACTAAGATAATCGTAATTATTAGCGAGCTCGACGAGCTGGCCCGAAGGGCCTGCTCGCAAAGCGAGCTTTACGGTAACGCGAGTACCTGCTAAGTGATGGTTTTGAAAACTTTCGTCCAAAGTACCGAATTGGACACATCGCAACCTTTCGAATTTAAAGATAACGGTAAAAACTGAGGAATTCTGACTGAAAACGGATGTGTAGACTGGTCACCCGCGCACGTCTATGGGAACCATAATTGGACAGGGAACCAGCATAACGGAAGCTGTGTATAAAAAATGAAAATCGAAGGCGCCATTTTGTTTGAAATCTGATAAATAAAAACAATTTTTTGTCGAATTTTGTTGTGAAAACTATCTAGAATGAAAGAAAATGGTCGAACTAAGAAAATGAATCCGAACACCAATATCTTTTATTCAGTCGTTAACGCTGTACAGACGTTTAAAGTATTGTTTACGTGACGTCACAATGTAGCGCCAAACAGCACGTGCAAAACAAACAAATCAAGTACGCTATTTTAAAGTCGCAAACGTTTTAAGTTTTACATTTATTTCATTTTAAATAATCTTTATTTCGCTTGAAAAATTATAGAGTGAAATAAAATAAACAAAGTTTTATCAACGTTTTCAAAACTCGTTATTCATTTCACGACAGGGGCGGAGCCATATTTAACACAGTACGTGTGACGTCACACGCACTCGTTACTGCATTTGAAATAAAAATGAGCGATTATTTCATACTATTTCACGTAAAAAGTACATCGAGCTCGCTTTGAGGCTTTGCCTTTTTCATATTAGGTTTTGCTTACTTTCATTTATATTTTAATTATAACAATATAACTGTAATTACAGATATCAATATGATAAATAAAATTATCATAGTTATCATTATACATATACCTTAATCGTCATAATTATCAATAATATTCTATTTTCATCATTGTCATCACAATGGATAATATTGTTACTATAATTAAATTAATAAATATTGTTATGATTTCCAAATATTATTATCGTCTTTATACATCACTGATAAAAGTATTTCACCATCATTATCATCATCGTTATCATGATCAATGTTCACTGTTAACTCCATTACTGTAAGCATATTGGTCATCATTATCATTATCATCATCACCATCATCATCATCATCATCATCATCATAATGACTATCATCACTGACATTATTTCTTGTTATCATTACTATTATTGGTATGAATTATGTCATGCAAAAAACCTTAACAAACATATTAAGCTGTTATAAAATATGGATTAATGCGCATATAAAAATAGACAGTCAATGAATCTATATAAAAATATAAAGCATATAATATAAGCATACTTGAAATAAGTCGTTAATCAGCATATATAAACTGTGTCATAAAGTGAGCATATATCTTTATAATAACTTTTATATTGTCTGAGCTAAAAAAAATAGAATAGAACAAAAACAATATTGTTATGTCATTTTTATTATGTTATTTTCTGTTTGATATGAGATGTTGTAGTTTACAGCTAATGTTGTTGCAGAGAACATTATGATAGAAACGTCAGATAAATGTGAGCTATGTGCTACTTTACTTACTCTTGTGTTTGGTATCTAAACAAGAGAATACAGTAATTACCAACGTAGGTAGAAATAATCAGTAGCGGAATTAGTATAAGTCTCTCTTTTCCAACTATCATTGACATATGTGTGTAACTGATTGGCCGAAATCCAAAATTCCTGCTCCCGGCAATACGCATCTTAAGCATTACGTTTACTCCAGAATTGCTTTTAAGTATATTCTGCAGACCAATTCATCTTAAATATTTTCTTATGATATTTACAACTTTCGTTGGTATCTATGTCTCTGGTTGTATTTTTGTACAATGTGACCCAGTGACATAATTCAGCATATGTTGTATATCTATTAAACTTTTGCAATACAAAACATATACACTGGGGAACACACAAATCGTTTGAAGAAAAACCGACATTGCAGGTGGGCGCCTATTGAGATAAACTTAATTGTGTCTGGTGACAGCTGGGAGAAACATATATAGTGTACAAAATATGTTGAATCATGTTTTAAATATAACAATGTTTAACGTACAGATACCAATCTTTGTTGCGTGTTTCAATTACTTTTCCTTTCAGATGAATGAATGACATTTTTGCATGTGTATATTTTATTGCAGTAAATACATATATTTGCTTTTGAAATGATCTAGTTGTAAATGTGTTATGCTAACAGTATTCATATACAATGTTTGCCGATATATAAGTTTATACATTATCATATATATGCTGATTGATTGTACATTTTGTACATGTTTTAGTATCACTTCTATAATTGAGTCACTGATCAATAAATGTAGTTAGACATTTTACTGGTATTTCTCAGAATTGATATTGATTTTATATTAGTTAAAGAAGAGTGACAAACAGGGTGTTTTATTACTCTATAGATAGCCCAAATGATGTCAACATACAAGTTACTTACACATTATATGGTTTATATGGTTTAATACACTACATATGGCTTTGTATGGTTTGATGTTCATAATATGGTTTTATACATGCATGATATAACGTACATTATAAGGTGTCATATGATTTAATGTACATTGCAGAGTTTTGTATGACTTAATGTACATTATGTTTTAAACGATTTAGTGGATCATTTAAAGTATGCATGCACTTGTGCAAATGAAAATTAACTCACATGGTACATGCATAAAAATATAAATATCACGAACCTGAATAGTCGTCAACCTGACCCCTGACACTGTCCATAGTTACCATGATTACCATGGTAACCGTTACTAAGGTCACAACATTGTATTCCATGATTTTTTAATGAAAGACATCACATTTCTCACTTTTTCCTGCTCATATTGTTTTCCGTTTTGATCCTGAAAAAGTAAAACACAACTGTCACAAGTACGTGTGAATAGAACGCTTAAATGTTTCGTCTGCTACGATAAGCGCGCGTGCATGCACATAAGATATAGATCAAAGGCAAGTTAATTGTTCTTCTTTATCGGCATTAATTATGTAAACATTGTTATCCCAAACAGGCTCTAGTGATTTCAGTGTACAGGTAAACGAACTCGCGTGAAAACTGTCTCAGAAACATCCTCATTTCATACTCTGCACGTACTTTACTCCAAATGTTGATCAATAGAATACACTAACAAACTGAATGAATATATATACACACACAAAATAAACATAATATAGCATTTAATGTTTCGTTGTCATATGAAAATAATCCATTACTACTTGTATAGTGATATGATTGATGTCTAGATATACAATAAAACCCATTTGTGGTTAATCTACGCGAATAATACGGTAAAAATAACCTGCGATCGCTTCCATTAAAACAGTGCCAACATTTAATGATCTAGTCACTGATGTGAACCAACTATGTCTGTATATTATGTAAGGCGTTTTATTCCTATCTGCAAATTCCCATATCATTGTGAAGCTTTGTTGTATTGATCGTAAACTTTGAGAAAACCTTGTACGAATGTTTCTCCGATTTTAACCTTTCCCAAATACGGAATCTCTCTATCCGATGTCACGTTACGAAAATAGAAAAGTCTTCTATCAATAAAAGATTCTTGGCTTTGTGTATGATCCAAGACCAGATGACCAGATTCTAGGGTATTTAGGACAGTATTTGTTGCTTGTTTGTGTGTTATTTGATATTATATTGGGATATACACAGTGATATTTCTCCATGTAGGTCTATGTATGATATAAACGATGTACATTTGTATATACTTATTACGATATAGATGTATATATATTCTATAGTCTACACGTGTTGTTCATATCAATAGTAGATTACTTATTACTTCCAGCAGAATAATACAATACACACGAATAATACATATTCAAAAAACAACTTCGTATAGGACATAACAGCAAGGAAGAAGTGTGTATAATATACATATTATAACGTATTTCGTTATATGCAATATAAAAGGTTAATGTTGCCATTCAGCCTCACATTACAATTATTACCAAATATATTATTTATAATCGTTCTTGCATGTCACGTCATGGGAATCCAATATGTTTTAAAACTATTTAATCAAGCAATGACACCCCATGTCATTACTTTACGATGATACTAGAATATTGATGCATTAATAATAATCATATAAAAAATGAAATATCCCAACAAGGCACTGACATACACGTTTTAAGGCCGGCGATCAATAATTCTAATATTAATCAGCGAGAGAGGTACAGATGCGTGAATATAATGGTGTAATAATGAATGATGAAACGCAAAAAAATACTTTAGTAGAAACTAGATAAACATTCCTTGAACCGATTTATTCTACAGATTTAAAGCTTAATCATAGACTTTAATACTGTTTCATCTGTTAAAAAGTTCTAGGGGAAGCTATTCCTACATATAGATACTAAACTTGTATATTTTATTCATAATCATTAGAGCTAATACTCCATATTGTTAAAATTTAACAAATAAGTACAATTGAAATGTGGCCCTAGCAAAATATAGTCAATGTTAGTTGCTGTTTAACGAAATTATGTAATGTTGCATTGAGATCCACCGATTATATAATATAGGGTGAGAGACGCTGCAACTGCAAGTGCATGTAATCAAGTCTTTTATCTTGTCTCTCAGTGACATAAAACAAGTAATATGTATACTTTGCCAATGATTTCATTTCGGCTGTCTCCTAATTCACGAATTAAGTCTAGAAACATAACGACACTTAAGTGTACATTCACGACTATACTCGTATTAATGAAGCCTTTTAGGAAAGGAAATCAATGGAAATAAATTAGACTGACCAAATAATGGTCAGTGTACGGATACAAAATGAATGTATATTGACGGAGATTTTCATTGTGTCTATGAGAAAAACTAATCCATAATTACAATAATATTTACATTTTTATTTGATTTTGCAACTCTGGTTCAATAGTTTTCTACAACTTCAGTAAAAATATCACACTTGACTAGTTTAGGTCAGTTGCATAACGTCTTGTTAAGTCAGCTAAATAAATTATTTTAATAATCAAAAGTTACATTAACTGTAGAAAAACTTGAAATGAAAATATTTTAATAGTGTAAAACATACCTATTGCTGTTAAACACACCGTCTTGATACACAAAATTATCCACAAATACGCTTTATACTTCAAAACATTTTGCACGATATATACGGTTTTAACAATAAAAGCTAATCGTATTAGACTGTATATTAGTGATTTCGGACTAACTTTGAATAAAAAACTAATCAATTAATTGTAAACATTTTGGGGTCAGATTATTTGCAAAGATATCTCAATAGGTCAGGTCGTTCAAGTTTAAACATATTTTAATTACACACAAAATACAATAAGAGGGCACAGATTATCTTTGATAAAACATCTATATTGTACTATCTAATAACGCATCAATACAGCAATTAGGAACCCCTTGTTTACATTTACTATCCTATATCACGGTTGTAAAAATATATATCCCCATAAACCCTTACTAAATGGGGACGGTTATTACTAAATGGGGACGGTCATTACTAATTGGGGACGGTCATCGTAATTTTTGCACCAAAAGAGGGGACAAATGGACGGTCAAAACTCAGATTCCATCGCACTGCCTTGTGAGTAGGGGGACCCGGGTTGCATTTGAATGTGCATAATATTCAGAATTATAGATATACTATGTTCATCTTTGGATTGAATTCTTTCATTGCAGCTATAAAAATGTTTATTTTACATGAAAAAATAGGTTGCATAGCAATTATAAGTATTTTCAAAGTTTGTGCATAATATATCTTAAATTTTATTGGAATTTATATAAAATGAACAAATTAACAAATTACACGTTAATTTCTACTTGAATATAAATTAACATACAGATAAGTAAAAAATTCTATGTAAAACATTTTAAGAAATGACATATATATCAAAATCATTTAATCTAAAGATCCTGATTCTACTTTAAAGTTTGACAATTGATCTGGGATGAAAAAGGAGTTAACAAAAAACATTGCTTTCGTGTAACAGTGGTGTCAAATTAAAATCATTGAAATATTTTTAAAAAAAAACACACTCAAACATGAAACAATAACTGTAAGAAATCTAAAGTCTTAAGTTATTATCAATTTCAATTTATATTCTATTAGAATGTGTGAGAAAAAACTTACATTTATTTAACCAAAAAGACTACAATGTATCAGTTTGTGCTTATGTATATACTTTTTTTTTCAATTTCCAGAATTTATGAGTGAAATATTTTGTAAAGGACATGCACCATAACAAGACAAAACAAGAGCACCGCTAGGCGAAGCATTGTATGCCCGAAAGTGTGTGTGTTTTTTAGTAAGGATGAAGCATGTGAAAGACATGGGAATTAGATAAAGTATTAACTCCTTCAAAAAGCAACCCTCCTTTATAGCTGAAGAACCTTCATATACATACAGTTGCTGACTCCAAAGCACCACCATCAAGTTGTTATCTTGTAAGTAAAAATGCTACCATGGATGGACGGAAAGACGTCAGGGGTATAACATAATATAAGCAAATTTTTAGGGCATAAAGTAAATGTACTCAATATAAGTGATCACCCTATGAAGTTTAACAGTTGTAAAACTGTTAACAAAATTAAGGTCATTTGATATTGACCTTTGACCTTGTGAGCCCAATATAGATTCAATATAGGCATTTATCCTATGAAGTTTGAACACTGTAAGCCAAATGGACCTTTTGTTATGCTCCAGAAAGAACAACTTTCAGTGTTAACGTCATTGTGACCCTGACCTTTGATCGTATGACCCTAAAATCAATAGGGGTCATGTATTGGACATGGCTTTTCATCCTATAAAATTTTAGGTTGTAGGTTGATTAATACTTAAGTTATTGAGCGAAAACCATTTTCAGTTTCAAGATGGTAGTGACCTTGACCTTTGACCTTGTGACCAGAAATAAATAGAGTCTTCTACCCAATATTGACAATCAACCTATGAAGTTTGAACACTGTGTGTCAAATGGAATTTAAGTTATGCTCCAGAAACCACAATTTTCAGTGTAAAGATCATTGTGACCCTGACCTTTGACCTTATGACCCTAAAATCAATAGGGGTCTTGTATTAGACATGGCTGTTCATTCTATAACATTTTACAGCTGTAGGTTGATTAATACTTAAGTTATTGAGCAAAAACCGTTTTCAGTTTTGAAGTAATGGTGACCTTGAACTTTGACCTTGTGACCCCAAAATCAATAGAGGTCTTCTACCCAATATGGACAATCATCCTATAAAATTTGAATATTGTGGGCCAAATGGAACTTAAGTTATGCTCCGGACACTGTTTTCAGTTTTAAGGTAATAGTGACCTTGACCTTGTGACCCCAAAATCAATAGGTGTCTTCTACCCTATATGGACAATCATCCTATGAAGTTTGAATATTGTGGGCCAAATGAAACTTAAGTTATGCTCCGGAAACCAAATTGCTAACGGACGGACGCCAGGGGGTATAACCTAATATGCCCGAAATTGTTTCGGGCATATAAAAAGTGTCTGTTATTAGCGAGCTCGACGAGCTGGCCCGAAGGGCCTGCTCGCAAAACGAGCTTTACGGTAACGCGAGTACCTGCTAAGTGATGGTTTTGAAAACTTTCGTCCAAAGTACCGAATTGGACACATCGCAACCTTTCGAATTTAAAGATAACGATAAAAACTGAGGAACTCTGACTGAAAACGGATGTGTAGACTGGTCACCCGCGCACGTCTATGGGAACCATAATTGGACAGGGAACCAGAATAACGGAAGCTGTGTATAAAAAATGAAAATCGAAGGCGCCATTTTGTTTGAAATCTGATAAATAAAAACAATTTTTTGTTGAATTTTGTTGTGAAAACTATCTAGAATGAAAGAAAATGGTCTAACTAAGAAAATGAATCCGAACACCAATATCTTTTATTCAGTCGTTAACGCTGTACAGACGTTTAAAGTATTGTTCACGTGACGTCACAATGTAGCGCCAAACAGCACGTGCAAAACAAACAAATCAAGTACGCTATTTTAATGTCGCAAACGTTTTAAGTTTTACATTTATTTCACTTTAAATAATCTTTATTTCGCTTGAAAAATTATAGAGTGAAATAAAATAAACAAAGTTTTATCAACGTTTTCAAAACTCGTTATTCATTTCACGACAGGGGCGGGTTATTCATTTCACGACAGGGGCGGAGCCATATTTAACATAGTACGTGATACGCCACACGCACTCGTTACTGCATTTGAAATAAAAATGAGCGATTATTTCATACTATTTCACGTAAAAAGTACATCGAGCTCGCTTTGAGGCTTTGCCTTTTTCATATTAACCAGACATAGTAATTATTTATCAAGATCAGTTTATGTTTTCGTTTGAATGTGTTGTAAAGAATATATTTTTTCGTAATATTAATAATAGTTCTCACTGCTAAGAACATATGCCATTCTTTGAACATATGTTTGTGATCGGCACTGACTGGTCTACGCGAGAAGGTCAGTGACTTGTTTTCAAGAACAAGTGATGTGAGATAACATGCTTGCTTGAAATGATACCAATCACGAGAACAATGTTCCTCATTAGTGCCTTTACATTCGTTATAGTGGCCACACATTCAGACTTGATTAAGTTCAATAACTGCTCTTTATAGTATACAGTCAGTCGAATGATTCCATTAGCAATAATACAACATCTCAATATAATAAATGTAATTTATTCTTCTTTTTTTGGAATTGATTTATCTGTCATTTAGTTAAATTCAGAGTTATCATTTCACCAAACATGCGCTATTATCGATGTAATCTAAATGCTTGCAAATGGAATTCTCTTGCTTTATAACTAATTAATAGGCATGAAATGAGAATCGTCAGTACGTCCCTGCTGTAAATGCAGAAACCGAAGATTGGAATATCTTAATAAGTATATTCCAAAGTCTCAAAAAGTAAATCCAATAAATGCACTTAATTATTTTACAACTATCAATTATGATTGCATGCAAGGAGCATTTTACTCAGTTTCCTTCTGATTTAATAACAAAACTGGCTGAAATAAGCTATTTAATTAAATTGATGCAAATAGTTAACAATTATCTATTTCTGATTCTGCAGTGAAAGTGTACTGTAATATGTATATTTTGTGTCTACATATCAGCTACATGTATTTCTGAATAAAGAAAGAGATGTTGATCAATTTAAAGTACATTATTACATAGAAAGGTAAACTGTAGGATGCTGTTTCATCAAGTACACGGTGTTGAATTAAGATTTTTTCAGTTCAGGTTTTTAAATAGACAAGTTTGTTGAAAGCTACTTTAAAAATGGTCATCTAAACACGCAAAGTAATTATTATCAAAGACATAGATAACATCTCTATTATAATGGGTGAGAGTAATTAACATGACTTCTAAAGGTATTTAATCTGAAAGCTACACAAAATAAGCTTACACATTCACCTATATATTAACGGAGTCTGAAACTATAGCTAACGGTGCCACAGGCGTTCAGCACTTTTGCCATGCCAGTAATGGTCAAATTATCATAAAATAATTACCCCTTGATCATCAACACACGTTTGCTGTAATAAAATATATACATTTTATATAGTAAACGGGTGCTGGATGGCAATTTTGTTCTTGATGATCAAGGGGTGATTATTCTATGATAATTTGACCATTATTACCATGGCAATTGTGCCGAATGCCTATGGACGGGGCAGCAAAGCCGAAACATAACTTACCGAGAAAGATAACTCGACCGGACATTAACAATCTAAACATACGAGTTGTCTCACTGTTATTATACTTTTAATGTAGATCTATGTCGAATTCTACGGAATACCGTTAGGGCCATCGTGGTTATACGTTAAAATACAGAGGGCGACAATGCGAGAGTGCGACAGTGCGATGACGACAATGCGACAGTGCGATGACGAGAATGCGACAGTGCGATGACGAGAATGCGACAGTGCGATGGCGACAATGCGATAACGCGATAGTACGATGACGACAGTGCGATAGTGTTATCGCACTGTCGCCATCGCATTGTCGCACTATCGTCATCGCACTCTCGCACTCTCGTCATCGCACTGTCGCACTCTCGCATTGTCGCATTCTCGTCATCGCACTGTCGCACTCTCGTCATCGCACTGTCGCACTCTCGCCATCGCATTGTCGCACTCTCGCCATCGCACTCTCGCACTGTCGCACTCTCGTCATCGTACTGTCGCACTCTCGTCATCGCATTGTCGCACTCTCGCCATCGCATTGTCGCACTCTCGCCGTCGCACTCTCGCATTGTCGCACTCTCGTCATCGCACTGTCGCACTCTCGCCATCGCATTGTCGCACTCTCGCCATCGCATTGTCGCACTCTCGCCATCGCACTGTCGCACTCTCGTCAACTCACTGTCACACTCTCGTCATCGTACTGTTGCACTCTCGTCATCGCACTGTCGCACTCTCGCATTGTCACACTCTCGCCATCGCACTGTCGCACTCTCGCATTGTCGCACTCTCGTCATCGCACTGTCGCACTCTCGTCATCGCATTGTCGCACTCTCGCCATCGCATTGTCGCACTCTCGCCATCGCACTGTCGCACTCTCGTATTGTCGCACTCTCGTTATCGCACTGTCGCCATCGCATTGTCGCACTCTCGCTATCGCATTGTCGCACTCTCGCCATCGCACTGTCGCACTCTCGTCATCGCACTGTCGCCATCGCACTCTCGCATTGTCGTCATCGCACTGTCGCATTGTCGTCATCGCACTGTCGCACTCTCGCATTGTCGCCCTCTGTATTTTAACGTATAACCACGATGGCCCTAACGGTATTTCGTAGAATTCAGTATTTAAGTGAAATTTTGTTTTCAAATAATACAGAAGATTTGGGTGTACACGACAGTCTTAAAAAACAAAAATGACTCTACAGCGACTTGATGGTTTGACAGACAAATAATCCTGGCGACTTCGGTATAACTTTTCTGCATGATTAGTTGCCCTTTGAACAATGGCCGTAGTTTGTCTTATGCTCAACTATTCCTGACACAAAATGGTTTACATTTTAATCTAGCGGATTTAAACGACGTGTCCATGTGTCAATCTTAGCCTTCAGATTTTATTGTGTAAAAGATATTGTTTTCATGTAACTTCAAAGCTGACATTTTAATCTTAGTATCATGGCTGTTTGACGCCATGTCGTAATTTAGCCATGGAAATGCGAAAACACAAAGATGTTTGTGTTATTTCAGTCTTGAATCACGACAGAATTGGTGAAAAAAAAGACACAACACATAAATGTCTCGTCTTCTCGCCTCTTATTTGTCGTGCCTTTGCATTTTCGCATTTTTACTTTTTTCGCATTGTTGCGTTTTCTCATACCTGCATTCTTAATATTTCACATTGATGCTTTTTTGCATCTTCATGTTATGGTTATACATATGGTTTGAATACGTTCGTTTCTAAAACTCCTTTATAAGACGCGTAGACCATTTCAAAAAAGATTCTTCATATGTTTCTACATATTTTAGAATGGCTAATGAGATTCCCTTATTTCAGTGTGTAATTTTAAAATGGCCAATGGTAATTCTACCTATACATGTAATCAGTTATTCCCCAGTAAATTGTATATCTAATGAGTTAAATCTGGATTACTGACACGTACCAGTAACCAAGGTTAAAAAAACAAAAAAAGCTCTTGGTATATTTCAACTTTATTTATACTATTTAACAACATTTCAAAATGTTTGTCTTTTGCTCACAGTTTTACCATAGTCACTTGGTTTAGTCTGAGAGGTTTGTAGAACTCAAATTTGATTGAATGTAACGATTTTTAACGTAGATGTCTCGATTCTAAAACTGTTATCTAAACTAAACATCGGAAATCTCGAAACCAAGTGCCTATGAGTTTTACATCAGTTTGTAAAATAAATGTTAGTAAAAAGTTAAAGTTTAAAAAATGTTTGGGTTTTCATCAGCTGGGAAAAACGCAAAACATCGCCACGCCCCCCGCACCGGCCCCAAACACCCTTTCCCTTTTTAATAACCCTTCAAAAATAAAGGAGTTACTAATAACATTCAAACCCCCCAACCTGGGAAAAATTCCCTTTTGTTTGTATTTAATCGGTTACCATTTTTGTTTAATTTTCAGCCTTTTCCCCCAGTGCCTCCCCTAAAATTAGACTCCGGATCGCATGAAATATTTTCGCAAAAGGGAAAAAAAAACACTCTATTTTTGACAATATTTTTAAAAGGGAATAACCAAGGGGGAGGGCTTAAAACGAGGATAGTTCTTTTAAACTTGTCGGTAGTTCGGGTAAATTAACGAATTTGTCAAAAAATTTTTTATATACTACAAAAGCCCCCCGTAAAAATGGGCTTTTTTTTTAAAAAAATGAAATTTTTATAATTCACGAAGGTTTGTCGGAAAACTTTGTATAACTACAAAACCCCTCGTCAAAAAAAGGTCATTTTTAACTTAAAAAAGGGGTTTTTTGGGGCAAAATTAAAATTTTTGATTTAAAATTGCCCTTTCATCTTTCCTATGTTTTAAAAAAAAAACCCTAGAACTTTTTAAATTTTCCTTTTTTTTAAAAACTGGTGTTTTGGGAAAATTTTCCCAAATTAAAAATTTTCCCCAAACGCACGTATTGACCTTTTTTATTTTTTTTCACCCCTTTCCATTCATAATGTTTAAAAATAGATGTTGGCTCGGGAAAGTTGTTTTTAAAAAATCCTGAAGAAAACCCAAACTATTTGTTCTTTAGGGCATTGATAAAAAAAAACCCTTTAAGCCATCTTATTTGGTTTTGATATTTTTATCAACTTTTTAAAACATTAAAGTTGATTTTTAATAAAGATCACTGCGACATTTACTTTTTCCTACCCAAAACTTTTTTTTCAAAATGGTGTTAAATTGCCGGGTTTTCTAGGGAAAAAAAAATTGAATTAATTCAATTTTTTTTTTTTTTTCTCAAAAATGTATAATTTAAAATTTAAAGCAAGCCCCAAATTTAAAATCACTTTTATGATATTTTAAAACCCACAGCACACTTTTAAGATTAAAATTCCGTATTTAAATTTTATGGGTAAAAAATGAATCCGTAAACCTATTAGCTTTTTCCCCATTTTGCTGTTGGATAAACAAAATTTTGGGGAATTTTTACAAATATTTCCGTTCTTAATATATCAAAGGCACTTTTACCCGGTCTTTAAAGAGCCCTGCTTTTTTAAAAATAAAATTAAATTATCCATTTTAAATTTTTAAAATGTTTTTTAAAATAGATTTCTGTTTTAAATGTTTGGGAAAGGAAAATTAGTAATTTCATAGAAAAGACTGGTTTAACCCTTAAATTTTTCCTGAAAATTTTAAAATTAGACCCAAAATTCGTTCAAAGTTTAGGCGGGACCCTACTTTATTTGTAGTGTCACGTGATTTAAATTTAAAGTAAAAAAATGACAAAAAAATGGCAGATGGGCTGGCAAAACAAACAGACCAACTGTCAAACCTTTCCCAAACAAAACTGATTTACGAGAAAACTTTTCAGTAAGAAAAAAAAACAAACATAGATATAAGAACACAGTTTTTAAAAACCCGACAGAAACTTTTTTTAGAGTGGAATTTTTTAGAAAAAGAAAATAATTTTGAATTTGCATTTGCGGGCTTTCCTGTGGGGGGGGTAACTTGGGCACTGGGAAAATAAGGGGGTTTGTGACTTGAGTAAATTATTTCAAAAAATTTTTTCCGCGTTTTGTGGTTCCAACCAGAGGGAAAAAAATTTAAAAAATACAAAATAAATTTTCATTAAAAAAATTCCCGAAACAGTTTTATTACCGGGGAAAAGGAAAAAGTAAAATGACAGGCGTTGCGAATAATACCCGGGGGTTTTCCCCGTTTTTAAAAATTTTCCATTTTAAAGAAATTAAAAATTCTGGCCATTTGACAGATGAAAGTACAAACCCACTCTTGCATAGTCAACATTCCCATGCATCACAAGTGTCTTCAGATTCTGATCTAATCAGAGACCACACCATGGCAACAGAACAAGAACTTGCTACAGTTGCTGGGGAAGATTATGAACAGTTTTTAATGGAGCAGACAGAAAATGACACGTTTATAGATGAAAATGATGACTGGCATTGTCATGCAACAACTGCCAAAATTCCAGAAGACAAAACAGCCAGAAACCAGTTGATAGCCGTATCAGTATTGTGTTTCCTGTTCATGGTTGGTGAAGCTATAGGTAATTCATGAATTTTCTTATTAGATATCATTATTCTCAATTAATTAAATTAACATTTTCACACATTCAACAGTTAACTTAGTCTGTAGATTATCAGACATAATTGATCAGTATATAAAGGAATTAGAAATTTAACCAAATTTTATTATATTAAATGTAATAAAAGTTTGTGGCATATGAATTAATTTTAAATTTTTAAAATTCTTTTTCATATTGAAAATATTTAAACTTATTTGATATCACCATGCTGATAAATAGCATAAAACCCAAAAACTGTTTTTTAAAAACATTTACTACTAAATTAAAAATTTTTTTCAAAAAATATTTAGAACTTCACTTACAAATTTTTATTTTTATTTCCCTTAATATATTAAATTTTAAAATCAAGATGAAAAATTTTTTAAAAAAAAAAATTGGGAAAATGATTTTTTGGGCTATTTATAATTTTTTTTCACTAGGAATTTTTTTGGGCACAATTTAAACCTGAAATTTTAAAAAAATTTGGTCGATCTCAGGAAACCCCCCCACCAATGAAAAACGACCCCCGGGAAAATACCTATAAATATTGGTGTATGACTAAGGAACACTTCTCATACATGAAAGTTTGGTTTTTTTAAATTTGTTTTAAATTTGGGAATTTATTTTCCCCAATTTTTCTTTAAATTTTTGTTTACAATTTTTGCTATTTTGATTTGAAAAAGGGGCTCCCCGAACTGTCTTTTGCATTTAAATTTAAAGAAAAATTAAAAAATGTTTCCCGCCCAAAAACTTGTGATTTTTATAAAGCAAAAAGGAAAAACAGACCTTTTTTTTCTATTTTGGGGGAAAGCACATGGAAATTTTTGGGGAAAATTTACTTCGATAATTTTCCCAAATTTTGGGGAAAAAAAAGTTTTTTTGAAATTTTGGGAAAAAAACTACATTTAAGGGGTTTAAAAAATTTTTAAAAAAAAATCTAAATAAATTTTTTTGAAGTTTACTTTTTTTGTCAAAAACAAATACAAAGACAAGCTAAAATGGGTAAAAAATGTAAAACGATCCAAAAAAAATCCAGTTTTAATTACAAAACATTAAAAATTCATAAATTTTAGGATACATAAACTTTAACCATATGTTTTAAAAAGTCTTAAAATTAAAAGATATTTTCAAACCAAAAATTGGGAAAAAAAGGGACTTTTTTTTTTAAATTTCTTTACTCCAAATTAGGGAAAATTTTTTTTGGAAAGGGGAAAAAAACAACTTTTGGGGGGGAATGGGGCTTAATTCGGGACCCTTGGGAAGGGAAAAAAAGGGCCAAATAATCCCAATTTATAAATTTAAATTCCGGAAATATGGGGAGAAATTTAGAAAGAGTAAAAATTTTAGATTTAAAAATTACAGGGTTGGTTGAATTTTAATTAAATTTTTCCCCAAAAAATAATATATAACTAATAAACGATAATTCCCAATTTTGTAAAATTTTACATGTTGTATCCATTTTGTTAGAAATTTTTCCCTCAAACTATTTTTCTTTTTCATAAATCAAAATCTGATTTTTATAGGCAATTAAAAAAATAAAAAAAAAACAAACCCAAAAAATATTTCACTTAAATTTGGGGCAAATTGCAATTTTTGTTTTTAACCTTTAACCCATAATTTTAAATTTCAAAAAAGGTTTTACATTACCTTTTTTTAAAAAAAAACTTTTTTTTCACTTTAAAGGCCCTTTTTAAAAATAAAAAGGGAAATACAATAGAAATTTAAAACCCCGGTTTTTTAACAGTCCCTGTACATATCCAGTTTTTTGCCTGGTATATAAAAAATTTTTTCAAAAAAAATTTAAAAAGTTTTCAATTTTATTTTACTGATCAAAAAGAACCCCAAAAAAAAGAGTTGGGTGTGAAATTTTTAAAGGATTTTAAGAGAGAGAGAGCTTAAAAATTTAAAAATTACCCCAAAAAGTCGTAAGTGGAACCCGCTCCTTTTGTTTTTTTAAGGGGAAATGAAAAGCCTTTCATATTTCACAATATAGAATTTTTCATTTATGGGAAAGATTTTTCTCCAGTAACTTAAACCCAGTCGGTACAGTTTTTAAACAATTCTTGGGGCCCGAATCACTCCTTGGGCACTCAGGGGCATATTTTTCCCCTCCCCCTATGACACATATTTGTTCATGGATTTAAAAATTTTAAAAGTATAGGGAAAATTGGGAAATTTTAATTTTTTTTCACCCTTAAAAATTTCCCTTTACTAACCAAACAATGTTTTTTAAACTTAAAAAAAAGGTTTAAAATCCAAAATTACATGTTAAAAAGAAAATAAACATCCTTGTGATTATTTTTTTAAAATAATAAAACCCCCCCTTAAAAAGTAAAACAAATATTAAAAGGGGCTTTTTTAAAAAAAAATTAGTAATAACGCATGACAATTGGGTTTTAATTGGGTTTGGTTTTTTCCCGAGGGGAAAAATTTAAAAAGGAAAATAAGATTTTTTTAGGGGCCCACCCATTGGGAAAACTGTACAAAATTTTTTATAACAATTTTAAGTTCATCTAAAAATAAAATTTTTTAAAGAAAATAAAACCTTTTCATTTTTAGTTTTTTACTGGGGCCCAAAGAGTGAAAAGTTTTGAAATACTATTAGAAATACAAGTTTAATAAAGCCTTAAAATTGGCTGTCATTTCATACAAAACCGGGTGGGGGGTTTCCCTTTTCAAAAATTACAAGACTCAACATTTGGTCAAACAGTTAAAAATAAATTACCCCAAGCCAGATCAACCCATTTCTAACAACCCGCCATGCAGTTTTTTCTTATTTCAAAAAAGAAATTTAAAAAAAAGTGAAAAATTTTAATTTTTACTTTTTAGCTCACCCGGGAAAAGGCCAATTTAGCTTTTTTATTTCCTTTTTATATTTTCAACCAGTGAAACCCCTTGCAGCTTTCCCAATTTTTCCTCCCAAAAAAAAGTTTTTATAGCAACCAGTGGGTTTCCCTACAAAAAAATTGGGCTTTCCCCCCCAGCAACCATATATCCATACAACCAAAAATTACCATAGCAACCCCCAATTTCCCAAAACACCCCGTGAATCCCAACAATCATTGAAATTCCATTTACTTTCCCCCACACCAGTGGCTTCCCCTACAACAAGTTTTCCCAAAAATAATTCCCTTTCAGCCATCAACTTTCCATAGCCCAATAGAATCATTGACTTTTTTTGCAACTATGACTTACAAGCAACAGTCCCTAGGAACAGACTCCATATAACCAAATTTCTCCCTAGCAACCAATTTCCCTTTAATAGAACATTACATTTTAAAAAACCCTTACTTTTCCAAAAGCAACCAGGGCTTCCATTTCATCCAGTAATTTTCCCAAGCAACCCCAATTTACCCTTTTTTACATCCCGTGACTTTCCCAAAAAAAATATGATTCCCAGCAACCCTAAACTTCCCTAAAACCAGAGACTTTTAAAATTCAAACAAACCCCTTGACTTTCCCTAATAACATTGGGCTTTTCCCAAAAAAAAGGGAAATTCCCTAAAAAACATTACTTTTCCAAAAGAAATATTGTTTTTCGGGTAGCAACCCAGTGCTTTGGGGGAAAAACCCCTTACCCCTACAACCAGGGAAATTTAACAATCATTTTACTTTCCCTAGTGAACCCTTTCCCTTTTTATAGCCAACCCCGGACTTCTATACAACCAGTGAGCAATCATTGACTTTCATAAAAATCATTTAAAATTTTATAGCAATTTCATAGCAAGCCAACCAGGACTTTTAAGCAGGGCCCTCTTTTCCCGGGTCAAAGAAAAAAATTCTCGTTTTTAAAGTAAATTTAAACCCTTTTTATTTTGGAAAAAAAAGATAAAAAAAATTTATTCAATTAGATTAAATTTATAAAATTTTTAACTTTTTGAATAAAAAATATTTTTTTGCCAGAGGTTGAAAACCATAATTTAAATTCCCAAATTTTTCAAATAATTTATACACAACTTTTCCTTTTTATTTTTTTAGGAAAAAGTAACTTATTAAAAATAAATTTGCAGCAGCATTATATTATTTTAAAAAAATAGCTCCAAAATTTTTTTAAAGTTTTAAATTTTCCCAACAAAAAAAAGGAAATATTTTGTTTTAAAAAATAACCCATTTCAAAAATTATGAAAAAAAGCTTTTAAACCAAATTTAAAAAGACCCAAAAATTATCAAAAAAAACTTTTAAAAAAAAAACATGGGAAGGGGAAGGGCTGGGGTAAAACACGGTTTTTAAATCCAAAAATTTTTACCTAGAAAATTTTTAAAGGGCAATTTCTTTTTTTTTAACCGGTTTTGTCTTTAAAAAATGCATGTATATTTTTCATCCTTTTTTTATATTGGAAACTTATTTTCCCCTTAAATAACCCTTTTTATTTTCTTCAAAAATTAAAAACCCTGATGTTTAAAAAGTCAATTCACATGTATGTGAATCTTTAAATGGAAAGTATACCTGGTATCAATTGCATCTACTATAAACTGCCTGTGATAGTAAAATGATAAAAAAAAGTGTGTCAACTGCTTTATATTATATTGTGGTGACAACATTTTAATATTTTGAAACTTAATTATGTGTAGACATTGTGTAAAAAAATGTCTACCATTACCTAGCATATTTGGTTAAAAGCTGCATGCCTCCAGATGAGCAAAAATATTTCGCTAAAATCAAACCTGAGAAAAATATACTAAGATTATAGGAAAAGTATAAAGATTCAAACTTCTAGCAATTATTAACATGTTATGTGCGATTAATGAACAATTTTTCAGTATTAATAACTATATTTCTACTGCGTTACTAACGCAGTAAAGGCTATTTTTGCATATTTTGACCTCTTTATGGTACAAGTAATTTATATGGGTTGTAAGTGCCATTGATAATGTGTAAATTGCATTCCTTTGGTAACTTCACAAAATTGTACTGTTAAATACATTTTCAAATTTTTATGAAAATAAGCATGAATCTGGAGGCATGCTGCTTTCAATGTATTTACTTGAAGCCTTTTTGAAATACTCCAGAGTCAGCTCCATACTGGATTCTCTGTGAGGCAACATGATCATGCCGGAAATAGGGCCTATTTTTGATCCCTGGGATAATGGCCAAAATAGAGCATAAACCCATTATTTCTTGGTTAAGAGCCAAACACCTTTACCACTAGGCCACTGTTGTGCTTGTTTAGATACATGATGATGAACATACTAGCCTTTTTTTAAGAAATTACAAAATCTATAAATAGCCCACCTAAGACACAAGCAGCTCAAATGGCGAATTTTCCATTGTCTGTTATGGTATATCAATGTCCACAATTTTACATACACTGTATGGTATTTAATCACTGGGTAGATTTTGACGAAGCTTCACTGGTAGCTATTTTCTTAAGTATCATATCCCTAGGGTGTTTGTCACTTTCTTACATGGAGTAAACTTTCATGAAAACATAATCCCCATTATCTTCTTATCATAAAGTAAAATTTCTAAAGCTTAAATGTTTAGAGAGTAGCAATGTGTAGGGGCCTCTATAAAGTTATATACATGCATGTCATATGATAAAAATGACCCTGCACTGTGAACCTTTTTATTTACCTGTCCATTTACATAAACAAGCAACATGCATTGTTGGTCTGCAACTAAGGCATCTTTTTGTTATTGAATGCTATGAATATTTCCTTTATTATAAATTATATCAACTTCTATCTATTTTTAATATGAATTTTTGAAAGAATATACTGAGTGTTGGAGGCTTTAGGCAAATTGATGTACATGTACTTAATCAATTTCTTCTGTGTGCAACTTGACATACATTTATTAAGACATTTATTAAAAATTTCAACTTTCACAGAACACAGAAGTCATCAAGTGCCTTGGCACATATTTTGGGGCCGGGGTGTGTGATTAAATTGTTTTTAGGAAATTATGGCCCTTGCAGGTTTTTGTTCATACTGTTCTTACCACAAGGCCTAAGATATTTCTGAAGGGATTTTAACCTATTATTAGTCCCCTACCGGTTTACCGGAGGGGACTTTAGGTTTACCCTCCGTCCGTCTGTCCGTCCATCTGTCCGTCCGTCCGTCAGTCCGTCCGTCCACAAAACTGGATCCCGCGATAACTTGAAAAGTACTGAAAATATTTTTATGAAACTTGGTATATGGATAGATGGCAGTATGGAGATTATGCACGTCTTTTTCTTTTCTTCCTATGTTGAAAATTCTGGTTGCTATGGCAACAAATAGGCTAAAAATATGGCATATTTTACACATAAACTGGATCCAGTGATAACGCAAAAAGTACTGGAAATATTTTTATGAAACTTGACATATGGGTAGATGGCAGTCTTGGAATTATGCACGTCCTTTTCTTTTCTTCCTATGTTGAAAATTCTGGTTGCTATGGCAACAAATAGGCTGAAAATATGGCAAATTTTACATATAAACTG
The DNA here is from genome assembly GCF_026571515.1 of Ruditapes philippinarum. Taxonomy (NCBI): domain Eukaryota; kingdom Metazoa; phylum Mollusca; class Bivalvia; order Venerida; family Veneridae; genus Ruditapes; species Ruditapes philippinarum. The sequence continues at coordinate 215,873 of NW_026856403.1, forward strand.
TATCCAGTGATAAAGCAAAAAGTACTGGAAATATTTTTATGAAACTTGACATATGGGTAGATGGCAGTCTTGAGATTATGCACGTCTTTTTCTTTTCTTCCTATGTTGAAAATTCTGGTTGCTATGGCAACACATAGACTGAAAATATGGCAAATTTTACACATAAACTGAATCCAGTGATACATTTTGTAACTCAAAAAGTACTGGAAATATTTTTATTAAACTTGACATATGGGTAGATAGCAGTCTTGAGATTATGCATGTCTTATCTGTTCTTCCTATTTTGAAAAAATATCAGTTGCCTTGGCAACAAATAGGCTTAAAATATGGCAAATATAACAATATTTGTGATTAGTCAAAAAAAGCTGAAAATTATTATGAAATTGCATCTTTAATTCAAGAGTTATCTCCTCTTTAAGAATTTTGCTTTTAAAATGTTATATTTTGGTAACAGGGATGTTTCAAATATTAACTTTAGAGTGTCCTTGACAGTCCGTCTGTCTGTCTGTTCATAAAAACTGTTTCCTGTGATCACTTTTAAAGAACTTTTCCAACAAGTTTACTTAAAATAGAGAAAAATTGAAACATAAGTGAATGGCCAATGGCCCTTCAGAATGTTGATGGGGTTCTAACCGGTAGGGGACTTATGGATTGCTTGCAATACTATGATAATTGCTTGTTTATATTGACATAAAAAAAACCTTGTTTTGTGACAATTTCATGAGCTTGTTATTTGTATTTTTTGGTCTTGTGGTGAGTTTACGAACAAATTCTATTATATTAATTTTGTGATATCTGTTATTTTTTTATTTATTGAAATATTTACTTGATTATTTACTGGAGTTTGAGGTTTAACCCATGGCCTGCTAGCGGGACCTGATGTGACCAGTGCATACCAAAGTCAGCTGGCATGTCCGTGATGATATTGAAAATATTTGGCTGCAATCATTACATGAAATATTCACATCATATGCTACAGATGTACAAAACCATGTACAGTGACATCACCACTTGACGTATTTTTTGTCTCCGTGGTGAAGGAATGTGTCCTCAAGACATTTTTATTGTTCTGTGTAAATATTATAATCTTCTAATTAAGGCGTGTGGGATATTTAGAGCTGCCTGCAGGGATGAGGAGTATTGATTGGTACATATTATAGCAGATGAAAATGATAAAGTCAAACAATAAAATAAGAGTGCACAATCATTTTAATATGCAAGTACAAATATGGTACCATATTAAATGTCTGCAAATAGATTTGATGTTATTTAATATATATGAGAACATTGATATGATACTATATAAACAGTCTGGTTTAAGTGTCAGATCAATTATGTGCATCAGCAGTGCAATGAACAACTTAAGTACATTAAGTTTAAGTCTAGTCACTCCAAGTGATTTACGTTGTAAGTAACACTGTCTCGGGTTTCTGCAGCTGTTAAATTTTTGGTATGCTATAATGAAGCGTCACTGTAGTAATCTATGATTTCTTTTTATATTTGCCACACTCTGGGGTCATTTATTTTAAATAAACTTTAATGATAAAATTGGGAATTTTGCATAACATGCCAGAGGTATTCAGGGGTAAATTATTTTATCAAGGGAGACATGAGAATTATGCATAATATGTATACACTTTAAGAACATTTTTTATTAAATTAAATGATTTTTTCTGATTTGAGTTTTAAAAAATTGAGTACATATACATGTACATAAACAATGTTTATAAGGTATAAAATGCTAGATTAGTATGAAATGAACTGAGTACAGATATCGATTTGATGTAGTTATTTTTTGTTATTAACGCATATCACTTATCAATATGTAAGCATCCATTCTTTTTTTTGTGTACCTTTTAATTTATCGATTTTGGATGGGAATTTTCAGTGTAATTTTGGGAATTCAAAAATTGGAAAATTTGCTGTCTATTTTCTGTTGGAAATGGTGCCGTTTTCCAGTAATAGTTATATAAGGGGGGAAAAAACGTTGATTCTAATGAAAACACATTAAAATTTCCTTGTGTGAGGTCATATGGCCTGAAAGGCATGTACATGTACCATTGCTTCATAGACATCTACAAAAGATTCATGACCCTATGGTAAAATATTGCCCTTCACCAGGGTCTCATTTGTGACATTTAGACTTATATATGGACTATTAAACTTTAAAAAATATTCTGCTAAGAATCTAAATCAATTTTTGCATAATCTAGTGGCTGTCTACAAAAGTTGTATAAATTAGGCCCATTGGGTCAAAATTCGCCCCATCATGGGGGTTACTTAGTGTATATCAAATTATTTATTTTTTATGTGGGTGTCAGACAACAGGGATAAGATGTTCCCTACATGACCCTAATCTTTTCAATTTGAATTATCAGATTAGTGGATTATACATGTAATAAGAACTTCACCACAAAATAATTCTTCACAAAAGAACATATGTCAAATTGTTTGTGGTTAAATGTATTGTCGATTCAAATAAGATCAAGAATGGGAAATCTTAAATCTAAATGTAATATGTATTGTTATTCATATAAGGGATCAGAGTAGGGATCTATCGAATGTTATGTAGAATAGCCTATATATATACTGAATCTATACAAGTCTAATGAATACTCCGGGCCCTGTAGTCTAAAATTGCCCTGCCCACATCTTAATTATTCTTAATTGAAGAAATATGGTTTTTTATACCGATCGACCTCAGATGAGCGACATTAGAGCCATCAGGCCCTCTTGTTGTTTAGATAGTTGATAGTTTTAGATCGATTGATAAATGTAAATAGCCTTAAGTTATAAAATTGTTATTTTGTATGTTAATAGTATACATGTATACAATCATGTCTTTTCTTATATGTGGTGTTTTACATTTTTTACAAGAGTGTATTTATATTGTATTCATTAATTATAATATTTACATTAATTTCAGTAAATTATGTATCTATTCAATGTTAAGAACTGCTGTTACAATAATTGAACATATCAACCTTATTTATCATAATTCATGTCATAACACAGGCAATGAATTACAATGTCTGAAGATCAAACCTAATATTTCATATAAAAACAGCAACATGATAAATCCTGTATTTTCTAGTCATGCTTATCCCTACTGGTTTGACTTTTACTAGTATTTTGAATTAGGTGTTAAATGGATGTTAAACGGTTTAACCTAGATTTTTTTCTCCCTAAGTCTTCAAACTTCTCCCTGATGGGGTTGAGGGAGAAGTCACTTCTACCTTTATTTCTTGTCCAGCTAGAGCCTTTAAACTCCTACTTAAACTTTGATAATCTATTTATAAACAAAGAATATGCCATACATGTATACTACAATAGTAAGAATAAAACATATAATCTTTGAAATAAATAATTGTTTTATTTGGAATCACTATAAAAAAAGAGTGTAGAATATGGTTTATAAGAAAGTGATAACTGACAAACAATATTAATTGAAAACTCATTGGAAATCTTTACTAAGATAATGTAAAGATTGCCTCATATTATAGATTCCTGTTTAAGACTAAGCTGTTAACTTTCTGGATTTCTATTATTTTTATGCTCCTCAAAGGGAGAGCAGACGTCCAGCCGAAATGGAATAAGGGGCCATTTCTTGTTATTTTCTGTTGTTTAATAGAGGGTCAATGGTCCCTAACTCTATTGTTACAGAATTAAGTCTTTTGTTCTTTTTTGGTCTGTGTACAGTTAGATGGCCCCATATCTCGGTAGTGCATATAGTAGTCACCTTGTCCGTCCATTGTGCTTGTTCGGAGCATAACTTGAAAACCCTTGGACATAATTGCACACAGTGGTAGTCGGCATTGAGGCAGAGTGCAGTGTCAAAGAACCATAACTCTATTTTGCCCTGTATTTGAAATTTTATTTTAACTGTTGTTCCAAAGGCAACAATGAAATAAATTTACTTTTTTATTGTTGTATTTATAGAAGTTGGCTGAATATACAAAATGTAGTAAATACTGAAACATGTAATAAACTTTATAAAGCTGGGAAAACAACCTAATGTTGTCTATTGATTTCTATATTTAGAAACCCATAAATGAGTCCTTGGATCTTATCAGTTACTTCAGTGACATTTTGTATAATGGAATTGCAATAAAAACCTGCGTATTAAAATTGAAGTAAATTAATGATCATGTAGAAACATCTGTTTCTGGCTTTAAAATGATAGATAAGATACTGTGGATAGAAAATTTACAATATTACTTTATTTTTATTTGGATTTTTAAACATTATACCCTATATCCATTTGTTTTTATTTAAACTCGAAAACAAAAATAATACAGGTTTTGTACATGAACATGCTCAATCAGTCTCCAAGCCTGCAACATGTACAATGTTGCATTCTTGGGCATTCTTTATTGATTCTGTTGTGGGAAATTTGTGGCAGAGTGATTAAGGTTGCTGACTTCAAACCTGGGTGACCTACTGTTCACCTCTGTTGGTACAAATCCCGCCGAGGAACATTGGTGGTTCTACGTAGATGCTCATACCTTAAATAAAAAGGTCTTACTTCACAAGTAGTAAAGCTGGAATGTCAACATATACTGAACCAAAAAAAAAACTTTCGCAAAGTATGTGCCAGTTGTTCAAGGGTACGGTACCACTTAGATGTACACACTTATATACATGTAGTAGCTTGTAAAACTCGTTTTGTTTGCAAAATTGGTCAGCTAATCCCGGTATATAAGCCCAATATGTTTATTCAACGTAAAAATCGAGTTTCAAAAGGATTGAAAAACTGTACTAACATATATCTACATTCAAACTTGGAGAAAGTTTCTTTTTTGTTTCAGTATATAACCTAGTCTGTGTTGGTGCAAGTTAAACCCATCCGAAAAAACTTCATTGTTAACATTGATTCATTCACTATCATCTCTTCACAACAGGCACACATTGTGAAACCTTTTTCTTTGTTTTTTAAGGGAAAACATGTCTTATATAGCAAAATATTTTAATGGAGCTGATTATCATTACATAGCAATTGACTGCATGGCTAATTTTTGGATATTGTTTGAACATACATACACTTGTATTTATTCAAGAGATTATGAATTCAAGAGGAAATTGATCTGCATATATTAACGAAAATGAATCTTAATTTACAGTAGTGATATTTCTACGAGGTCAAACCATAATTGTGAAATATTGCAATATACATGTAGTTCACCTGTACTAAAGTTTTCATTTTTGAAATGTCAGAAGCTCTCTACACCTTTATGTAAATATGTTTAAAGATAAATGTTTATAACACTCTTAGGCATTTTATTTCACAATAATAAACAATAAAAACTAATGGCATTTGAGCATTTACACGGTTGCAGTGCTTGAAACTGCTGAAATATATGATAGCATACTGTTTATTGATAAATTTTATAGACAAAAATATTGTAAGTACCATGGTAGAAGCTGCAACTATAATTTCTTTCATGTGGAGCATCATCAAATAAATGTACATATGAAGTCTGGTATTTTTCAAAGCTGTACCTCACTGTAATTTCAGGTGGAGCATCATCTGATATTCAAGCATTATTCAGAGTTATACCTCACTTTAAATTAGGTGGAACATCATCTGATATTCAAGCATTATTCACAGAGATACCTCACTTTAAACTGGGTGAAGCATCATCTGATATTCAAGCATTATTCAAAAATATATCTTACTTTAAATTAGGTGGAGCATCATCTGATATTCATGCATTATTCACAGATATACCTCGCTTTAAATTAGGTGGAGCATCATCTGATATTCAAACATTATTCACAGATATACCTCACTTTTAATTAGGTGGAGCATCATCTGATATTCAAACATTATTCACAGATATACCTCACTTTAAATTAGGTGGAACATCATCTGATATTCAAGCATTATTCACAGATATACCTCACTTTAAATTAGGTGGAGCATCATCTGATATTCAACCATTATTCACAGATATACCTCACTTAAAATTAGGTGGAGCATCAGCTGATATTCAAGCATTATTCAAAGATATACCTCAGTCACTTTAATTTCAGGTGGAGCATCATCTGATATTCAAACATTATTCACAGATATACCTCACTTTAAATTAGGTGGAGCATCATCTGTTATTCAAGCATTATTCACAGATATACTTGCTTTAAATTAGGTGGAGCATTATCTGATATTCAAGCATTATTCACAGATATACCTCGCTTTAAATTAGGTGGAGCATCATCTGATATTCAAACATTATTCACAGATATACATTACTTTAAAGTAGGTGGAGCATTATCTGATATTCAAGTATTCTTCACAGAGAGACCTCACTTTAAATTAGGTGGAGCATCATCTGATATTCAAGCATTATTTACAGATATACCTCACTTTAAAGTAGGTGGAGCATTATCTGATATTCAAGCATTATTCACAGATATACTTCACTGTAATTTCAGGTGGAGCATCATCTGATATTCAAGCATTATTCACAGATATACCTCACTCTAAAGTAGGTGGAGCATCATCTGATATTCAAGCATTATTCACAGCTGTACCTCACTCTAATTTCAGGTGGAGCATCATCTGATATTCAAGCATTATTCACAGATGTACATCACTCTAATTTCAGATGGAGCATCATCTGATACTCAAGCATTATTCACAGCTGTATCTCACTCTAATTTCAGGTGGATCGTCTTGCAGTATTCACAGATGCTCCTCACTGTAATTTCACATGGACCATTTTGATTCATCTGGATTTAATCACAGATATTCCTCACTATAATTTCAGGTGGAGCATTGTCCAACAGTCTGGCGTTATTCACAGATGTACTTCACCTTGGTAGTGATTTGATCAGTTTCCTGATAAGTCTTTTATCAATGTACCTTGCCAAGAAGCATGCCACCCGTAACATGTCATTTGGCTATCACAGAGCAGGTATATATTTTCTCGACAAATAAGACACAACACAAGTCACTATCATTCCATGCTTTGTATATCACAAATATGCTTGTTCATTTGGTATGTTTTAATCTAGTATGTTACAGTATTTTGAAATATTTAGGCATGCACTTAATTCATTGGGGTTATAAGGCATGCACTAAATAGTTCATTGGGGTTATAAGTAAAATCCGAATATAGATCTTTTATATCTGTATCTTGTTGGCAATGTTTGTATTATGTCTTTATTTATCCATCTCATCATCATTTGGGTGATAATTAATCGTATTTTATCATATTTTAGGTGATAATGAATAATTTTATTATCATTAAGGTGATAATGAATAATTTTGTTACATTAAGATGATAATGAATAATTTTGTCATCGTTAAGGTGATACTGAATAATTTTGACATTGTATAGGTGATGATTAATGATCATTTTATCATGATTAAGGTGATAATTAATAATTTTATCATTATTAAGGTGATACGGAAGAATAATTTTATCATCATTAAGGTGAAATGAATAATTTTATCATCATTTAGGTGTTAATGAATAATTTTATCATCATTTAGGTATAATGATAATGAATAATTTTATCATCATTTAGGTGATAATGAATAATTTTATCATCATTTAGGTGATAATGAATAATTTTATCATCATTTAGGTGATAATGAATAATTTTATCATCATAAAGGTAATAATGAGTTATTTTACCATCATTTAGTTGATGAAATATGATGTGTATTTCAGAGGTTCTAGGAGCTCTATTCAGTGTGTTCATCATATGGTCGGTGACTGGAGTGTTAGTTTATGTTGCTATAGAAAGAATTATAAAGGAACATTATAAAGATGTGAAAGCAAATGAAATGTTGATAACAGCAACACTAGGTGTAGTTTTTAATATAGTGTAAGTTGTTCATTGTTTTCATATCTATCCTAGTCAATCTATGCTCGTCAAATCATGTTGATGCATTTCTACATAGCTTATTTACTACTGAAGGTTTTCATTTTATATTTTTCAGCAGGATCATGGTGACAGTCTCTGTGGAAGACCAATAACTCTAGCATTGACTAATACTGAAGTATTCCCCTCTGATAACATTTTACAAATGTTCTAAATTTTACCATTTTATGTAAAAATGTTAATTTCTGCTTTGGCAGGTGATAGGAGATGTATGTGTGGACATTGCCTTTCATTTTTCAGTATTGTTCGTTAAACTGCGTCTGCAGCATTTTTGTATTGCTGTTTTGGGTGTTAAATTATTATTCCATTTTTCTTGATTTTGTTTAATATTTCTAGTTAAATTCATAACTATAGATGATTGAAAATTGTACAAAGTTTTTGTTTTACTGTAGCATTGAGAAAAGTTTAGCTTGCTGTTCATCTAATAGCTTCTGTTCTTAATTTATATCAACCAACACATGCTCACCTACTTTTTTGTAACCCTGACTTCATATGTTCAATCTAGTTAAAAAAATGACAATCTTTAAACATTAAAAACAGGGAATTCTTGTAAAGGTATTGTATTCTAATATAATACAGTAATGAAAATGACATAAGCTCATCAACTTCTGATAAACATCTGTTTAAATGATAATGCCTTAATTGATTTATCTGTGTGTGTGGCATTAAATATTATCAATTGTATCACATTTTTGGACTCCAAATGTTTACCAAGATGGTAGTCCACCAATCCCCTTTATCTATGATTGCATCCCATTCCTTTATTGAAGATTGGACCCTCTTATCAAGTGTATCATCATCACCTCCCTTTTATCTATAAAAAAACTTACCCATAATCCATGATAACAATCCACTGTCTTATATGTAATGACAACTGCCCCTTCATAAACATGCTGACAACCTTACCCTCTTATTCATGACAACAGCCCCAACCATTTATCCATGATGACAACTCCACCCTCATAACAATTATGACAATCCTAGCCTCTAATCCATGATGACAACCCCATCCTTCAGTATATGATGACAACCCTAGCCTCTTATCCTTGATGACAACCCTGCCCTCTTATCCTTGATGACAACCCCATCCTTCAGTATATGATGACAACCCTAGCCTCTTATCCTTGATGACAACCCCACCCACTTATCCTTGATGACAACTTCATCCTTCAGTATATGATGACAACCCTAGCCTCTTTTCCATGAAGGCAGCCCCACCCTCTTTATCAATTATGACAATCCTAATCTTTTATCCATAATGACAATCCACTGTTTTATTTGTAATGACAACCAGGCCCTCTTATCAATGATTGCAACCCCACCCTCTTACCAATGATGACAACCCAGCCCTCTTATCAATTATGACAATCCTAATCTTTTATCCAAAATCCATGGTGGCAAGCCACTGTTTTAATTGTAATGACAACCCCATCCATGATGACAGTTCCAGGTCCCATTAGGTATCAACTCATGTTTGAAATAAAACATAGTTTTGCACTTCAATTTTTCTGATCTTATTTTTGAGTTGATTGATTGAATAAATGATTGATTGATTGATGAACTTAACAATGAAATCAAATAAATAAATTTAAAATGATGGTAAGACATGGAAAAGAACAGAGAAACAATTTGTAATATGCACAAGTATTTGGCACAAAATTGAGATATTTGAAAGAAAGGCATTGGTAATGCTGCGATCTTTTTTCACATTAATTGAAGTGACAGTACAGATGCAATATGATACAATCACCAAGGTCGTAAACATTATTAATTACAATGCCGCATAATGCCACATGGTGTTACATATCAAATTATGATGTACCAAACAAAAGAGTAAATGAATGTTCATTATAACATGCCTGATAGAAATAGAAATCATGTCAATATATTGAATGTTAAGCTCTTGACTTGTAATTTAATCAAAGTTATGTGGCAAGCAATCCTTTTTAGCTACAATGTAATCAAAATGATCCACGTCATGACAAAACCAACATAATGAGTTTGCGACCAGCATTGATCCAGACTAGCCTGTGCGGATGCGCAGTCTGATCAGGATCCATGCTGTTTGCTATCAGTTTCTCTACTTGTTTAAGGGTTTGTAAGCAAACAGCATGGATCCATGCTGGTCGCAAACGCAGTACGTTGGTTTTGTCATGGCGCGGCTCATTTAATTCTGACGTGTCGTGAATCCACACTTCAGAAATTTTTATTTTTAATGCCCAAGCTCATTTGATTAATTTAGAACATAATTTTCTGCAGTAGTAAAATTTTGTTTATTGTTTATTACAGGATGGGAATAGTTTTACATTCAGAGAAGTGTTGCGGTAAATCACAGTCACGTCCCAGTTTTGGTCATGGGCACGGGCATAGCCACGGGTCTGGGCATTCTCACAATTCTCATTCCAGTCATACAAATGACAATGGTTATCAAAGGTAAAGGTACTTTATATTGTAACATAGCAATAAGGGCACAAAGTATATATTATAGAAATTATTATCATGAAATATGGATTTTCATGGTACATGACTGTTCTTTTAAATGGCGTACCTATTTCATTTGAAATCTAGCTGAAAATGGTGAGTACCAGGTTAAAACAATATCTTATCCCCATATGTTTCTGGTTTGTTTTGTTCAAGTTTATTATATTAAATATATCAGTAGCTAGTAGATGATTTGTTTATTGGGACACCATGTTTTTTTTGTGGGGGGGGGGGGGGGGTTAAACTGCAACAATTTAATTAACTTATAAATAAGTAATCAATCAACTTAAAAAAAAAATGTTGAACCATTGTTATATATAAACCAGTTGTGAGGTGCATTTTGTTATAGCATAAGTCCATTGTCATCCCTTGGTACAAGTGAGGTTTAGTTCAAAGAAAATTGTCATCTCAATCAAGAGAGTATGAATTACTTACATTACTGGATCTCTGTTGTTCTAGTATAATTTTTCTAGACTTCTGTTTACAAACTTTACTTTTTTTTGAAAGATCTGTACCACCTCTGTGATATGGATAGGTAATCTAAACTTTCAGGATTTATTTCACAGAAAATTGATTGACAGTCTGTTTTCACAGTAAACATTTATTATTTTTTATTGCTGTCTCCAGACATGCTGTGTACACAATGGTACTGTGGTATTATATAACCCAGCTTGACACAGCTGCTGCATAAAATGCTTGATGGTTTTTTATTGTTTTAGATAAATCATGACAAGACATGCAGATACTTAAGTGTTAGGTTTAGAAAATGGAGAAGATAAAAATAGATTTAGTGTTCTCTTACCTTCTTGTCTAAGGATCATGAGAAATTTTGAGATTAGTTACTTGATATCTACTTTATGAAAGACATAAAAACATTTTGTAATATTTCATTTTCTTTTATTTATTTTTTTTGCAATACATGTATCTATTTTCTTGTAAATGTTTATACTGTAAAATCTAGCGCATAATTGAAAACTGCGTAATAAATGTTTTCACAGCAAAATAATTATAAGATACTTTCTTGCATATTAGACTAGCATTTCTGTGAGTTTTACCCATGCTGGAAATTTCATCTGGCATGGGGGATGCCAGATGAGTTGCGTTCCATACAACAATGTCATTTTAGCGCATTTTGTGAATGAACCATGTTATAATAACGTCATTTTAGAAGGGAACTATGTGCTTAGGATGACGTCATTTCGCCGTTGTTATTCAAGTTGCACATTCATATGCTATTGTAAGAATATAGTTATGGATGAAAGGACATTAATTTCCATAAACAAATTATTGAGGTAAACCATTTAAAATATGAAATAATATTGTATGATATGCAAGAAAAAATATCTGACATATGTTTGCGATTCAGGTCGTATTGTCCGTCCCTCGGGAACTCTCCCATGAGCGATAACTCAGCAAGCCTCGTTACTGCCAAATGTGCAGGGTCCCTTCGGGGTGAATTTTCCGATCTGAACCGTAAACATATTATTAATCTGCCAAATTTTTTTTTTTTATTGTGTCTTAATGTTAACCTTATTATTGGAAGTAACTGCCTACCTCTCCATATAAATCATTTTAAACAGAGCATTAAGGATCTTGTCATCAAGAAAATTATCCTGAAAGACATGATTGTGCCTTGTCAGCCATCTATATTTACAGATCCTAATTTTGTACACCTAAAGATAGTTCTAATAAGCCAAGTTTTTAAACATCTGTTACCTGTGAAATATTCAAAGAAAACTGAATAGAATTATACAGTATCATGCATAATAGCAATAATTTGTAAGTAATTCCAGAAATGCAAAACATTGTGCAAAATAGATAATGTGCAAGCAGTTATTGTCTATAAGAAACTTTCTTTTACGTTAATTTTACATTTTTCTCTTAAGATCATAAAAGTAATCTTAGTTTTTCCTAATATTTTTAGGGCACCAAATCACAGTCATTCACACTCTGGGGGCAGGGAGCATGGAGACTATGAACCGTTACTTCCAGATGAAGAAAATCTACAAGTGGAGGAAGAAGATGATCTCAGAAATCCAGAATTGCCTTTGTCAGAATCCACTGAAAAACCACATCCAAAGAATATAAATGTTAGAGCAGCTTTTATACATGTGATAGGAGATATTATACAGAGCATGGGTGTACTTCTTGCATCCATTATAATTAAGTTAAAGGTAAGAATAATTAATGCAGGATGCCGTAAAATTAACAATGTGATGAAAGTACCAAAAATCATGCTTGTCAATATTAGGATTGCATGTATGTGTGTGCGCATCTGTGAGTAATGTATGTATATTAAAAATTTGATTGCTGTTTTGTTTCAACAGCTTTTACTTCTTAAAAGTGAGCCGCTTTTATTTAATGTCAGTGTACAGCTATAAGAAATATTCAATGTATATAGTACTGATAAAGAGATAGAAAAGAGTAAAAGGTTTTAGATATTGGTCAATAGTTACCTGTGAACTGTTTACATAATTTACATGACCTTTTCCAAGAATTTGGTTTTGTTCAGCTAAAATATTTCTGTTCAAACTTGATTACGACATTCATGGTTTTTTACATGCAGTATAATCTGAGTGTCAACAAAATTAATCATGTTGAAAATACCATCTAAAAAATGACACAAATATTTATAAAAATGTCTTAGAAATATGTTACAATGCACATCTTGTTATGTCATTTTAAATTTGTATTTTGGACTTGTAGATCATTTAATACAATATGCTGACATCTTATGCCATCATCTCATGCTCATTGTCATCACAAAACAATATACACAAATTTCAAACTCTTATATTTATTCTAACCTCCCCATTATTTAAATCTTCCCCCAGCACCTTATATACCCCCAATACAACAAAGTTTGGAAATCAACATATGACATTGATAGTTCAGTTTTGTCATGAAACCAAGTTCTAAAAACTGCTGTTAGCCTATTAAGTAGAGTAAAGATTATTCCGATATTTCTGTAAGATAAAGATCTAACCTTGACAAAATTTAATGAATAGGTTTATTTATATGTCAACATATGTCATATTGTTTATTGGATCCATGTTATTAAAACTTGTTTTTCCTGTTTATCTTACAATGTTTTAAGATTGTTTATCTTTATGTTGTACCATATTTTAATGTGGTAGCCATATTTTGAACATTTATTAAATTCTTACAATTGTTAGAAATAATATTTTCATTTTACTGAAGCTGTAATGATTGATTGTGAACTTTATACAACAGTCATATTAAAATCCTCAAGTTTTAATTCCTTCAATAAGTAAGTAATCATTATTTTCACTATTCCAATGTATGCATAAGTTTATGTTAATCAGAATACAAAATTGTCAGGTTTTCAAGCTTTTAGGTGCCATGATTTATACTACAACAATTTTACAACAATGTAAAATATAAAGGTTATTTATATTTACCAAGTCTGCTTAACAAATTTAGCAGAAATGTAATAAATTCAGAAATTGCAGTTTTAGAGATTTTTTTTTTTTTGCAAAGAAAAATCCAGGTGATTTAAAATAGAGCTGATTGTTTGTGATTGAAATATAAAGATATCTTGAAGATACCCTATTTAAAATGGCATACTTAGGAACAATATACAAATGTACTTATGTTTGATCATTAACAAATTTTCATTTAGCAGATTTTATAAAAATGCGAAATAAAAATGACAGCATTTAGCATCAATTCTTGGGCATCATTGCCAGTTTTATTTCTTAATATTTTATCATAGACAAAAAGCTAGACATTATCTATAATTGTTTTGTTTTTGTCTCTCATTTCAGCCGGAGGAAAAGTACAGACTTGCTGATCCTATATGTACATTCCTATTCTCTATACTTGTTCTGTTTACAACTGTTAATGTATTGAGGGATACCCTTAGGATAATCATGGAAGGTAAGATAACTCCTCATGGATAAACATATTTTATCTCTATTTTATTTGTGTCTGACTGTCTGTCTGTGTTTCTGATGGTATATCCTTCTGTCTGTCTCTAATGTTAAGAGACCTAGGAAGTTAGAAGTTTAGGAAGTCAATGAATAATGTATATGAGCACATTAACAAATCTGTCTGCATTATTGTTAGCTTTCTCCTTATGAATAATTTACAACATACATGTAGTTTTTTTTTTGCTCCTAATTGGTGAACTAACTTATAATTGACATTTGTAATTTACTAACTCTAATCAAAACAAATCTGTAACCCTAATATTTACCCGTATTGAAAACACAGCATTCTGCCACTTGACACCTGTGGACAGATTTTAAAGTCTTGCCTATTTCCCAAGTTCATCTTGATAAATTGAACTATGCTATAAACTCAAATACTTTTTTCATGTGGCTATAAATAAAGATTGAAAAGATTATCTAATTATGATTTATAGAGTTTTCACTTTTACTTTAGTATATAACATTTGAATACCTTTCACCTGCTATAAACCTGTTTAACACCTCATTAATACAAAAACATATCCATGGCATACTTAAAAAACACAAAAGTAATAGGCATTTGATTCAAGATCTTGAAAGTCTGTATCAGAGTGGTGAAGGTAGTTGTCTTCGAACCAGTTGTCCACATTACTGTGAGTGTAATTCCTGTCATGTACTATGGGTTATGTGAAGAAGCTAATCAGCTAGCTTATGAAATTTAGGTGGTTCCACTCTAGGTGGTGCCTGTTTATGCCTGTAATAATGCCAGGAGAGGCACCTAAGGTCTTCCTACACCAGTAGAGCTGGAATATTGCCATATGACTATAAAGAAGTGTTGATCTGTCTTAACTCCCCCACCCCCCCAAAAAAAAAACCATAAAAAACAAGCAAACAAAACCACTAAGATCAGTGACCTAGCAACTTGCATGTGGACATTCCAGTATTGTTTAAAGTAGTAATAATTTTGATGATATAATATAATGTGACATTGTTTTATTGTTTACAGGTGTACCACGGGATACAGATTATTTCTCTATAAAACAAAGTTTACAGAGATTAAACGGTGTTAAAGCTGTACATGGTCTTACTGTCTGGTGTCTGACTTTAGAGAAAAATGCTCTAGCTGTTCATTTAGCAATAGGTAGGTTGGTTGTATAGTTGATTATAATTTACTTTTATAAATCAAACCCAAATAGATCTCAGGTGAGTGATCTATGGCCATAATGCCCCTCTTGTTTTGTTTATTTGTCTGTTTGAATAAAGTGAATGGACATGATTGTCTATTTTGAATTAAATAAATGGAGAGGATTTTCTGTTTGAATAAAGTGAATGGACAAGATTGTTTGTTTTGAATAAAGTGAATGGACAGAATATTACAATTGTGCAACCTATCAGTTATCAACTCTGATATTTTTTGCGCAGTTTTCTTTTTTCAATCTTTTATAATAAATGATCTTTATAAACATTTGATATGCTGCATATGTCTAAGCAACAGATATTGTAAGTAAAAAATCACAGAACTGTCAATACATAACTTGTATTTGAGCAAATATGATTTATAATGCTGACAAAATACATGCTTGTCTATGTAACATGTTGTCCGTTGAACATTTCTCACAATCACATTCAAAATGCCATTATTATGTCAGGGTTAAACAACAATATAAATCAAATGTTTCTACATGTATTTATGATCTGAACATGGCATAAAATTTGATAGATTTGGTTTAAACATATTTATTTAAGCTTGATTGCCAAACAAGTCCTTGCAACATATATTAATCACTTTCGAGTCTGCTTCCTGGAACCAACCAGTACTGGTTTCATATGAAGAAACATAGTTGTGACCGAAGTAGGGCTTGAACCCATGATCTCTGGGTTGAGAGGCAGACACATCAACCACTAGGCAACCGCTCCCCTTTATGATAGATTTAGTCTTAACATTTTGTTTTTTTTGGTGTTGATGTTATGAACTACAAGTTTAAATGATTTCTTCAATACAAGTCTTAATGAGAAAGGTATAGTATATTATAGGAACATTGTTTTTCATGAGAAACTAGAGTTCATTTAGAAGTGACTGAATGTTTGGAGTCTCCCTAGGAAGAGATAAAAAGCTAAAAAAGCACCTTTGTTTTTCATGAGACAGGAAAGTTTAACTGGAATGTGGGGAGTCCCCCCCCCCCCCAGGAAGGGATAAATGTTTCTTGCTTTGCTTATAAAGGTACCTACTTTTAGCACTTCATGATGAAACAGCCTAGCTCTGGCCCAGTGGTATAGGTTGTCTTCTGTTAAACCAAAGGCTCTGGAGTTCAAATCCTTCTTTCGGTCTTGCCCATCTGTGCTGATTATTCCAAATAGTGAACTTGACAGTGATTTAAATTAAGACTTTAATTTAAATGTTTAAGTTTAAACTTTTTTTGAAATAAATAAAGACTTTCCATATTTCAGATAAGACAGTGACCCATCAACAAGTATTGTTTGAAGCTTCCAAGGTGCTAAAAGATAACTTTAACCTTTTACATACCACCATACAAGTCGAAGACTACAGGCCTGCCATCATGGCCAGGTGCTATTCTTGCCAGGAACTGAAGAAGTAGTTACCGTGGCAACTGCTTCAGAAATGCTCAGTTTGAAATTTATTTGTCTCCACGCATCAAATTTATCATAAATTCATACTACATAGAAAAGAAATGCATGTCTTGAGAGTTTATGACAGATTGCAGATTTTTTTGCACATTATATAAATGAATGGAAAAGTGATACATTTTATTTAAATAAATGGTAAAGTGATATATTTTATATAGATAAATGAAAGAGTGATACATTTTATATAGATAAATGGAAAAGTTATACATTTTATATAAATAAATGGAAAAGTTATACATTTTGTATAAATAAATGGAAAAGTTATTCATTTTATATAGATAAATAGAAAAGTGATAATTTTTTCCAAAAATGGAAAAGTGATACTAGTACATTTTCCAAAATGGAAAAGTAGCAACTTTTTTCCAAAATGGAAAAAAGTAGTGATACATTTTTGGGAAGTGATACATTTTTCCAAAATTGTAATTTAGAAATTTAGAAAATCAATTACAAAGTAATTTAGTGGGTGTATTATATGGGTTGTTATTATCACAGAATATTGTGTTCATCTGTAACCATTTAACTCCACCAAAATGTTGATACATTGTAATATAGTACATGTACCTATCCAACTTACACCAAAAAACAACTTTGAAATTATTGTAAATGATAAAGGTTCATCTTGACCATCGTGTCTAATTAAGTCTTTACCTGATGAATTTATGTAATTGGTTTGTCCAGTTTTTAATTGGCGCCATGCAATGTTTAAGGGATTTTAATATCAAAATAGAAGAATTAATCTACCAACAGTATAGAGCCTGGTCAGTCATGCAGGTTGGCCTGGTTATATACTGGTGGCAAAAGGCCAATCATAATTATTCATTTGGAGCATCTGAAGGGTTTAATGATATGTTATTAACACATTATCATGCTTTGTTTGTATGCATTATATTAATAGGTCTTTTTATCATGACTCAGGATATAATGCATTACTATGTTAAAATCATTTAAATCAGACAAACTTGTGAGTCTTATTTTGATAAAGATGGAAAACGTATACTCATTTCCAGACACCTTTGATTAGATATCATATGGGTGAAATGGAATTTGTTAAGTAAATATCCATAATAGTTTATTAAGAAATAGGTTTTATAATATTTGGGCTATTGTTTTACTATTGTATAGAATGATAACAGGTGTAGACTACTGTATGAATATAAAATTAAATTCTATTTTTTTTTATTTGAAAAGAAAGGTGCATTATATCTAAATCTATGAACAGATCAGAACATACGTTAAACAACACAATCTGAGTTTTGGTGCAAAATTAATTTCTAACTCTTTTGATAATATACGAGACACAAAATGTAAATACAAAGTTGCATCAGTATTGACTATTGTTATATAATTTTACTATCCATTGCTTAATTTGACTTGTGATAATATTATAAAATTGCACCAGTACAGTTATATTATTATTATACATTTGCTTATAATTGAATGATTTGTTATTCACAAAGTAATTATTTGTATATTTTTGTACAAAACTAATCTATATATACATTATTAGATATCATTGCCTGATTGCTTTCTTCAGTACTGTTTTTTACCTGCTTACTATGTTTTCTTCTACAGTAGCTAAGATACAAGATTCAGTCTTGTCAAAACTCATTACATTGTCAAGAGAAAAATTGCCCATAGCTCAGTTGCACAAATACTTGTTGCTTTACGACATTTCTTTAGTAAGTAAAAATAAATGGCATGAAATTATGAAACCACACCTGTACTTAATGGAATTAACTCCATGCCTGCTGGTGGCAACTGTTGCCAACAGATTCTACCAATGGTGTTGTTGGTGTTGGTAGTATACCCTCCAGATCATGAGAGTATGCTACCTTTGAAAATTCACCAGAGCACAGTTCGGCCACCACATCGTTCCTGGGCAGGCTGTCAAGCAGATTACCAGTACTAGTTGCCTTCACTTTCACAAGAAACTAATAACGTCTGTACATGCCAGAACAGAGGTACAGTGGGAATGACCATTGAAAGGATTCATGATCAATCACAACAAAGGTGACCTGCACTGTGTGGGAATTGAACCAACACTACCTATTGAGCCAGATTCTACCTAGGCAACCAGTACCCAGTTAGATACCAACAATTTGAGGATGACTTTCCATCTATCTGATCATGGTCTGCACAACATGTATTTGCTATTCAATCTGTAGTTATTTTGAAAATTTTCCTAAAATGATTAATGGTTTTGTCCAGAAAAAAAGATAAACATTAGTCCATTGAGTGTTGTAAGGATTAAATATTTTTTTATAATCCTGTCAGCATGCTGAAGGTTTTCCTTTTGTTTATCAAACGACTGCTTTGTCACCATCTGTTTAGTTGTAATAAAAAAAACCCATTCACTCACAGATGTCATGTTATAATTCAATGAAACATTGTTTCAAACAACATTTTATCATAGATGAAATTATATTTATATTCATGTACAGTTTAATGCATCATTTTAAATTTCCATAACTGCTTTTGTAGTTTAGAAAAGTACAACAAAAATTTGAAAGTTCATAATTTTCAAACTGGGCATTCAAGCTATGTAATTATTCTGAGTCATGTACAATGTGTACAATAGTAATGTTAATTCTGTACAATGTGTACAATAGTAATGTTAATTCTGTACAATGTGTACAATAGTAATGTTAATTCTGTACAATGTGTACAATAGTAATGTTAATTCTGTACAATGTTAGTAATGTTAATTCTGTACAATGTTTGTAATGTTAATTCTGTACAATGTGTACAATAGTAATGTTAATTCTGTACAATGTGTACAATAGTAATGTTAATTATGTACATTGTGTACAATAGTAATGTTAATTCTGTACAATAGTAATGTTAATTCTGTATATTGTGTACAATAGTAATGTTAATTCTGTACATTGTGTACAATAGTAATGTTAATTATGTACATTGTGTACAATAGTAATGTTAATTCTGTACAATAGTAATGTTAATTATGTACAATGTGTACAATAGTAATGTTAATACTGTACAATAGTAATGTTAATTCTGTACATTGTGTACAATAGTAATGTTAACTCTGTACATTGTGTACAATAGTAATGTTAATTCTGTACAATAGGAATGTTAATTCTGTACAATGTGTACAATAGTAATGTTAATTCTGTACATTGTGTACAATAGTAATGTTAATTCTGTACATTGTTTACAATAGTAAAGTTACTTTTGTACAATGTGTACAATAGTAATATTAATTCTGTACATTGTGTACAATAGTAATGTTAATTCTGTACATTGTGTACAAAAGTAATGTTAATTGTACAATAGTTATGTTAATTCTGTACATTCGGGTTATGAGACAATCAAACATTGCTAAAATTCATTGTTGCATTTTTAGAACTGTTCCTCTTGTCATAATCTCATTAATTTTTTTTCTAAATACATGTACTTTGTATGAAGTTATTTCTGCTAATTACATGCAGTTTAAATAAAAAATACATAAAAAAGTTATTGCATGTGATGAAGTGTTCTTTAAAGTGGCATATAAAGTATTTTGATTACATTTTGGTTGAAACATAAAAACAATAATCAGACTTTTAAGAGATTGTATGATTGTGTATGATTGTGATATTTTGTATGCTACAGAAATAATGTATTTTTTCATACAAATAAACAGGCTGGTTAAAACTGGTTGAATTAAGAAATAATATATCCCAAACAGTGTTTTTATCGCTCAATAAAATCACTGATTGGAGTTTGGATGAGAGGAATTATATCACAAGGGCGTAGCCCGAGTGATATAATGATGCGCATCCAAACAACAAACAGTGATGTTATCAAGCTATAAAATCACTGATTTGGATTTATTATTTCAATTCTAACATGATATCAACATGTATAATGATTATGTCACATGTCTAAATATAGAACGTCAAACTGTGACTTTATTGCATATTCTAACACGACCCGCATTTTTCCCTATTGAATATAGAAGAACCGAAAGTGTGTGTTATTATGCTATAAAATCACTGTTTGACGTTCTATATTTAGACATGTGACGTAATCATTATACACGTGACGTAACCACTAAAAATGTGACGCGCTGACAATAAGTACGGACACAAATCAGACGCAATTTAGCTAATTATCATGTATGGGCAGCATTTATTTGTTGATGTCGTGTTAGAATCGAAATAATATATCCAAATCGGTGATTTTATTGCTTGATAACATCACTGTTTGACGTTCGGATGTGCATCATTATATCACTCAGGCTACGCCCTCGTGATATAATTCCCCGCATCCGAACTCCAAACAGTGATGTTATTGAGCAATAAAATCACAGTTTGGGATATATTATTTCTTAAATAACACACACTTTTGGTTCTTCTATGTTCAATGGGGAAAAATGTGGGCAGTGTTAGAATAAGAAATATAATAATAGTTTCTATGATGTTGTTTTGAAGAAATGCGAGAGAAGTTTCAAGGTTATTCAATAGATTGTTGTAGAAAACAAGTACTCTGTATTTAATTAATTTTGCATTTTATATCTTGCACAAAATTTCTAATTTATTTCTAATCAAACATTTCCTATGGAAAATTGTTAAAACAGCAAATAATGAAATGTAAAAATCAATATATGTTTATTAACAGCATGTTGTTTCCTGTCAGACGAAACAGCTGACAGTGGCATTTGTATTCCCTGTTACTTCAATGTAATTTATTACATTTGGAATTGTTCTGTCATTTTAGTGTATGAGTTGATTTATAGATATGAAAACAGTCATTAATTTTACTGATCATGACATTGGAACACTTGAAAGAGTGAAAGAATAAAATGATGTCATTTTATGTTGATAACAATACAAAAAAAAATGTCTCAAACATTTTCCACTCTAGCACAATATGTATAGAAACTCAGTTTGATTTTGAAAAATAAGATAAGATATTTTGTGTTTATCTTATATTTAATGGATTAAATTCCACTAGATTATCGAGTCCGCGCAGTCTGATCAGGATCCGTGCTGTTTGCTTTCAGTTTCTCTACTTTTTATAGAGTTTGTAAACAAACAGCATGGATCCTGATCAGACTGCGCAGATATGCAGGCTGGTCTGGATCCATGCTGGTCGCAAACGCACTATGTTGGTTTTGTCGTGACGCGGCTCATTTAATGTTCAACATCATATCTACAAAATTGATAAGGAAAGTTCTAAGGATGAAAGGGGAACAAGAAGTTTCCATTTATGAATTTTAGCAGGTTACATGTTATTTTTATTTATACTATGATAAATCCTTGATCATGAGTTTAGACTAAGTGCAAATGAGCAAAGATAAAAAACAACAGCTTGTATGTGAATAATTACAGTACTGTTAAAGAGCTTTTTTTTGTAAGCTGAATTTAAAAAAAAACCCTATCATACTAGTGTACTTTGTGTGATATTGATGTGCAATTGATTAATTATAGTGACAAATTGTTTCCATATTATATTGGATTTTATGATTATTAAATGTTTATGAAATGTTGTTTTCCATTTATAAAAAAAGTTCTATTTTTTCACTCTCTCCAGTGCAATGTGTTTTACAATATGTGTAAAAAAGAAATATGAAGAAATGCTTTATGGTTGTATTTTGTAAAAGCATCAGTTGATCCATCGAAATTTTAGTCTGATATGTGTAGGATTGGATATGATTTAATATATTTAATTGTTTTTCAATTCTAGACACTTTATATAAGTTTTGATTGAAACTGTCTCTGAGTTATTTGTTAATATTGATTTAAAACTACATAATTTATTTAGTATTCCCCCGCTTAAAGATGTGTTCATGTTTTTTTTATGAAATGGCCCATAAATGTTTACTAGTTATAAAGATGATTACTATATAAAGGGAGGTAAATGTGTAGATGACTTTATATCAGTGACACATGGAGACAGTATACAAGGGAAGTTACTAAGCAGAATTGTCTATTATAGTGCAAGATGGTATATACTTAATAATCTGAAAAGGAACAGTGAATTGTTATGCATCATTTTGAAATGTTATATTTTGTTGATAACATTCAGATTCACAAAGGGAAGTAATCACATTTTTCTTTTATCACAAAAGACAAGAATACAGTCTGGCTTAGTGATATACATGTAGGGATAGTCAGATTGTATCAAGGGATGCCTTGTGTTACCCTTCATGCTTGAATGAACCATATGACATCAACAATGTAAAGGTGTCTAGTGCATAAGATGGTTGTTTCTAAAACGTTTCTTGCATGTCACCAGTACCTGTTAGTTCCAGAAAGATTCATGTTCTAGTATCAATCTGGCTAAAATAAAAATGTTAAGTTTAAATTAAGATTGTTAGTGTGACGTTAAGAAAAAAGAAATAAATTTCTGTAATGAATACTTATTACAGACATAGAAATGGGTCTTATTTATGTAATAGTTAATATTTTTGTAGATTGCTTTTGTGTTATTAGATTTAATCACAGGAAAAGAGATTGTTGTTCAAGAATTGTCTTGGAAATAGGATGATCTTTTTTTTAGCATGTGAAAATTGTTTTATTTCAGAAAAATGCTAACAAGTTTCATACTACATGTAGTATATATTTCTTCTTTTTTTAAAGGCACATTATGACTCAGAAATGAATAAATTTGTTGTTCTTTAGAAAGTACAAACATGAGTTTAATGATGTTTAAATAATGGATTTAGAGCATGTAAGTTGCTTACAAGATGTAGGAAGGAGCACTGACAGTGATTTTATTTGTCATTTAAGTAGCTAAATGTTAAGTAGTATTTTGACTTCCATAATAATATTACTAAATTACTATAGTTATACATTTGCCTGCAAGCAAAAGATGGTTCACATAATTGACCAATGAATAACTTTTTGGTAAACAATAACAGAACACCAAAACTAAAAGTTATTTGAGAAATAAGAATAAAACCATTTCTGAGGCATATTTGGCTTTTAAGTATGTAACAAATTTGTTGTTGCAGAAGTCTGTTAATAAGAAACAATATCGTTATATTTTTAAAAAAGTTTTGTTGTTGTTTTTTTCAATGATATGAAAATATTAATTAGTTTCTTTGTATTTTCTATGCTTGATTTTTAATTTTTTGTTTGTTTTGCTTTGAATAAAAGTCGAGTCAAACATCCTCTTACTAAAGTTGTTAACTCTACTGCCAAATGTTAGTCTTTGAAAAGGTTGTTTTCATAACCTTTTATCAATTTTATGTTAACCTGAGTTATGAAATAAAAGGTTTATCTCTAGCCTGTTCTTTATTTTATTTATCTAAATACATCTACAGTGTACACAGTCCTTAAAGACTTTTTGTCATAATGGTATCTAAGCCAATGTAAATATCCTGAATAATTAGAGGTTATCTGGTAATGAGGGACAATGTGTACATGTTAGCTGGTAATGTGGGACAATGTGTACATGTTCGCTGGTAATGTTGGACAATGTGTACATGTTAGCTGGTAATGTGGGACAATGTGTACATGTTAGCTGGTAATGAGGGACAATGTGTACATGTTAGCTGGTAATGAGGGACAATGTGTACATGTTAGCTGGTAATGAGGGACAATGTGTACATGTTAGCTGGTAATGTGGGACAATGTGTACATGTTAGCTGGTAATGAGGGACAATGTGTACATGTTAGCTGGTAATGAGGGACAATGTGTACATGTTAGCTGGTAATGAGGGACAATGTGTACATGTTAGCTGGTAATGAGGGACAATGTGTACATGTTAGCTGGTAATGAGGGACAATGTGTACATGTTAGCTGGTAATGAGGGACAATGTGTACATGTTAGCTGGTAATGAGAAACAATGTGTACATGTTAGCTGGTAATGAGAAACAATGTGTACATGTTAGCTGGTAATGAGGGACAATGTGTACATGTTAGCTGGTAATGAGAGACAATGTGTGTATGTAAGCTGGTAATGAGAAACAATGTGTACATGTTAGCTGGTAATGAGAAACAATGTGTACATGTTAGCTGGTAATGAGAGACAATGTGTACATGTTAGCTGGTAATGAGAGACAATGTGTAAATGTAAGCTGGTAATGAGAGACAATGTGTACATGTTAGCTGGTAATGAGGGAAAAGGTGTACATGTTAGCTGATAATGAGAGACAATGTGTATATGTTAGCTGGTAATGAGGGACAATGTGTACATGTTAGCTGGTAATGAGGGACAATGTGTACATGTTAGCTGGTAATGAGGGACAATGTGTACATGTTAGCTGGTAATGAGGGAAAGGTGTACATGTTAGCTGGAAATGAGAGATGGTGGGTGTAACTTTGCTTGTAGTGACTGAGAGACCATTTTAGTTGGTAGTGGGAAAATATATGTGCATGTCTGCTATAAATGAGAGGTGATGTTTGCAGGGCTGCTGTTAATGAGAGATGATTTGTGCATGCTAGCTGTTTGTTTGTTTCATTTTACGCCTTTTTCCAACAGTATTTCAGTCATATAGGCGGGTAGTTTCCTAACCATCGTTCCTGGAGAGTTATACCAATACTAGACTACCTTCCTCCGCGCTAAACTACCAAAGCATCTCCCGAGGATCGAACCCACGCCAGAGAGGTAACTGGATTAGAAGTCATTGACTAACCCCTCGACCATGGAGGCGGTTGCATGATTGCTGGTAATGAGAGACAATTTGTGCATGTTAGCTGGTAATTAGACATTACATGTGCATGGTATCTTGCAATTATAGAGATGGTATGTGAATACCTGCTGGTCAGAGAGATGATGTGTACATGTTTGCTCAGGTAATGAGATTCAACAATGTTTGCATATAAGCTGGTAATGGGAGACAATGTGTGCATGTTAGTTGGTATTAGGAGCCAATGTGTGCATGTTACTGGTTACAGCTGGTAATGAGAAATGATTTATGTATGTTAAGTCGGTAAAACAAATCTTAATTGTGAAATTGATAACTTTCCTCCCTACTGGCAGTTACATAGTGTATTTAGGTTGTTTGTGTGATATATAGTAAGTTAGTTACACAAAGTAATGGACATTATAAAACTGGAAAAAAAATTCAAGCGTTATGTATCATTTAATGAGGGTCTGAGTGAATAATTCATGTGCAGATTTTAACATCATTTGTTCACTGCGTATTTCCAGAATACTTACATTTATTATATACTTATGAATGAAATATTGATACAATAAATTGGATATTTTCAATTTTAGTATTTTCACTGTTGAAATTATTTTTGCACTGCAGTGAAACATATTTTCCATATTTTCACTGTATTGCTGGACTAGCTGTTTGATTACCGCTGACTTGTCATTTGTAAGTCGGTTAAAGTTATAGAACATTATTCCTGTCGTTAATCGAACAAGCGAACCATGGAAAAAGCAAAACAAACTTTGCCCAGGGTGAGAAATCGTAAATTTTTGTGCAATATGCGCACAAAAAGCATGCTATATAAATTTATCCTGCGTCAAAATGATCTTTATATTTCCTTTTTTTAACATATCTTATTTTTTTCTCCCTTTACGATGAAAATCTATCTTTTTTACAATATTGTTACTGTACTAGTTTTCGGACAGGGAGAAGAAAGTGTTTAATTCTGATTCTTTTTCTGAATATTGAACACTAAATCTATCCTCCATTTAAATCCGAACCCCAGCAGTGGAGCTAGACGTTGTGTGCCACTAATAAAAATGGAGAAAAGGAGATTTAAAAGGCTCATAAAATTACAAAATTGATTAAAACTGCATTGGTTTTATGGATGCCCAATCAATTTCTGATACCAAATGCAGGTATAACAATTTCATTTCCATCCAGGACCAAAAAATGAACACAGAAAACTTTTAAGTTTTAGTCCCTCTCAGACTAGTCATTAGCTTTATGTACATATGATTGGTTTTTTATAAAATGATAATTCTGAGTCTGACATCCTGTCAATTAGTCTGTAGTCAGGCGTGTGGAAATCCTATGCCAAACAGGTGCATACATGTGAACTCTCCCACTTTAAGTTGGAGACTCCCACTTTCTGCAGCCATATTTTCAAAGAATTTTCTTAAAATAAGGGGTATTTTCACAAATTAAGCAGATGTACCTATTTTTGAGGTCAGAACTTCCTTCTTTGTTTATTGCAAATTCTAAAATCTCCCTCTTTTTGAAGAAAAATCTCCCACCTGATCATCAAAAAAAGTTCACATGTATGCAGGTGGGATTTGATGCCTGCAGACCAGTAGATTTTTTCAAAGATCTTATCATTGGCAAGTGAAAATCTGAGCCAGTAGGACAAACAAAATACTACATTTTTGTCTCTTATCAATGGGGAACATTTATTTCAGTAAGTTAAGTCATGAAATCTTAGCAATCTGACTCAAGTTCAGATCTGTCTGACAATCAAACTGTCATTTATGGGGTTAAAATTAGAAATGGCATTGCTTTCAAAATTATGAAAGGTCGCCGGGATTGGTTGTTGAAAAGATCACAAGAAGGTGGTTACCTAATATGTAACCTATTGGTGGTAGGTACATTCTAATGCGAAGTGTTATTTAGGAGATGATTTTAATGAGATTGGAAATCTTAGTTAACTATGAGTAAACAAACTTTCATATCATAATTTCACCTCATGGGAGAACTCTTGTAGGTAGGCAAGTTCCTTGAAACATGTAGGTTTTATGGCAGCAACCACTCTTAATATGGTAAATTAGAATCATGCACATTTAGTTACAATTGTAAAATTGATTTTGTTAAAAATGTTACAATTACACCTTAATTTTGTTATTAGATTTGGCTTTTCTTAGCCAAGTGATAACATAGTGTCCCAACAGAGATTCATAGAGAAACAAAAATAGAATGATTGGTTACACATGTAAATTTATGTGCAGATTTAATAAGCACAAAATGGATTATAGTTCTGAGATAATTCATTGCCTGATAAAATTTGTAGATTGTTTCCACAAATGATGTATGGTCTTAATGCAGGGAAATCTGTTCACACATTAGTGTAAAAGGACACTATGATCTCTTATTACCTTTCGGTAAAACATAATTATGGCCAATGTTTTGTATTTTTATATGGGAAAGTAAAGTAAGCTGCATAGAAGTAAAATATTCTACCCAACTTGTACATGTGGGCAAGTAACAAAAATTTATATTTTCACACCCCTGAGACTGTAGTGTTATATTTTCGATAAACAAATGAAAAATGGCTACAAACGTATTTACTATTTATACAAAAAAAGCTAAAAAGTTCTCTAACAAAACTTAAATAAAAGGTGTAGGAGCACTAAAGGTTTTGGGCGGATAAAGAATTAGACGAAGCAACATGTAAATTTGGATACATGCATGTCCGAAGTCGATATGTACAACTAGCTTAGTGCAACACATGGACAGGAAGCAAGATGTGGATGTGTTTAATATGCCTACTTTAAATTCACTAAAAGTGTCAGATCTCTAAGTGTGCTAGTCATGTAACTGTGATAGTTTGTTAAACAGTGTGATTAAAATTGTTTTCCAAATAGGGAAATGCTTATTATTTTCATAAACACTACTGGTAATAAAAAAGTCAAATAAGTTGAAATAAGTTTTTGGAGCAAATAAGCAGAATTGTCCACTAAGGATAAAAAGGTATCAGATATGAATCTAATAAAAAAATAAAAGTGATTGATATCAAAATCAAATCAAACATTTGCTGAATCGTTGCAGTCCTATTAAAACCTTAAATACTAAACTCTTGTCTCATTTCCTGTGCTTTCCTTTGCACTGCCCTTGGTGTTGGTATTGACTTGTATATTGAACTTTGGTAGAAATTGACCCTTTGTTTTCCGCATATTTAAATTTGTTGCAAAGCATGCTTTTATGTCAATATCCTGTCAGTTATTAATGACCTATTTTGTAGTGGAAATTGCGAAATGAACATAGTAAACATTGACTTTTTTCATCTTTACAGATGCTGAACTCTTGAATTAAAAATGTCTTTGTCAGCCTTTGAGAGGTTTAAGAACAGGGTGGGGACTCAGATTTCCCAGCAGGGACAGAGAGGAGACAGCAGTTTAAGTGAGACTCCAGGCTCACCATCTACTTCAGTATCCAGTTCATCGGGGCTAGCAGTAGCTGCACAACCCACCAAAATTCTTCAAGACGTATTAGGTGAAATATTGACATTCAATTTAAAACTTCAATTAGTATTTATTCAGTAAAAATGCTTCGTCTGACAAAAAAAAAAGCTTTCTGTTAAAGCTAATATGCTGTTTGTCATTTCTAACATGATGGAGAGATGAGACATGTTTCACTCCTCTTCAAGTTCCTTAGCAAGAACAAGATTATTTTTATTTCATAATTATGTCTCCCAAAATCAGTACCATCCCTAGTTGTGCATATCACCGGCATTTTCCGCTTTGCTGCACAAAGTGGCTGCCAGAGCTAAAAATAGGAAAATTTTGTCTGGCCTTCACAGGTCAAACTACTTGTGGGATTTCAATGAAACTTCACATGAGTGACCATACATAGTTTGGGGAGATAATGAGTTTAATATGGGTTCATTGTTTATTTTACAGATTGTATACAGAATCTGAAGAGTGGTTTTGAAGAAGATGGGAGTCCAGTGGATGATAACAACCAGACATTACACAGATTTTGTGCAAAACTTGAGTACCTGCTGCAAGCTGACATGAAAGGTATAGTTTAAACATTTTCTGTTTATGATTATCTTGCTGATCAGTTTAATTTTTTCCTTTACAGATAAATTCCCTGAAATTACTTATGATAGTACCAAATTTAACCGTTCAACTGCTGGAACTGAAAGTGAATTTAGACTTTGCCACCAGTAATGAGTATAGAGCCAGGCCAGCCCCTATATCCATGCAGTCTGACCAGGCTCTATACTGTTGGCTGGCTAATTTTTAATTATCATCACGTTTTATTATGCCTTCCCAAGACATGTATTACATATATAAACATATAGCAAACCTCAAAATTTCTTTGTGTGTATTGCATAGTATCAAAAAACGAATTAATACGTATCACATAATGTAAGAACTTAAAGAATAATTTGAGCTTAAATACTGAAATATTATTGTGTAGCTATAGTGATGAATGACATTGTTTATTTATATAAATATACTTTACAGACAAGAAGTCAATTACTGGTAGAAAGAAGGAATACTGGGAATATTTCTGTGAGTGTCTTGCCCCTCTAAAAGGTGTCAATGATGGCATTAAATATGTCAAAACTACAGGTGATGTAAGTGTTTATTTCTGTTAATAACAAGAGAAAAAAAAGACACAACAAAAACAGCATTTTTTAAGAAAGGTCATGTTTATGTTCTTGTAAGTTATTTTTAGCAAGGAAGCAAAAGAATTGTACTCATTGTATGTTTAATAAGTATTGCAGTATAGTCGACCAGATAAATGAAGTAGGGTGAGTCTTTTTGGGGGGTGGGAAGGGGGGGTGTATGTCTTAGATTTGCCCTTGTCCTATTGTCATTCTGTAGACTGACAAAACATTGAAATGTTTGGGGATCTGTGTCCTATGGACTCATTTCAGTTTTTATGTCTCAAATGGAATGAAAAAACGAGAAAAAACAACAACAGAAGTATGAAATTTACTTAGTTACATTAATCAGAATTACAATGAATTTTTCTTTTTAAGGTTTCTACATTTTCTTAACACATAGACCAAGTTGTTAATTGTTTGGTGTTAAAGGAAGTAATGAAGATAAATAAATTTCTGTTTTTTAAATCTCGTATTTTCAGTGTAAGACATCTCTAGGTAAAGGTCGTTCCTTCTTGCGTTTTTGTCTAATGCATCAACGTTTAGCTGATAGTTTACAAGCTTGTTGTACCAATGGTAAAGTCACAAGGTAAGAATTACATTAATCATGTACTTATAATTATATAATAGGCAGTCTTTAAATATAATATCTCTTTATTAGTTTAGAAAGTTTCAGGAGTTTAAATTTGTAAAATCAAGCTGTTTTAATATAGTAAATCAACAAGCATAGAGAAAGTGGTGTTAAAGTGTAATAAATCAACTAGAATGGAGAAAAGCCTGTAAGACGTGCTTACATTTAACAGTTTTATAACTTGATTAACTTAAGTTAATGAGTAATACAAAAGTTGCTATAAATGTTTTCAAACTTTCACAATGCTTGCTTAACAGTTTCAAATGGTTTGCATACCACTTTTAAATTGGAGATTAATAGCCAGCTTACTCTGAAGGATACTATTTAATTTCATAAGTAAAAAGATCTTTTATACCCCTTGTATTTATAATGCACAGGTCAGTATAAATTCAGAATAAAGGTCAAACAATGTGAAAGTTTGGCATCATTTATATAAGGGTGTTTTTTCAAGATTTTAAAAATAGGGTGTCAATCTTTGCCTGTGAAGTACAAAAATGTCAATGTTAGTACACTGAAAAAAATTCTTGGTATTTTTAGCTTGACTAATTGAATAATAGGGATAGCTATTGTACTTGCCCAAGTGTTAGCATGGCAGTCACACTTTTGCATTCAAGTTGGTATCTCTGAAATTACTGAAGTGAATGTGTTGAAACTTCACACACTTGTTTTCTTTGATTTGTTCTCTGTGATTATTAAACATGATAGGCACTGGTTCTTTAATTCAAGTTACCTATTTATATGCCCCTGACTCTTCTGACTGTCTGGCACTGAGAATAGTGCTGTCTTTAAGAATAGCTCTTCTTGTTGTTCATTATTTTGCACTATTTTTGTTCATGATATATATGATGTACATGACAATTCTATATTTTATTCAGTGGTTGGTATCATCCTAAATCTCTTTGGCTACAACATGATAAAAGTAGCATGATCATCAGTGCACTATATGACCTTAATGACATCATGTTTGACCTTGCTCCTAGAGGTTACGACCTAGACAATTCATGGCCATCTTTCGCAAGGTAAGTTAGAGTGGTTATTCAACATAAATTGGTTTAACCAGAATTACCTCAATATTTTTTGTGTAGATAGCAAACGTAGTAGATAGCAAACGTAACAAGCATGATATATCTTTAAAACTAAGATAATGAGATGATATTATGAATGAATATTGAAATGTTAATTTGATTATAAGATTGTTTAAATGTTTGTTTATTTCTACAGGAAGAATATTGAAGGACAACATACATGGTCACTATCAGAGAGAGCTAGAACAATGAGTATATCTAGTCTAAACAGTATCAATCAGGTTAGCTATGATACCTTGTTATTAATTGTGAAATAATGAAGTCTTTTTCAGGTATACTTGGAAAATCAAAGCAATCAGTGACATAATAATACATGTAATAATAATAATGAACAAAATTAAACCACTCCAGTGTGCTTACTCAGCTAACGAGTACTAGTGTCACATGTTACATTGTCACATATGATAACAGTAATTGCTTTGTTTAGAGACTGGTAACTTATCCAGAAGACTGCAATTCATTTCATTCACTAAAACTATGGAAAGCTCACTGTCAAACTGATGTTGAATTTGTAGGGATATTTTGTAACATTTTTTTTGCCATATGATGTAAATATTGTGAGAACAAAAGTGAAAGATTACTGAACTGATGTAAAGCAGCTAAAATGATCTAATTTTCATTTAAGGATACTCCAATAAAAGGTCAGGTTTCGTCAACACCTATAGACACGTCAGGTATGGACCAGCTGGCACAAGAGTTAGCTATTTCTGAAAATGTTCGCTCCGACCTCGAGGACAAGATGGAAGCTTTAGAGCAGCAAAAACAAATCTTCCAGCAGACCGTAGCGGAGTCAAAAGGGGAGGTAAACATGCTGGAAAACCAGTTACGAGAGATACAAGCCGAACATAAACAATTACAGGCTTCGTACAGAGAGCTTGAGAAAAAGTATGTGTATCTTTGGTAGAAAATATTCTGATCTATATATTATATATATTTTGATGATTATTATGATGTTTGTCATTCTGCCCCATCCTTTCAACCAGGTATAAAATAAGATTTTATGTTCAATTTAGTCTTAGTTAGATGAATTTGTTTGTTTGTTTGATTGGGTTTTACGTCACACCGACACAGTATAGGTGATATGGCAACGTTCCAGCTTTACTAGTGGAGGAAGACCTCAATGTGCCCTTCTGTGCATTATTTCAGGCATGAACCGGCACCTGAGTAGAACCACCGACTTTTCGTAAGCTCGCTGGATATCTTCCTCACAGTTAGATGAATTTGAAGTAATAAAGTATAAAGTTAAAATATTTTGGTCTGGTTTATCAGACACAGTAAACTATGGTAAACAAACCAAACGAGTTATATGTAAGTAGAAATGATTAAAGAGTTTACATTTTTGATTTTCATTCAGGTATGATAAGATGTGTGTTGAGACAGAATTCAAGGACAGAGATGGTAAAACATTGGAATCTGCTTTTGAGACTAAAATTACTGAACTTCGGGCAGAGAATGAAAAACTTCTTGCTAAGATTACACAGATTGAAGAGGATCTTGAATTGTCGCAAGAAAATCTTCAGATAACTTCCAGTGAACGTGATGACATGCAGAGGACTGTAGAAGAATTGAGGGGAAAGGTTACAGAGCTGGAAGAACAGATGAAGGTGGATAAAGAAGAGATTGAGAGAAGAATGGTTGAAGTAGAAACTGAGAAATCCGAGTTATTAGAAAAAATAAAGATGGTGGAGAATAGTGAGGCATCAGGGCAAAGGTTTGTTTATTATTAGTTCTTCTAGTGTGGTTGTGCAAATTTTACTATGTTATCCCAGTAATGATTAATACATTATTTCTGCATTATGAGTAACATCTTGACATCCTGACATCCTAACGATGAGACCCCCTACTTCCCATGCAAAATGTTTCATATATCCTTTGTATGTAAAACAATAATCATGTTATTTGTTTTCACATATTCAGTATTTCATTTTCAGAAACCTGACTGATGTTCAATCAGAGTTGAAGGAACAGTCCAATTTAGTGGTCAGTTTAGAGAAAAAAGTTTCAGCACTGACCACAGGTTACCAATGGCTGGATAAACTTAGGGAAGGAGCTTCATTTTCTGAGGTTAGAATGCTCAGATATTGATACATCATATAATCTTTGGAATAATATAGTGAATAACAAACAATTCAATAGAATCAATATTGTGTAATTTAAATCTATTTACTTTTTTAAATTTCAAATTTTTTTTATTTAAAAATTTTTTGGCCCTTAAAAGTTTTTAAAATTAAAACCTGTATGTAAATTTTTTTGTATCAAAAAATAAACAATATAAAATTTTAAAATAATACTTAGGGGGCGGCAGGGCTTTAGGGGTTATGGGGGCCCAAAAATTAGAAAATTTTAAAAAAATCATTTTTGGGTTGGGGTTCAATCCCTGTAAAGGGGCAAGTTTGTTTCCTTGAGAAAAGAAATTTTAAAACCTCATTGCTCAGAACTTTTTGGTTCCGGGAACCCGAAATTCGAAAGTTTGTCATAAGCTTCTAGTTTCCAAACAAAACCCAAGTAAAAAAAAAATTTCTGTTTAAACAATATTTTGGAAATGGGGTGTGCATGCCTTTTACATAAGTAAAAATAAATAAAACATTTTTTAAAAAACCCTTTTAGTCAGCTTTAAAATTTTTAATTTTTAAAAAATCATTTTGTGAAGACTTTAATCAAATGAACTTTAATTTGATTTTTCCATTCCTTGAGAAAATTAATGGTACAGGTGTAGATTGTATTAAGAATTTTATTTTAAGAATAGTGAAATTTTAATTGAATTGCTGTTAGTTTATTTATTCCTTTCTGACAGGAGAAGTCTTTATGTGTTAATTGTTGTTAATTAAATTTTTAAGTTTTATGCCACCTAAATTACTTAGATGAGTAAAAGATTGTTTTGCCTCAGTGAAATAATGTACTTTAAAATAACTTTACCATTGTGCACTAGCCCCTCACCACTGTTGCTTTAATGGGACTTTGGATTCATTTATTTGAGAGAGCTATCCAGCTTGCTTATGGATTGGTTGTTTTACTCAGGTGCCTGGTTGCGCCTGAAATAATGCATATATGAGCAACTGAGGTCTACCTTTGCCAGTTAAGCTGGAAAGTCGCCTTATGACCTTCACAGTGTTGGTGTGATGTTACCATTCTTATTTATTGCTTGTTTATCTTTCTATATTGATACAATATTGTTTCAGATCCCAGACCTTGATGCTACTTCATGTTTGGCTTTAAAAGATGTCTCCTACTTTGTCACAGGATTGCAGGACAAAATCTCCTCTGTCAGCAATGAAAAGCATAACTTAAATGAACAGTGTCATAGTTTAGCTAATCAAAATGCAGAATTGAAAAATGATGTGTCAGCTAGTAAAGAAAAAGTTGTAAGTCTTGAAAATTCATTAGATAAACTGAAAGAAATGGAGAAAGAATTAAAACAGAAAATAGCTGACTTACAGGGAGTATCTGAAAATGACAGTGACAATTTAAAACATGCTAAAGAAGAAGTTATTGCCATGGAAAAACAAGTGTTAGAACTTAGATCCTCTTTAAATGCTCTTGAACAAGAGAAAGGCCATGTATCTAAGGAACTAGAAATAAAAGATCAAGATTTAGTTCTTTTGAAGAAAGAAATAGAAAAGTGCAAAGAAGAACTGAATAAGTCTAATGAGATGGTTGGAGTTGCTGTTAAAAATGCACAAGAAAGTTTAGAAAAAGTTAAACCATTAGAACAAGATATTAAAGACAGAGATTCAAAAATTGAGAAGCTTCTGCAGAAAGAAAGGGAATGGGAGCTGACTGTAAAGGGCATGGAGAAGCAAGATGAGTTGCAGTGTGCAAGGTTAAATGACAAAGAAAAGGAAATTGAGAACTTGGGTAATGAAGTTAAAAGACATGCTGAGCAGTTTGATACACTTAAAAGTAAGTTTGATGACATGCGATCTGAAAAAGATTTACTGTCAATGGAATTTAAATCTTGTAATGAAAAATTAAATGATATTCAAAAGCAAAAAGACAAGCTTGAAGAGAAATTCAATGAAGAAAAGTTAAAATATGAAGAATTGAATGACGAAACAGAAAAATTGAAGTCAGAAGCTCATCATAAACAAGCAGAGCTTGGAAGTGAAAGAGAAACTTTGATAAGAGAATTAGAATCTTACAAGAATATAAACCTTATTCATGAAAGAGAGGAAGCAACATTGAAGGAAAAACTAGAAAGTCTTGAGTCTACACTCTCAAAATTATACGAAAATGAAAGTAAAATGACAGCAAAACTTGAAAATGTAGAGAAAGAGCTTAATTTAAAGTCTTTGGCCCTTGTTTCTTCTGAGAAAGATAGTGAAGTAAAAGCAAAAGAAAATTCTCATCTGGAACATGAGAACAAGGAACTTAGGACAGAAATTAAGACAATTCAAGATCAATTCTATGAAAAACAAAGTGAAGTGATGATGCTGCAAGAGAAGAATCAACGAGGCCTAGAGGAACTTGAGAGAACAAAGCAATTCTATGAAACAGCAGCAAAAACAGAATCTGAATGGTCTGATAGAATGAAAACATTAGAAAGTAATCTTACAGTAAAGGACAATAGGATAACTGAGCTGACAGATATTGAAAAATCTTTGACAGTGGAAAACAGTAAACTGAGTAGAGATAAAGCTGATTTAGAACAGAGTATTGAGAAAGTGCAAAGTGTTTTGGAATTTTTAAAAGGAAAGGGGTTTTTAAAAGGGTAAAAAAATTTGAAGGGTGAACAAAGGGGTTTTAAGGGGAAAATTTTAAAAGGTTTGAAAATGAAACTTGAAAAAAAAAATGTTAAAAATTTGTCCTTTTGAAACTTGAAAAAGGAAATATCAATTTTTAAAGTAATTTGAAACAAGAATAAAAAAATGTAATATCTGAGAAAAGTAATTTGGAATTAAATTTACAAGAACTGACTTCAAAAGAATCAAGCACAAGTAAGGAAAACAGGCATTTAGAACAAAAGGTTTTCGATATTGAACAAAAACGAGCAGGGTTATCAAATGTTATAGAACAAATGCAGAGGGATTTTGATGAGGCTGTGAAGGAAAAGGAAGGATTAGAAGAGAAAGTGAGTAATTTAGAGGATGAGTCGGAAAATAATGAAAAGAAAATTATAGAACTTCAGAAAGAATTAGATAAAATTCAGAAGCAAATGGAAGTGATTCAAACAAACAGATTTGAAAAAGATGAACAGCTTAAGCAAGAAAAACAACGCTATCAAAAGCTTCAGCTTGATTTTGATGTTCTCTCAAAAGACAAATATGAGCTCGAGGAAAATATTGATTCTTTAGAAAGGGAACTTAAGGATGACACTAAAGAGTTAGATGAACAAAGAATAACCCTTGGAAATTTAGAAAAAGAGAAAAAAGACTTTATGGAACATATTTCACAATTAGAAGAAAGTGATATGAATAACAAAAATGAAATAGATTCTTTAAACACCAGACAAATTGAATTAGTTGAGGAAATTGAAAGACTAAATAAAAATATAAATTTACAACAAAGTGAGAAAATTGAATTGCAAGAGAAAGAAAAGTCACTTCAAAATGACATAAATGGATTACAAACGCAAATAAAAAGCAAGGATAATGAAATGTGTGAAATGCTAAAAAACATGGAAGAAAAAAATGCTTATTTTGAAAAGCTAGAATCAGAGAAAATGGAAATTGAGAAACAGTTCCAAAAGATTTCAGATGATGTCTTAGTATTGCAAGAAAAAGAATCAAATAACGTTGATGCTATAAAGAAGCTTGAAGAACATATTCAAAAAAGTGAGTTAGAAAAGGAGAGTATACAGGGTAATCTGTCTTTGAAATGTGTTGAAATGAATGAACTGCAGGCAAGGTTTGATGATTTCCAATCTGAAAATGCCTGTCTAGTCCAGGAGTATGACCTATTACAGCAGACATTTAATGATCTCAAAGAAACAGAAGAAGTTGTGAGGTCAAAACTTACCGAAATGACATCTAATAGGGATGAAATATTGTCAAAACATCAGTATGCAGATGAACAGTTAAGAATTAATGAAAAAGGTCTTCAAGGTTTGATGGTGGAAAGAGACTCTTTGGTAAACGAAAAGGAAACTTTGATGGATGAAGTGACTTCATTAAAACATCAGTGTTCAGACTTTGAAGCCAAAACATCTGATTTAGAAAATCAGTTAACAGAAATGTGTTCAATTAAAGATCAATTAGAAGAACAATTTAAGGAGACTTCAGGTGAAGTTGGAAAGAAAAATACAGAAACACAAACTTTACAGAAGAAAATTAAAGAAATGACAGATGAGATCATAAGTCTTCAAAACAATACTGAAATATCTGTAAAGGCAATTAAAGATTTAGATGAAAAATGCAAAATGAAAGAGCAAATGGAGCAAACATATCAAACTGAGATTGAAAGCAAGTGTGATGAAATAAGCAGTTTGAAAGAAACTTTGCTTTCACGAGAAAATACTATTCAAGAAGCAAATGAAAAAATTCATGTGTTTATGGAAAAGGAGGCAAAATTAAATGACGACATTTTAAAAGCTGAAGACTTATGCTCTCAATTAGAACTAAAAGTGAATGAAAAATCTGAACAAATTAGTGATTGGGAACTGAAGTATGAAGATTTGAAATGCAGTGTGAAAGAACTTGAAAATGATAAACATCAACTCATGTTGGATTTGAAAGCTCAACAGCAAGAGAAGGATAGTCTTCAAACTAAAGCTACTGGTGATTTAGATATAATTGCACAGTTAAAGAATGAGGTCAGTGAAATACAGCAACAAAGAAGTAGTGATATCACAAAGCTTGAAAATGAAATAGATGAAATAAAACAAAGAGAAGTAAGTCTTCTTGAAACAAAAGAATTTGCAATTCAGGAGGCAAAGAACCTATCAAGTAAACTTCAAACTTTAGAAATTAATGAAAATGATATGAAACTAGTACAGCAAAAATTGGAGAATGAGATTGAGAAACTGAGACATATAAAAGAAACAAATGATTTGAAATGTTCAGAGTATGAAAAAGAAGTGGATGACTTAAAGTCAAAGCTTAATCGAATAGAACAGGATAGGGAAACATGTGAAACTGATTTAAGACAGGTCACTGTAGAACTGGAAACAAAGAAAAATGAACTTGTTAAAAATTTAGAAGATGCAGTCACAGATTTACAGGTTATAAAAGAACAGTTGAATAAAACTTCATCAGAATTAGAAAGTTCCCATGAAGAGAAGTTGTGTCTTGAGAAAAGTCTTCGCGAGAGTGAGTCAAGAAATGAGGAGCTTGAACAGAAGGTTGAGTGTTTGAATGAAAGGATACTATCAGTTACAGATGATTTAGAAAACCAGATAGAAGAGAACCATGCAAAGATTGAAGAGTTAGAAAATATAAAAGTGTCACTGGAATCAGAAGCGGATGATAATTTGCAAACTTTGCAACAGGAGAAAGCTTCAATTGAGCAAAAGCTGAAAGAGTTTAT
Source organism: Ruditapes philippinarum (assembly GCF_026571515.1). Lineage (NCBI taxonomy): Eukaryota > Metazoa > Mollusca > Bivalvia > Venerida > Veneridae > Ruditapes > Ruditapes philippinarum. The sequence goes on from NW_026856403.1 coordinate 255,218, forward strand.
AGAGGAAGTTGAAAAACTTAAAAGTGATATTAAAGAAAAGGAAGATGTTTTGCAATCTTCTCAGACCATATTAGAAACAACTTGTGCTGAAGTAGAGAACATAAAATCAGAGAAGGAATTATTAGTAGTTGAGTTAAACCAACTTAAAGAGCAGCTTAATGAAAAAGATGCCCTCATTGAAAGTAATAATGAAAAAATTGATAATTTCGATATTGAAAAAAGCAGTTTGGAAGAACAAGTTGAAAAGTTTGAAGACTTTAAAGGAGAAAATGAGAAGAAAGTTTCTGAGCTTAATGAACTTGTGAATGAATTGACCATAAAAGTGCAAGAATTGACGAAAGAAAATAATGTCTTCAGGGAAGACCAGCAAAAATATGATGAATCAGAAAGTAATTACATGAAAAAATTAACAGAACTTTCAGAGCAAAGTAAGAAATTTGAGGAACAGTGTACTCAACTACAGGATGAAAATGAAAAATTGAAATCAAATGCAGATCATGAAAGTGAAAATTTCAAAAAGTTAGAGGAAACATTAAAAGAAAGAGATACTAAGCTAGAAAGTTTGGAGCAGGAGAATGAGAAGAAAGCTTTGGACAGTGAGGCTGAAGTGGACACCCTGAGACAAGAGATAGCAGCACTGGAGTTCCAGTTGAGTTCTTATCAACTGGAGGCTGAACAGATTCAAAAGGTATTTAAGAAATTATGAAGTTGATGACAAGTATTGCCTATGAGACCATTGCTCTTTGACATGTCTTAAGTCTGTAAATGATAAAATGATAACCAGCCAACATGTATTGTTTCTTTAACATACAGTCAATTTAAATGATAAAAGGTTACTTTTATTGCCTTAATAATTTCATATTCTGCAGACTGATTTTTCCAGTTAAGCTGACAATTTTGTGGTCTTATATCACTTATCGTTATTAGCTCTCTTTACAAACACAATGTGTATAACTATTGTTCTTAATTAAGGTGCAATATAAATTAGACACTTGCTGATTAAGTTGAATTAACTGTGGACAATTATGTTGCTTTTTGTAAAATTGTCTCTAATGTTTCCTATGAGTGTGAGTTTGTAGAAATAGCAATGACTGACTTACATGAAATATTTGTATTTTAGGCTGGGACAGAGGAGAAAGACTTTACTGATATGAAGGAGAAGTTGATGGAACAAGAGACAATTATAGATCAATTACAGTGTGAAATGTCAGAGTTAAAGGAAGTTGCCAAGAAGTATAGAGAACAAGAGTTAAAGGTTAGTAACACACTTGTGTGAAGGTAACATTTACAATTTTATCAATTTCTGTAATATTACATCAGCATGCAGGTGGCATTGATGACCAAGTGCTTTAGGTGGCTGAGGTTTAATCACTTGCCTCTCATCACTGCAGGTTCAAATCTCACAATGGACAACAAAAAGTATGAAATAGACGTCAGCATGCAGTCTGAAGTAGTATTTATTTCTGTCAGACCTTTTACAAGTGGAACTATTTCTGTTTTTCTAACATAAAGAATACCTGAAATGTTATCATTATCAAAACTTCTTTATACTGTCATCACTTTAACATAGGAAGGAATTAGAACTTTTTGAAAATTACTGATACTAGTATGATGGATGTATTTTCTTCAGTTTTTGTGTTGATTTTTTTGTGATCTGTCTTTATTTGTTCATGATGTTCCAAGCTTTATATTTATTAGGTTTATAGTAACTTCCAAATATTATTATATATTTTATTCTGGAAATGATCTGTTAAATTTAATATGTGATATACAGGATGATATGTATTGTTTTGTCATTGATTACTTTAAAAACAAATTCTCTTGTTTTCCAGCTCTAACTAAATGATCTTGAATTTTCCATTATTCTTATACTAAAATCACAATATATTGCATGTTTTACTTTATAATTTTATGTATGTGTATTTTACTATATAGATTGAAGGACTACAGGAAGAATTGAGCAACAAGGAGATGGAAAGATCTGATCTTGCTGAACAACTTGAAAATGTATACTTCCATATTTTCTATGCTTGTCTTTGAGTAATTTTATTGCAGAGATTTATTATGATCGATGAAATTCTAACTGAATATGTCCAATTTGAATAAGAGAATGCACAAACTATGCATGGGAAGCTGCATTCCCTATTATGGGTCAAGTTAAAGTAGTCCTTTTGTAAAAAATGCCAGTTTTTAATTACACTATGTATTCATACTGTCTTTACAAATAGTATATAGAATTTTGAACATGACATGTGTAAACTGTGTGTACTTGAAATATGTTTATTTTTCAATTACAATAGAGGCTGTGTAGCAAATACCAATATTTTGAAATATTAAATATGAACATAACTTATCTTGAGATAAAATTTCTTTATTTAGATCTAAAATCTAACTTCTTTTTTATGCCCCCACAATGTGGGAGCATATAGCGTTGCACTTGTCCGTCCGTCCGTCCATCAGTCCGTCCGTCAGTCCGTCCGTCAGTCCGTACGTCCCGAAATCTTGTGAACGCAACTCCTCTTAAACCAGATGGCAGATTTTGCTTAAACTTACAGGGATGAACAACCTTAATGTGTAGATGGTAGTAAAGGAAGGAATTTTCGCTGCGACCAAATTTAACAGAATTATGGCCCTTTGTTGATTTTTTCACTAGATACTATGTAGAAATTTTGTGAACGCAACTCCTCTTAAACCGGTTGGCAGATTTTGCTTAAACTTACAGGGATGAACAACCTTAATGTGTAGATGGTCGTACAGGAAGGAATTTTTGCTGCGACCAAATTTAACAGAATTATGGCCCTTTGTTGATTTTTTCACTATATACTATGTAGAAATTTTGTGAAAGCAACTCCTCTTAAACCGAATGGCAGATTTTGCTTAAACTTACAGGGATGAACAACCTTAATGTGTAGATGGTAGTAAAGGAAGGAATTTTTGCTGCGACCAAATTTAACAGAATTATGGCCCTTTGTTGATTTTTTAACTATATACTATGTAGAAATTTTGTGAACGCAACTCCTCTTAAACCGGATGGCAGATTTTGCTTAAACTTACAGGGATTAACAACCTTAATGTGTAGATGGTAGTAAAGGAAGGAATTTTGCTGCGACTAAATTTTACAGAATTATGGCCCTTTGTTGACTTTTTCACTATATACTATGTAGAAATTTTGTGAATGCAACTTCTCTTAAACCGGATGGCAGATTTTGCTTAAACTTCCAGGGATGAGCAACCTTAATGTGTAGATGGCAGTAAAGGAAGGAATTTTTGCTGCAACCAAATTTAACAGAATTATGGCCCTTTGTTGATTTTTTCATTATATACTATGTACAAATTTTGTGAACGCAACTTCTCTTAAACCGGATGGCAGATTTTGCTTAAACTTCCAGGGATTAACAACCTTAATGTGTAGATGGTAGTAAAGGAAGGAGTTTTTGCTGCGACCAAATTTAACAGAATTATGGCCCTTTGTTGATTTTTAGTTTTCAACTTGTGGCACATGTAGTCCAAAAAATATTTGACATAGAGTCATAAGATTGACAGAACAGTGGCGTGTGGGGGCATCCGTGTCCTATGGACACATTTCTAGTTGTCTTGGCATTCACCAACTTCTTTTTATTCTTTTTTTTCTTGCGGTTATTTTATTTTAAAGTTTTACTGTATTTCATCCTTTTCATATTCACTTTTGTTTTGTTGCTTTATTTAGCTGCAGAGTGAGCTAAAACAAGAGATGACTTCCTCTTTAACTGTAAAGGTAACTAAACTAAACATTACATACTGACTTAAAACAAATAGTAGAGATTCAACAGTGTGTTTTTACAAGCTCATAACTTCTTACATAATCAAACTAAAAGAAATTCTGAGAAGTAAAAGTTTGTGGGTTTCACCGTTTGTTGTTAAATTAATCACACATTTTTATCACTACCTTAATAGAATACTTTAAAGCTTGCAATGTAACTAGTGCTCCAAGATTCTGTATCAGTTCTAATACATATAGTAAACATGATTTTATTACAAGTAGAAGATAACTTCTCCATATATTATACTGCTAGAGTTTTAATGGTTTAATTTGAGCCATGTCACAACAAAACCAACATAGTGCGTTTGCGACCAGCATGGATCCAGACCAGCCTGCCATCCGAGTAGTCTGATCAGGATCCATGCTGTTCGCTATCAATTTCTCTACTTAATATAGGGTTTGTAAGCGAACAGCATGGATTCTGATCAGACTGCGCGGATGCGCAGGCTGGTCTGGATCCATGCTGGTCACAAACCCATTATGTTGGTTTTGACGTGACGCTGCTCATTTATTGTCTTTAATTATCATTAATGGTCATATTCTCCTTTAACTATTGCTTGGACAATTTACTCTGATAAGTTATGAGGTTTATGATCATTGATTGTAAAATCTACACATTCAGATAGTCAAGTTTGATATTGCATACTAGAATTCATTTTGTAATTACATGTTGGATATTTGGTGTTATAGGCAAATACTTGAAACAAATCTGTTCTCATTAATATATAAAATGTAACATGTTATCTTTTTTATAGAATTCCTATGATAATCAGAAGGTGAAGACAGAGGAATTACTCCAACAGAAAGATGATGAGATCAGTCAACTTAAAGAAGATGTTAATGAATTGAAAAAGAAACTTGTCAAGTTGATCAAGTAATATTTTTATTTAAATGCACATTATTTGACCTGACAAAAAGAAAATCCATATTGTATATGAATATTATCAAGAATGCTGACATAATAACATCATGTTATTGTTAAATATCTGGATTAAATACAAGTTGGTATATAATAAAAATGTCTGTGTAAGAAGAGTGCCTTAATTTTAATCTCTTGATTAATTTTTGGAACTCATAGATTTTAACAGAACAGATCATACCTGATCTTCCTTTATTTTAATCTGTTGATTAGTATTTGGAACTCATATATTTTACCAGAACAGATCATACTTGATCTTTCTTTACCTTGTGCAATCTTTGGCCATCAAAATAATTTCCAGGTAGATACAGGTTGTAGATCAAGTTACTTATGTAATGACCCTTGTATATTTGTTTTTCCATAAATAACGTTTTTTGGCAAAGTATCTCTTGGTTTCTATTCTGTATTAAATACATTCCTGCAACAAAACTTGTCAAGATCTTGGTTTAGATATGACAGGATCTTGTTTTAGATATGACAAGTAGCTCCTCTGTTCTTGTATTGTTTTTTACATCCCTATCTCTACACCAGTAGATATTTAGATGAAGGAATTATGTTTGTGTTTGATGTAGGGACAAAGATGAACTATGGCAGAAGACAGACAAGCTGTCATTTCAGCAGAAGTTACAGGCTACAGAGAAATGGATGGATGATGGGAAAGTTACACATTGTCTCGGATGTAATGCAGAGTTTTCCTTCACACTGAGAAAGGTGTTGTTTATATTTACTACTGCATTTATATTAATTAAATGTTTATATAGCAACAAAACTTACGTTACTGAGTAGTTATGGTTGCTTATTAAAGCACTTGTCCTTTCACCAATGTAATATTGAATTATAGATTAAGGATTGTTTCATCTTAGGAAGATATCCAGCTAGCTAATGGAAACTGCCACCTGGGCCAGAAAAATGTCTTGTCTGGCAACTGAGGACTTTCTCCATAAGTAAAGCTGGAAAGCCTATTTAACCTTAAAAGTGTTGATGTAACAAAAAAACTACAGCACATTTGGCATTTTATTAAATGCTTAATGTCCTATTAAAATGTTTTAATAATCATATTTTATTCTATGTTGCAGCACCACTGTAGGTTATGTGGGAGAATATTTTGTCATACATGTAGTGGTAACTGGGTACATACAGCTTCCAGCAGGTATATACATGATTCAACTATATTATAACCATCTTACTGTAAAATGTACATGAATATAGGCAGTCAAATATCTTTAAAATGATTTAGAAATTTGATATACATGTAGTTTTATTATTCTTATGCAGATTTTGTAATTTATTTCGATTTTGAGTATAGTTTTGATGCTCCACAAAATTGTCTTTCAAAGGAGCATCTTGTTTCCAGTGAGAGATTTTGTCCTTCTTTCTATTCTTCTTTCATATGGATATCATTACTCATAATTTTAGTGACTCACATTTTAGATCAGAAACCCACCGTGGATATCTACCATTTGTGGGTTCAGGTCAATTAGGTCAAGGTCATTTTTTGCTAAAAGTATTTTCCTATTCAGGTTGATTAGGTCAAGGTCACTTTTCTACTAAACCTCATACATGTACTTTTCAGTTTTGTCAAAGTTGTATTTGGGAAAAGTATCATCAGTGCTTGAAATATTTGATTACTTGTTAATATTTTTGGTGATTATTATGAATATATATATAAATGTCATATCATCTGGTAATGGAGATGATTATTATAATTATTATTTTTTAATCATCTTGTTTTACACAGTAAGAAGTCACGAGCATGTTATGAATGTTTCAAACAGTACAACAAGGCATTACAGGGAGATGATTGTCATGTTACCAATACTGATATAGAACAAAGTGTAGAGATTCCTAAACGACAGGTGCTCGGTTCTCCATTACCTAGCTCGGCTAGTATACAATCTTCTATCATATCATCTGGTAAGGAAATATTTCACTTTATATGCAATCATTATTTGTAATGTAATTTCAGATAAATTAAATTATCATGCATTGTTGTATAACTGCATTTTTTTGGCATTTATGATTTATGTGAAAATGATTGTTGCTTTACAAAATATCTTTTTGTCTAGAACAGTGTTAACTGCACATTCAAGGTCTTTGCTATGTCTCAAATGTAATAAGGTCTTCCTTTGTATTATAGAACTATATACAAATGTATATATATGATTGAAGCAGAAGAAAACATGTGTTGAGACATGTATATATATATAGATCCATTCTGATTTTCATTGTTTCCCTCTGAAAATAAACATTTTTTCAGTGATTTGATCTGTTAATATATAGAATATTAGTTATAAAAATTTTTGACAGGTTATATGGTTCTATATAAATGGATGCTTTCATATATAACCTGAGTAACTAGGCAATGGTTACAATGCAAATAACTGTTTATATATGGCTACATAACCTGTCAAGAATCTTATAACGAATTTATAATACAGCAAACTTCCCTTTTAGAGGGAAAAAATAAGAGATTTCTTCATGAATTTACAGTACTCGTATAAAACTATATAAACGTCATGATCAGCCAATGAAACATGCAGTATTATGAAAAAAAAGATATAATTTTATGTTTTATATTTAGACGAGGAATCAGTGACAGAATCAGCTATTGCTAGTCGTAAACTGGTATATGATACTGTTACCACAGAAAATGATGTATCTCCACAGACAGAGGCTCTAGGTGGCGAGAATGTTACCACACAGTTAGAATCTCAGTTAGGAGCTTCTGGTGGGAACGAGACAGACGAGGATAAACTGAAAGATAGTGCTGTTGGTGGCAAAAGGTTAGTTGTTTGTATAATATCAGTCCCCCAAAAAGGATCAATGCCATGTTTTGATATGTTGATTAGAATGTACATGTATATGATATATTACTATTTAAAGCCATATTACTTGTTTTATGTACTTAGTTTACACAATTGTCTGGCTTGTTTGTTTGTTATGTTTATTGCATACAATTAATCAGAAAAATAAGGTATAGTTTTGATACATTAGCTTATTGTGTGCGGGTTTCTTTGTATTCCATAAAATAAAGAATTTTTTCATAAATTTTAATTTTTCCATTATATACTAGGACGAAAAAGAAACGCTGGGTAACCTGATTGTTTTAAGGGATAAATTGTTTTATTGGATTATTATATTCATTTTTGTATGAAATGTCATCTGTATGGAACCAGCTGTTGAAGTTTCAATCGATTTCCGATGCTGATTATGTGAAAAAATACCCCCTTTTAACGATGACCCTTCTTGTTTTGCGAAACACGGCCGGACATATCAGTATCTTGTGTGTCCTCCATGCGCAGCTGTGGCAGCCCTGATGCGTCTATGCATGGAATTCACCAGGGTGTTAATCATGGCCATGGGGATGTTATTCCATTCTTCTTGCAAGGCATGTGTGAGCTGGACATGATTAGTGGGGGCATTTGGATGTCTCCTTACCCTCCTATCCAGTTTGTCCAACAAATGTTCAATTGGGGACGAATCTGGACTGAATGCTGGCCAATCGAGTGGGTGTATGTTACTGTTGGCAAGAAATTGCTGGCAAACTCTGGCGACATGGGGCATTATATAAATCTGACCGATTTTCATTATTTTAGGCCAAGCAATAAAATATGTGTTGCATATTTTATGTACCCGGCGTTTCTTTTTCGTCCTAGTATATATTCTTTATTGTGAATTAAAATTAGTTTAATATAATGAGGATGATTTAGAATTAAAATTGGTTTTTGTTCCATGACAACAAGTCATATACATGTATTGAATAGATGCACATAGACATGTAGTCTTTGACCTGAAAATTTCATTTTAAAGTTTTAAAGTTTATTCTATAACAGATTAAAATAATACTTCATGATGCTGAAAAGTAACAAAAATTTTGATTGCTATGAAAATGAATTCTTTGCAACTCTTCTCTTGCTTTATGGCAGCTTGAAATATTCATTCTTATCTATTCCGACACTATCTTAACTAGTCTTGCACCTATACCTATATTACCTGTATATAACCAAAGAGCTAGAATATCACATTATATCTATACCTATATTATATTAAGTGATGAAAGGGGAGATAATGGTGAGGACAAGTTCCATGTGATCAGTGATGAGGAGATACAGAGGTCAATGTCAATATCAATGAGTGGGGATCAGGAAACCCCAGCTCCCCTAGATCCCAAGTAAGTAAACAAACGTGGCTTATCTCTCTATAGTCTATACTTTCTACATTGTTTGTATAGGTTTATAATACAAAAATTGTACAACAGAATTTTGCATAAGTTCATGGGTACAAGTTTTCAGGCATTTCCCTGAAATTCAGGTTTTTTCTACACCTGAAACTCTCATTTTCTATATAAAACCAATTGAATTTATACAAAATTCAGTGTTTTCAGGTTTTCTGATATTTTCACTTGTACAGATGTAAGTTATATTAGTTTAGTTTAAACATATTTATTTTATCTTGATTGCGAAACAAGTTCTTGCAACTTAACTTATATAAATCACTTTTGAGTCTGCTTTCTGGAACCAACCAGTGCTGGTGTCATATGAAGAAACATGGTCATGTAGGGCTCAAAGTTATAAGTTACATTATTATGTGCATGTCTGATCAATCTGTATATAGTTGGGTAATTTTCAAGTATGAAATTATATTATTCAGTCTGTTGCATTTTGCATCTATGCAAGATTAATATATCTTCATGTGATAATCTTAGTCATAGACTTATTTTTGTGTTATTGCATAATAAGAAAATATCTATAATCTTCAGATTTTCCCAGCCTTCAGTGTACTTATTTAGAAACCATACTTCATGAATAGTTTTAGAAATCCCTAGTGTAGTTGTGCCCTTCTAGTTACCTAAGCTGTAAACCATTTATAATTCCTACTTGTGTTTGAGAAAGCATGCAACAGGGATAGTGTTGCATTTATAAACATTAAGCTGACACATTTCTGTCAGGGTAATATGGCTATGAAATATATCATTGTTTCTAGTATTTGTATTAGTATATGTATCAACATGGTGTAATTATATGTGTGATTATTTCCAGCTTGTCTAGCAGTATGTGTATCAACACAGTGTTATTATCTGTGTGACTATTTTCAATATGTCTAGCAGTATGTGTATCATATTATGTTATAACGTGTGATTATTTCCAGTATGTCTAGCAGTATGTGTATCAACATGGTGTTATTATCTGTGTGATTATTTCCAATATGTCTAGCAGTATATGTATCACATTATGTTATAACATGTGATTATTTCCAGTATGTCTAGCAGTATGTGTATCAACATTATGTGATTATATGTGTGATTATTTCCAGTATGTCTAGCAGAATGTGTATCAACATTGTGTTATTATATGTGTGATTATTTCCAGTATGTCTAGCAGTATGTGTATCAACATGGTGTTATTATGTTTGTGATTATTTTCAGTATGTCTAGCAGCATGTGTATCAACATGGTGTAATTATGTGTGTGATTATTTCCAGTATGTCTAGCAGTATGTGTATCAACATGGTGTTATTATGTTTGTGATTATTTCCAGTATGTCTAGCAGTATGTGTATCATTATGGTGTAATTATGTTTGTGATTATTTCCAGTTTGTCTTACAGCATGTGTATCAACATTATGTTATTACATGTGTGATTATTTTCAGTATGTCTAGCAGTATGTCTGTCAAGCAGCATATTTGTATTTATATGTGTGATTATTTCCAGTATGTCTAGCAGTATGTGTATCAACATGCTGTATTTGTGTGTGTGATTATTTCCAGTATGTCTAGCAGTATATGTATCAACATTATGTAATTACATTTGTGATTATTTTCAGTATGTCTAGAAACATGGTGTAATTTTATATGTGATTATTTCCAGTATGTCTAGCAGTATGTGCGTATCTCTGAATGAACTGATCAGGGGTGAAGTTAACAGTCAGAATGAGGTGTGGATCAAGGCAGGGCGATCATTTGCTGTTCCAGTCATGATTGATAAACCTAACACAGTGTTTGGCTGGGAATTCACCTCACACCCAAAGGTAAACTTATCTCATTATGTTTTCGTTTATTACTTTTAGTTAAGAGGATTCATTTGTAGGTGTATTCATATAAGTAGGTGTATTTTTATAAGTTCACATTTCTGCTTATCCCCTATTTTAGCATCAGGGACATTGAACTCATTGTCTACAAAACTCATCAAGATTTAGATATCAATGCAAGGTATCATCATACCAAATAACTAAGATATCAATCTATAAAAAGTAACAAAAGTTTAAAAAATGAATTTCTATCCATTATTGACCTCAACCTTTACTGATGACCTAAAAAAAGTATCTAAGGTACCATCATAACGAAAGATCTGAGATGATCATCAATAAATAGTCATTGAGATTCTAGAAGAAATAATAAATTTTATTAATTAGTATGCTGGAAAGTAGGATAGGACTGTATGCCCCCCCCCCAAAAAAAAAACAACAACAAACAAACAAACAAAAAAACAAACAAAAAAACTAGTTCCAACTGTGACCACAGTCAGACTGGGAGACAGACAAAACTCCACTGACAAAAAACAAAAACAAAAAACCAACCATGTGAAATTTACATATATGGACATAACCCCACCAAAGAATTTTCCAAAGCAGGCAAAAACCCACCCGTAAATTTTCCTGCAATTATTCAGACCATTTGTTATTGCATAGCAATAGAGGAGCAGATTCCACTAATGTCTAGCTGAGGTGTTGATATATTTATTTTCTCAATGAAGGACACAATGACATTGTTGAATAATTTCTTTTTATATTTTGTAGGATGTTGTTTTTAGTGCAAACTACCGAAGTAGTGAGTCAGTTGCAGTAAGTGATGGTCAAGTATTGGTACCTCCGTGTAAATGTGATTCCCATAAACAAACTGTAAGAGGGGAGCTAACTGCTAAACAACCGGGCATATATACATTACTGTTTGACAATACATACTCTAAGTAAGTGGATTATATTTATTTACAAGCTGGTAATGCTCATCCAGTAAGGGGATAATTGAAGCTTCTGTCCTTTAGTTCAGTGGTTTGATTCTGCGTAACATTGTATCAAATGTGGTTACAGATTAATTCACTATGTTCAAACTTTTTAATACTGATCTATTGGTTTAAGCAGTTTATTAAACAAAGTAACATGTTGAAAAATAAGTACTCATATAGGATCTAAATTTACTGTTTGTTAATTGCACTATGTATAATGCTATATTGAAATTAAAGTATACAAAACAAAATTACTTCATCTTTGTTTATTTTACTGTTTAAATGCTCTGGCTGTTATTGAATATAAAACATTTGGAGGGTTGGTAAAGAGATGATGTAAAAATATTGTAACAAAAAATGTTTAGGTGTAATTTCATTTACTGTGTACACGTCTAAGAAGAATTTATCTCATCCTGTAAGAATACAAATCTTGAAATACTTGAGTTGAGTACATTGTATAATACTTTATTTTGTTGTTGAAGTTTTTAAACAACACAGCATTTTTTCTTGAGCACATCTCTTTCTAGGGATGAAGAAAACAATTTTTTTTTTTTGTTATTGCAGGTTAACAGGAAAAACAATCAAGTATACACTTTTGTCCGAACCCTTACAAGAAGACTAGAGGAGATCTAGATGTTATTGGTGACTGATATAAATTATGTTTTAGATGTAACACTATCTTCAGACAAGAGTTGTGCTGTCTGTATGATAAGATAAAACTGTATTTAAATAGTTGACAGTTAATTTGTTTTTGTTAGTGATTTGAGATTTCATTTATGTTTGATGTTTGGTGATTAATAAGGTATACCATTTCTTAACATGTGATAAGATAGATAACTTTTACATTCTCGGTTTATCCAATGATGAAGTTATATTATACCCTAGAGTCACCAGTTTTTGTGATGTTAAGCGGATTAATGCGGACAATGAATTAATGAAAAACAAACAAACAAAAATCAATTTTCTGTGCATTAATGCGGACAATGAATTAATGAAAAACAAACAAATCAATTTTTTAACTGTTCATAAAACAAAATATATCTTATCTCTATATATTAAACAAAAGGAGAACAGAAAAAGTATTTTCTTGCCATAGAACACATTGATATAAAGAAGTTAATGTGAAAAGTTGTGAGATATGGGGGCATCGTTTCTGTAGGAGGGTAAAGAAATATTTTTTCTCAGTGTAAAAAAAACGCCATTTCCTTAATATTCTTGATACTCTCCACCTTATGACATGTACATATCTGTATATATCATATTTGTTATGTGATATATTGTAGTGGAAAGTTAAAGTGATATTTTTGTTTATATCAAATTTGTTAAAAGTCATATATTGCATTTGGAATCAGCTAGAGAAGAACACAGGGTTGATTATGGTTTTCTCAGCAATCAAATGAATGTAAGAAAAAGACTGTCAAATGAAATTTAACATTTCATATAGCAATTTATGGACTTGCATTTAAAGGCTTTGTTAATTGATTATGATGCTAATTTAATTAAGTATAATACTTTGAATATTTTACTTTCATTAAATTGCTCAGATTGTTATTATTTGAAATACTCATTACCATGAAGCTTTTTATTGTTTGATTTTGTTATACAAATGTATATAGCGGATATTTAAGATTTTTCTGTAAATACACTATTTATTTTCATAGAGCGGTGTGACAATAAATATTTCACTAGTGGTGGTAGCCATGAGTGAAATACGTGTATGATAATTTTCATACCACAAGATGAAGATAAATCTTGTGTTTATGGAAAAAACTTGAATTTTCTGTTAATTATTTACATTTTTCTCTTCTTTTTATTACATTACAATTTGAAAGACATCCCCCTTAAATTTTGCGTATTGGCTGATTTCAGAATAAAGTATTCCAGCAAGACACCAGTAAAAATATGGAAAATATGTTTCATTGCATTGAATACAGTAGAATATTGAAAATGAAAAAACACATTTTATTTCATCAATATTTTATTTACAGTATATCACAAATTTTGCTTTTTTTTACATCGCAGACTTATTTGAAATGAAAAAAAATCTAAAAAAGTAACTTTTTGTTGAAGTTCTGATGTAGAAAAACTTCTCCAATGACTCCAATGATTTATAACAGCATATAAATTTAAGAATTTTATTATAAAAAATGGGATAATTGGATCAAAAACCAACACAAATTAAGTATCAAAACATGTTTCGCTTTATTCAGCTTCCTCAGTTGATACATAAATAAAAATGACGTAAACGTACAAAACAAACGTCTACGTTAATAGACGTCACATTTGGCGCGTTATAAAAAATGGGAACTTAAATAAAATAAAATGTGGACAATTTGTATTAATATGTCACCAAAGTTTAAAAAGCTACATAATAATGTTATTATCCCTGTATACTGACACAGCTGGTGTTTGGAGGAAAATCAACAAAACCAAGCTGTAGACTGATCAGCTGTCTTGAAACTATTTATAGTAACATTGTATCTAGAAGAGTTGACAAGACATTAGTGTAAAAGCTTCCATCAAGCATTGTGTGCTTTATATCTTTATAGGGTAACTGAGTTATCATTTTACACATAAAAAATAGATCATGCTTCTTTTGCATTTTATATAAATTTTAAAATTTATGACAATTTTTAAGTGCAATAATATATTTAGTTTTATTTATTTAGTTATAGATTTATGCTTTTAATACATTTGTATATGTAGTTTTTTTTAGTTTCTGTAATTTTATTTATCATGTCACACAGTACATTATATTTTATTATAGATGTTGAATGTTACTTATTTTGTCTTATTTTTCAATGAAGATCAATGGCTGCCAGTTAATTGTATTTCTAAATGAGACATTTATATTGTAGAGCCCTCTGTGCCTAAAGAGTTATAAGTTTACAATAGCAGTTGATTAAGTTGGTTACAATTTAAACATCAATTAATAAGTGGTTTATAGTTACTGATGGGCATGTTAATTTGTTATCATTTTAAGGTGACTCTGTTCTGTTTTTTGTTTTTTTCCCCAATGTGTTTGATTTTTCCTCTAGTGGTCTTTTAATCTTAAGTTTCACTTCCTGGAGGTATTTTAATGGTCATTCATTACAAGATAAGGTCATTATTATTTTTCCCCTGTTTATGATCAGGCATCTTGAACTTTTACCATAAAATTTCATACATTGACACAACATTGCTCTGGACTAGAACTTAAAGGGACTCCACTGAGGTTTTTTTTGACGTTGGGACTGAAAATAATTTTTCGAGATCAATGTTCCATTTGATGTAGTCCAATAACTAATTTGAAAATTTCAGATCATTCGCTCCCTTCTTTTGTCAAAAACAAATATTATAATTGTGGAAAATGGCCCAAAATTAAAAAGCAACACTTTTCACATAAATTTTGCAATATGTAGCACAAAATTACGATTTTTGATGTATTTTGGAGTTTATTTGAAAAAATTTCTGTTTTCATTGCCTCAACTGATCTATGAAAGAAAATAAAATTTTAAGTTTTTAAACTTTTGGACCTTAGTGGAGTTCCTTTAAAATTTTAACATATTTAAGCATACTTTTGACCCTTAATAAACACATACCGTGTCAGATTTTTACATACCAGTAAATGATTTTTATGTGCACAAAATTAAAACCAGACTAAGGTAGCCATTGGTCTTCTGTTAGTGTAGTAGCTTTTTCATGTATTATTTTAGTTTGTGTTATAAACCCTTAATTTTACCATTTACAGCTCAATACAGATATAGATTATTTTATGTAAATATTTACATGCTAACCATTTATAGATTAAGTGATATTTAAGTATTTACTGGGAAATATTCATAATGTTGTGATAATATAAGTTAAATACATATAATGGCAAATCTGGTGCATTCCATGCTTTATATGTGAATTAATATTTTCTATTGTAGCCCTGAAGATAACAAAATAGGTAATCTGGCTATTTAATTGTTCTAGCCACATGAAAACCTTTTGGAATGAATAGCATGAAAGAGTATTTACTATAAACTATCATTTCTATAATCACCTAAGTTACCATTTGTTTTGGAGTACGAGTATAGAGCCAGGTCAGCCTGCATGTCATTGCAATCTCACCAGTTTCTGTACTGTGGTGAGCTCAGTTTTATTTTTTACATTGAATTCTTGTAAAGTCATAGAACTGATGGATTATTCCATTTTTAATCCTGAACCTGCTAAATTTCTTTAATAGACTTATCAAGCTTCCATTTTTGGAATTTTCCATTATCAGTTTAAGGGAAATAAAGGTAAAATCTTGACATTGGTCAGCCACCAGTGTATTATAGCCTGGTCCTGGCTCTATACTGGTAGCAAAAGCTTACAACTGTCGGTTCCTGAGAAGTAATGGTTAAATCTGGACATGTCCATTAGTTTCATCAGGGTATAATTAAACAACATACTGGATAATGGTATTATACCACTGCAAATTATATCACACTTTATTTTGTTTTTTTATATTTTTTGACAAAAGATCAGTGTTAAACTTTTTTTTCAACAGACATTTGAGCCATGCTATGACAAAACCAACAGTGCGTTTGCGACCAGCATGGATCCAGATCAGCCTGTATATCCGCACATTCTGATCTGGATCCATGATGTTCGTTATCAGTTCCTCTACTTGTAATAGGATTTCTAGGCGAATAGCATGGATCCTGATCAGACTGCGCGGATGCGAACGCACTATGTTGGTTTTGTTATGGCATGGCTCATTTAATATACACAATGATTGTTATAAAAACAAATTGTAAAAAAAGAAAGACGGGCAGTAATAGTAGTTTGATTTTGAGGTTGAAAAATAATTATAGAAATAGGTCTTCCAAAATGTATTGTTCTGATAGCTTATTTAAGTTTTATGTTTAACATAGTGAGAATTTGTATGATCTAAGCCAAAATTATTGATCACTATGTACCATAGTAAGTGCTAGCAAAGATTTCTGTTCTTATGTTAATTTCTGTTTTGTTTGTTGACAATTTTTGTTACTGTGTGACTATGTTTATCAGCAATAATTAATTGATATTAAGTCTAAAAGCATTAATTAAATGTATCTCTGTCATAAGCCATTATGAGTTTTTATACTTCCAGAATGATTTTTTTTTTGGAAGGTGAAAAATCAGTTTATTATGTCCTTATTTCAACCTGCATATGCCCCTGAACAATGGCTTCCATTTGTGTAACAATGTAGTTTGATGACAATTTAGCAAATCAGAACAAAAATCTCAAACTATTAACAAAATATACATTTCTTTTCAAACCAACATTTTTAGTGTTTTTATATTATTAGTTATATTTATATTCCAATGCACACAAATACTTTTTAAGCCATATTAGAAATATCAACATGAGTTACTTCCATTGATAAATACAGGTAGCTGGAGATAGTGCCTGAATTTAGAAGTGAAAAATTATTTACCCCTATGAATACAATGTAACGGTATGTAGTAAATACCAAGAAAGATATATGCTTGAAATTTTTTGCGTCATTCACAAAGTAAATTTCAGAGTTTTATTGTTAATTGTGTTGTGTTTTATTAATGTTTATAAAATCATGTTCCAATTTATTATATTTTATTCAGATTTTAATAAAGGATTTATTTTAACTTTAATTCCTTGAGTTATTTTTGTATTATCATGGTCATGGTCGTGGTCATATTGAGACCATATACTTTGCTGTAAAATGTTTTAACACAAAATTTCCACTGAAGTCCAAATGCATAAAAACATAGAATTCATACATACTTGAAATGGAAAAAATAAGCAAAATGTAATGAAGTTATATGCAGAATTAAAATTGATTTTTATATTTTTTTTATGATTAAAAGCCTTATTTAAAATCCTATTAAAATGTCAAGATATTTATGTAGACCATTATAAAATGGTACACAGTTTATGAAAAAAAAATTCCAGTCCCTTCATAACAAAAAAGTCTCAGTAGTCCCTTTAAGCTCAGAATGAGATTATGTTTTTATGAAGTTGTAAAAGAATCATATATGATGGAAGAAGTGTTTGAAGTTCCTGTTCATAATGATTGATTCAACTTTTTACATGTAAACACTTACTTAAACACTGCACATTTCATTCTTTTTCTTATTCAGCAACAGGCTGTTAGAATCCATGATGTAATGATGGCCCTGGCATTAACATTATCAATACATAACTGTCAAATGTGACATTGCATCAGCATGTGAAGAGTGACAAAATCAAACATAAACATTTATGCCAGAATAATGCTAATGCACCATTTTATTCTGCATTAATCCTCTATTACAATATAAATATATCGTGATGCAAGACCAAATAGTTTAACCCTCTATTACAATATAAATATATTGTGATGCAAGACCAAATAGTTTAACCCTCTATTACAATATAAATATATCGTGATGCAAGACCAAATAGTTTAACCCTCTATTACAATATAAATATATCGTGATGCAAGACCAAATAGTTTAACCCTCTATTACAATATAAATATATCGTGATGCAAGACCAAATAGTTTAACCCTCTATTACAATATAAATATATCGTGATGCAAGACCAAATAGTTTAACCCTCTATTACAATATAAATATATCGTGATGCAAGACCAAATAGTTTAACCCTCTATTACAATATAAATATATCGTGATGCAAGACCAAATAGTTTAACCCTCTATTACAATATAAATATATTGTGATGCAAGACAAATTAGTATTTTCCAGCTACTTTATCACATTTATATCTAAGGAGGGGATTAAAATAACAACAAAATTCAATATACATGTGTACAATATTTTATTGTATTATACAGTATGGTACCTAATTTCATGTAAATAAATACAAATGTAAAAATATCACAGTTCTAAAAATAAAGTCCCTTCTATGTTATTCTAGATAATAATCTCTAGTCCATGTAGAGTAACACACCCAACTTCACAACAAATGGTCTTGATTAACTAAACTTGAGATTCCATTTGGACGGAATTATATACATGTACATACAAAAACTGACTTGAAAAAATGAAAAGAATAGCTTACATTCTAGCATAACCAAAATAGCTTTTGTAGGAAATTTACTTTTTAAATAATATTTTTATATTTTCTGTAATTGGAAATTGGATAACTCACAACTTGTACATTTAGTACTCATCTAATGCAAATTAGAGATTTAAAATTGTGATAATGGTAAATGAATATACATTGTAGTCTTATTAATATGGTCTTATCATTATAACATTCCAGTATGTTGTTCTCTTTTGAAATACAAATCACCCGTCTAGACTATTTCCTACTTAAACATTCTAAACTGAAGTTGTTACTTAGGCTCTTGATTCCTAACTAATTTAGAAGCAGCCTTTGCTTTATTCAATTTCAATTACCAGAAACCATTTGACACTTATTTTTAAACATTTATACAATTAAAACAGTAACACTTCCTCTTCTTGGATTTCCGAGTCCTGAAATTCATCACCAAGTTTCTTCCACCATGGTAATTGTAAATTGCGTAATGTTTCCATGTGACTAACTCGTGCTTTTGTTGCTACAGGTACTGAACGACTGGAATACATATCCACGTCTCTTTGTGTAACCTTGTTTAGATCTGGTGCCACTGAGAATAAACAGATTTTTTTAAAAGAAATAAACAGTCTTGATCAATGAAAACTTAATAAACATCAAATTCAATGAAATCTTTTATTTTTTTATTTATTTTTGCTTTTATTTAGCTTGATTGCTATGGAAACTCATACTTTTCTAGAGCTGGCATCTTTGACAAATATGTACAAGTGACATCTAATCTCTTGATTAAAGTTTTTAGACCTCTAGTGCATAGCAATTGGCAAATAAGTTACTTAGTACTTTAAAACTAAAAGTAAACAATATAATATTGTTAATTTCATCCTAAGAAAAACAAGGTTTAAAGGGAGACTAATTCCGTTGAAAATTTTACTTCAAACGGAATGTCACTGCATGTATTCAGTAATGAAATTTAACATAATGTTCAAGTTTTGATGGTAAAAGATAGAGCAAACAGTACAAGGACTTACATGCACAAAGGTCAGAATCAGTATCTAGACGAGCTAGAAGTGTCTGCCGCCTTTGTTCAGCTTTCCTACTCTCTCGTACTGTGCCATAATAACGAGATAGTAAAGCTGTTGCCTTTTTATGTACTGTTTCAAGCTCTCCTCTTGTATAGGCTTTAGGCTGTTAAATAAAATCATACTTAAGATGTTTTTTTGGTTTTAATTTTAGTCACTACACAATGTGATAAAGTCCCAAGTTTGTCACTCTTTGAATTAGATCTAGACAGAACCATTGACTTTCCATAACCTAGTATAATATCTCCTTCACACGAAAGAATTTGACATTATATGAATTTGAAACTGGAGAAGGGAAGGATAAATGATTCAAAGTGATTCAACAACTGTTATTATCAGAGTAAATGAAGACTTACTCATTCTTTCAAGAACTCAAGAATTAAATCAAAATATGAATATGCAAGAGAAATTTTATGGGAAGTAAATATAACTATTATCATTTTTGCTTTCTTTATAATTTGCTTTTTTAACAAGATCTTTTTTAACAAGATTAAAAGGTTTCTACAAGATGATACATACTGGATTTTCTTCCCTGTAATTACTGATAGTTTTCTGTAACTCAACCCTTCTATCATCAGTAAGTCCCGGAGGTAATAATTGAAGTGGCATCTTCCCTTTTCTGTTCTCTAACCGCTCTAACCATCTTCTCACAGTCTGTTGTATTTTGATAGCCGCCCGGGTCTGCCTGACAAGATCACGGCGACCAGTCAGCTGGTGACGCTCGATATGACCTCGCCATAATTTCTGTATTTTTGTTGCTGCTTGAATCTGTTCATTCTCTAAATATTTCTCTACTTTGGCTGCAATGATATGATAAAAAAAGTTTATATATCTATTGTTAAGAAGCAAACATGCAGGATATGTTGTAAGATTAAAATAACTAGATGGCGTAGATTGTTAAGGATGTACCCAACACTTATAGTCAACGAACACAAACAGTGAGTATAAAATGAAATTAATGTTTGCCTATGTCATAAAAAGTTTTAACTCAACCTTTTGTGGTTTCCCAAAAAGAAAATTTAAGTTTACATGATCTATTTCTGTTTTGTTTTCTAGCCTTAACTGTTGTGACCTTGTACATCATCAGAAATAACAAAACAAAACAATACTTCTGTCATCTGACAACACACACTGATTTCAGGACAATTACTTCGAAATTATGGAAAAACAAAATATATTTCTTATTCAGTACACTTCTTCTTTAAAATATCTATCCTTCTATAAAGTTTCAAATTGATAACTCAAATAGTTTTTGAAATATGCTCAGGATAACAATTTAATTTTTATTAAGCATGAAAAATTACAAAGGTCAGTAACTCTAAACTATAAGCAAAACAAGAATATGATTCTTGAGTACTGATTTTCTTCTTAAGAACATTTATCAAGCTTTAAAGTTTCAACGTGATCTAATAATCCTTGAATCATTCCCGAGATAAAAACTTACATGCTGGTAGAATTTCTATACAGTGTAGCTGACGTTCTCTGAACTCCCTCATGATCCTCTGTCTGTTCACTAGACCCTTATATTCTACCTCAGATTGATGTTTCTGTCTAGTCATCGTCTCTTCTTTTACTTTCCTTCGATTTCTAAAATCATTAAAATACATTATACAACATTATTATTCTCATGAAACAAATATATCAACCCATGTTTTGTTTGAATCAAGTTGTTATCTTAATTTCATATCATTTCTAAATTAAAAACAAAACAAAAAAATCCTAAAAAACCCAAAGCAAAAGCCAAATTTTTGTTAAACTTGCACTATCTTTAAGCAAACCACAAACAGAAAACATCAAGGGCCAAAATTTTATTTTCTTATTTTAACATTTTTAGAGATGAATTATTTCTATAATGAGCAATCAGCCGCGAAAAAAAACAACATTTTAACATCTCTGAATACTGGCCTCTATAAATTTTATAATGTTTCATAATATAATTTCAACGTAAACGGTTTTGATGAGGTCAAGATTTACCTGAAAGCTTTCTGGAATTTAGCAAAAGATTTGTTGGCTCGAGCAAGTTTCCTCCTAGTGATATAACCTTTCCAGTTAGCTTGGATCATCACTGCACTGTCATAATTTTTCTAGAAAAAAATGTTTATAATTTCAGAAATGTAACTAAAATAAGAATTTTAGAGAATGAATCATTCATGAATATTATATATGTTTTATAACTTTCGTAATTCAATATGACTCATTATGACATTATAAAAATGTAATATTATACCTTACATTAGTACGCTCCTTCTTTATCTATAACATAAATCACGAGCGGACACTTTTTATGATTTATCAGACCGCTTAAATTTACTGTGAGAAAATTTTTACAAAACGTGCATTATACAAGCTGACTGCCAAATATTTTCAGAACAAATTACTTATTTATTCCAATGATATTATTTCTTTTCTCGTACTTATACCATTTCTCTTTATAGTAAAGTTGAGTTTAAGATATAGTAGACATTACTTCGGACCTCATAGGATTATAGTGATGATCAGTCATCCGCATACTTTGAACAGATCTCAGCTTTCCGTACGTTTAATGTTTGCGGGCTGACTTATCCGTAACTAGAATGCTCTGACGCCCTCGGTGTTGTGTACTATTTCTTAAATTGTAACACTAATGATCCTTATCACACTTATATAAGTCAGACATTTAAGTTTTTGTAAAATAAAATGAAAGCATAACTTGACATTAGAAATTACCTCCATTTCAGCTCTCTGAGCATTACCAGCATCTAGGAGTCTGTGTAATGACTTGAGATCACGACTAAAACCTTTATCTTCCCATCTAGCAAGCAAAAGACGTAACCCTCGATACCGCGTTGATAAAGCTGCCACCATTGGTTTATGGTACTCACATATACATAATATACATTTCACAGCTCCCCTGAAAACATTTGTAATTTATCATTAACATCTGTTACATATCAGAACACCTTAAAAATGGCAATACAATGCATACAATCTTTGAACGCTGCAATATGTTGTAATTCTTTAATGCACATTGCCAGAAATTTTCAGATGATACGCCATGCTCTGGTTCTTCTTTTTATTTAAGAAGAGAGACAGCCTAGTGGGTCAACTGCCTTTAAGATTTGAGCCTTAATTCAGTTAAAGCCATGTTTCTTAGTAAGGCAACATTAGCTTAGATCCATGAAGCAGAAACAAAAGTGGTTCATATAAACTTCAAAATTTCATAACAGTCAAGCTAAAATAAATACAATACTTAACTACAGGGATTGAAAAGAACTAATTTTATCTTTAATTTGCTTGTTTTTGCATATATATTTTTCAAAACAACTTTATCAGCATGATTTAAGTCAATGAAAAATTTAAATAAGCAAATTATTAGTTTGAAGAGATTTTTCAAGAAAAGGAAATTGTTTTAAATGAAGACATTGTATTAGAATGACAGTATGACTTACGTTGCTAAGATAACAGATGACTCAACAGACAGTTTGTATATCAACTCATCCATTATACTGTAAACTGTTTTAATATTCACCTCTTTAATTGCCAACCTGAAATAGTAAAAATACTGAAATACTGCAAAATCATTATTTTTCGTTCGGCAACAATGTTTTCCTGGACAGGTCAATCGACGAATTTAAAATTCACCCAAATTTTATTTTGTGGCCTGTCAGATTATTTTTGAGTTACATTATTTGCATTTTACTTTTTTCAAAAACAATTAATTTAAAACCCCATTGAATGTCCTTTTTGACAAAACCACAAAAATTAATGCCCACCAAACTAAAATAAATTACAATACAATGTAGATTTCTTTGATATTTTTCTCATGTTTTTGTTGAATTATTAACATATGAATAAATATAAATGAAAATAGATTATACACAGACAATATAATCACAACAAATTTCTATCAACTAGAGTTATTTAGTCAGTTTATACTTATTTGTGAAGTAATAAAAGGATGTGTATATATATAAAGTTATTTATAGTTTCATAGGTTAATCCTTCAGAAGTTCTTGTATTTTTTGCTGTTGTTGCAGTTGTTGGGTTTTTTTTTGTTTTTGTTATGAAGTGCAAGGTAACCTTCCTTCATTCCATATGCACAAACTATATGTAGTTCATGCCAGGCGAACCACAACAGCACAGGACATTAGTTAAAATGTCAGTCTTTAGTTTATGTTGGAATAATATCATAGAAACAGTAATTACCAATTAGCACGCAGCACTTTTGGTATGAGATCAAGTATATATGCCACAGTCTCTTCATTGTCCAGTATCAACAGCTGTAGTAACCACGGTGAACTCAAAACTATACATGTATCATATAAATATATTTAATTAAATCATAAGCATGTTTTTTTTTTAAATATAAGAAAACTAAAATAACACTTAAAATTGAGTTTCACAAATCAATCTATTAAAATTGTTTTTAATAAATATATGTGTATAGATCGACCAACAATAAGAAAGCTGTAAATAATTTTTCATTTACAGACCTTCAATAAATCTGTTAAAAGTAGTGGTGCAACAATATACCAATATATTTCGATACAGTGTCAGCTTATACATTCCGAGGTGTGAAATCTTTAAATAACAATATTTTCTTTAATATGTGATCAAATTATATGAACCAAATAAATCTCGTATTTTGACCATCCATTTAGTTTCAAAGAGAACACAAGGAGGAAATAACTTGCATATCAAAAGGAAAGGCAAGGAAAATGTATTTAAACATACCTTTGTGAGTTACAGATATATATCCTGAGGCAAGATAAATTAATGAATCTAGCACAGTCTTGTAGTTCCGCAAGTGAAATTGTCTTTCTTCTTCTTTACTCTGTAACAACAGATTTTATGGTTTTGAAGTTTGAAGATATGAAATATTTATATAATATTTGAACAAGAGGGCCATGATGGCCCTGAAATCGCTCACCTGTATATAGGCCCCGGGGCGGGGCTAATTTTAACCCAGGGGCTTTTATTTGAACAAACTTGGTAGATCCCTATTTGAAGATGTTTCATGATAAATATCTAAGCTCTAGCTCTAAGAAAATTTTTAAGTTTTTACTATACACATATAGTGAAAAACAATGACCCCCCCCTCTGTGCGGGCCAATTTTGTCCCCAGGGCTTTTATTTGAACAAACTTGGTAAACACTCACTAGAAGATAATTCATGCTTAATATCTAAACTCTAGCTGTTTGGGCTTTTTAACAGAACATTTTTTAAGTTTTTACTATATACATAAAAGGAAAATCAATGATCCCCTGGGGCGGGGCCAATTTTTTAACCCCTGGGCCCTTAATTTAACAATAATGGTAGACACCCATTAGAAGATGTTTCATTGCTAAATATCTTAGCTCTAGCTCTTAAGATTTTTTAAAAGAAGAATTTTTATGCTTTAACTATATACATAAAAGGAAAAACAATGACCCCCTGGGGCGGGGCCAATTTTGACCCCAGGGCTTTTATTTGAACAAACTTGTTAGACACCCACTAGAAGAGGTTTCATGCTTAATAGCTAAGCTCTAGCTCTTTGGGTTTTTTAAAAGAAGATTTTTCAAGTTTTTAATATATGCATATAGGGTAAATCAATGACCCCCTGGGGCGGGGCCAATTTTGACCCCAGGGCTTTTATTTGAACAAACTTGGTAGACACCCACTAGAGGATGTTTCTTGCTAAATATCTTAGCTCTAGCTCTTTGGGTTCTTTAAAAGAAGATTTTTTAAGGTTTTACTATATGCATATAGGGAAAATCAATGACCCCCTGGGGCGGGGCCAATTTTGACCCCAGGGCTTTTATTTGAACAAACTTGGTAGACACTGACTAGAAGATGTTTCATGCCAAATATCTAAGCTCTACCTCTTTGGGTTTTTTAAAAGAAGATTTTTTAAGGTTTTACTATATGCATATAGGGAAAATCAATGACCCCCTGGGGCGGGGCCAATTTTGACCCCAGGGCTTTTATTTGAATAAACTTGGTAGACACTGACTAGAAGATGTTTCATGCCAAATATCAATACCAATCAATGACCCCCTGGGGCGGGGCAAATTTTGACCCCAGGGCTTTTATTTGAACAAACTTGGTAGACACTGACTTGAAGATGTTTCATGCCAAATATCTAAGCTCTACCTCTTTGGGTTTTTTAAAAGAAGATTTTTTAAGGTTTTACTATATGCATATAGGGAAAATCAATGACCCCCTGGGGCGGGGGCCAATTTTGACCCCAGGGCTTTTATTTGAATAAACTTGGTAGACACTGACTAGAAGATGTTTCATGCCAAATATCTAAGCTCTACCTCTTTGGGTTTTTTAAAAAGTTTTTTCTTTCAGTTGCCATGGCAACCAGAGTTCTGCATGGAATTAAATTCTTTGAACAATTTTTGAAGGTGACCACCAAAGGAACATTCCTGTAAAGTTTGGATGAAATTGGCCTAGTGGTTTATGAGGAGATGTCATTTAAAGTAAAAGTTTACGGACGGACGGCCGGACGCCGGACGAAAAGCGATCACAAAAGCTCACCCTGTCACTTTGTGACAGGCGAGCTAAAAACTAAGTCTGTGACAGATAAAAGATTCAAGCTGTCTGATCCTAAATGCAATCTGATAATGTACTAAATTTTTTAATGTTTATCATTTAAAAAGGTATTAACATGAGAAAATACTAATATACATACAGGTCTTTTAGGTATCTGTGCAAATCTTGCTTGTATTCGCCTAGCAACAAGGAACATATTATGTATGGCCTCTGGTAATTTATTGTTTTCTACATCTTTCATATCTTCCTTTGGAATGTCTAAACCTGAGACAGCTTGACTGAAAATACAGAAACATATTAACTATAGCGCAGCAAAAACAATAGTGAGCAATATCCTGGTATTTTTGGTAGCATACAAGCATGTTTCTTCTTCTTTTTTTTCAAGTACATTTTTCATGATGTGGATATAAATGGGGTTGAATGTGGCATCTGGCGAGCAGGCTTGTTGCATCCAATTTTGTCTGCAGTAAATGATCTACATTGATTGAGGGATTTCAGTATTTCTTGATATAACTTTTCACCATTATGAGATGTGGTGCTGCTTTGTTGAACCAGGTCAGTTGGCCAAAGGTTAAGGTAACACCTAGAGGTCAGATGAACAACTTGTTTGCATCATATTTGTAACTGTATAATTTCATGACAGATGTATTTTGTGACAATGGAACCATTACCAGTATTTATCCTAGATGATGAGGTTACACAAAATTGCTTTTAATCTGCAAACATTAATGATATTTTCTATACACAATATACATGTAGATGTTACTCTAAAGGTCTTAATGAAAAAAATTAATTAAGACTAAAAACACTAATAATTCAATACACAATTTTTTTCTCAAGATACTTTTACTACAATGTATTATACAAAATTTGATGTATATCATCTTTAATACCTTAAAATTGTTGTCAATCTTGCTGCAGTAAGCCATTGTCCTTCTATCACACTGTAGTCTTGTTTCAGTACTAGAATAAGCACATCAAGCAGCTGAAACTCCCAGATTTCCCTCCGTATACGTACCCCATCACTACTAGTGGCAGGACTTGTGTCAAGTATTGCTAAAAATAGAGAAAAAAATTATGAGAAAGAACACAGTATATACTTTAAACATCTTTTTCATCTAGCTATTGCAGAGTTAGCAAGTCATTCTTACAATTTACAGTTTTAGCATGCAGGTATGTTTTTAATTAACCAGGGCATTTTTAGGCTTATGGGGGATGTGGCCCTACCTTTTAAATATTTGGGGTAATATGCATGTAAAACCATGTTAAGGGGACAAATTTTATTGCAAAAAAAAACAAAAAACTGAAGGGGGATAAAATATACAGGACTGTATTAATTGTATATTTGGGTAAATAGCATGATTTTCTTGGGAATGCAAAGGATTAATCATCAGACCAAATTCAAACTTGACTTGTATTTTCTGGTTAATTAACAGTACATGCCATTTCAAGTTAAAATTTCTTCAAGGGGCATTACTCAGTCAAAAATCATCGGACCATGACCAAATTCAAACCTTACTTTCATTTTTCTATGACATATATCCATTTGTCAACTTGAGTTGATGTGTGCAACTGTTGCCAACATAATGAACAGAAACTGATGATGACAGAATGATGGAACAGGGTAACACTATATGCCCCAGCAATTTTATAGCGGGGGCATAAAAATGAACACTGTGAAAATGATCTAGCAACGTATATTAATCACTTTCGAGTCTGCTTCCTGAAACCAACCAGTACTGGTGTCATATGAAGAAACATGGTTGTGACCAATGTAGGGCTGGAACTCATGATTCCTGGGTTGTGAGGCAGACACCTTAACCACTAGGCTAAGGGATTGCTCCCCTTAATTCTAGCACACATTAATAATGTATGTAATGTAAAGAGAATTTAGTGGTTGAAATGATATTTTATCTGCTGATCACCATGACATCAATATCAAATATTTATAGCCACGTAGGAATTATCTGATTATGCTGCAAACTGGAGTCAATGGTGTCACTGATTTTAAAATTAACTAAGTAAAATCACTGTGCAAATTCATAAATTAAAGGTTTTCATTTCAAGAAATCTTATCTATCTATCTTCCATTAATGTCAAAACCCTCAGGGCGACGTCTCTGATTATGACTAGCAGGCACAATGTCAAGGAACTGTTAATGAAAAACAACATTTATATGCAAATTTAAAAAGGATAAAGGAATAAAAGTTCTACAAGACTATTGATTTAAAAGACATAGTTTGCAAATTAGAATTTGTAGAATGGGTTAAGCCTTTCAGTAAAGATGTTAAGAATGGGGCTAGACTGAACAGTTAGAGGAGGGCTATTCCAAAGATGTATGCTCCTAGGAAAGAAAATATTTTGATGGTACTCGTGTAAGGTATCCGGTACTTCAGATTTCTTGTTTGAGTAAGGTGTTGTAGTCAACAAAGACAATGTTGTTTTGAATTTTATACAAGTAGGTTACAGCACTGATTTTCCACACTGTTTAAGGGTTACGTAGCCATATTAAATATTACATAGATATGTTAAATGCACTGAATGGTCTATTCATAATTAATAAAGATTTATCATAGAAATTTTGACTGTGTAAATATATGATTGACGCATTTAGCTTATCAATTGGATGCTAACATCAATTTGCTCATCATACATGCCATAATGTGACCCTCAACAACTGTCTGCATAAATGACTTTGCCTACATTTACCTAGCAGTTTGTCACATACACACGTTGGCAAAGTCTTCTGAAGTCTTGATAAGACCGCCCTTTAATGATGACTGACACTTCTAGTGCACCAAATGATCACTAGCACCTGTCAATCACTTGTCTCCATCATCAGTTCATTTAGAAGGGTGGTGTGAAATTAAATCTTGTCTAAGGTCATTAGTTGTAATTTTGTTTTATACATTTGTAAGGAAATAATTGTATGGAAATAATTTTCAAGTTCTTCAAATTATTTTGGAAGTGTGGCAATTTTGTGCATTATTTTTAACATACGAGTCTTGAAACAATTACTTAAAATTGTTTTAATTTATTAAAAAACAGAGAGGTACCTGACTACAGTACATTTCATTTCTGGGAAATAAAACGCGTTGACTTTTCGGAGATATATCGCGTTGATTTAATAGTGAATGTCCCCCACCGTGAAGCTTCAACATCAATGGTTCTGGCCTCAAAAACTTTATAAGCTGCTTTTTTTACATTTTTTTTATTTTGTCAGATGTGGCATTGACACGGTATAATAACAGGGTATGCTGAATACCGTACGCTACCACACTGATAAAGCATAGCGCATGCTTTACTGTATCACAATATTTGCAAGTTCTAAATATCGGTTTACTAGGTTACAGACTGCTATGTTAATTTTAGAAACATTTTTAAAGTGTCCTGGAAATCAATCTGTAAATTATGGCATTGATGACTATAATATTCTAATTTCTAAGGTCCACTGTATCCCAACAAACGTTTCACACATCTCTTTACACTAAGCATGCAAAAGAGGTGTGAAACATCGTTAGGGAAAATTACTATAATATGCCTGTATGATCGATCAATTTTTACACACAAATATGTCAAATTTCCATCAAATTCATCACACATTCATAGCACAAACACTGATAAACTTTTAATAACAAGACATAACTTGTTGTCTTACGTTTTAAACGCTGTAAAACAACAGGTACACGGCGATCTCTAGTTTCTACAACTTCTGCAGCGAGATGTATAATTCTTTTGTCCCTAACTGGGCTGGTACCTCTGGACATCTTTCAGAGTATGAAATAAACAGTTTAATAATATTTAAACATAGACAAGTGTTATTGTTTGTGTACACCTTATTTGTTTATTTGTTCTAATCGGGAGAATATAATTCTAACAAAAATTTTCACTACCCAACAACCGAAAAGTTTCCTTTTTTGCGGAAAGTCTATAATTCGCGATTATCACATTTAGCCACGGATTTATATTACAGGGATCGCAATCGCAACTACTCGGCCCTTTCCGTCAGTCTCCGGATAAGGCATTCGGAACTGCCTCGGCTATTATCTATAATAACCTCGGAAACAATACGGATTAAAAGTAGTTCTACCACGTGGTTTCAGATGTAAACAGAAACAGAGATAATGTAAAACGAATGTATATATTTGACATCTAATATGTGTCCCGGTACACTTATGCTTGAAAATATGTGTGACAACAATTTGCAATTTAAGTATGCCCACTGATGTTCAATTTTAAACAAATCCGACTAAATGTCAACAGGTTGGTTTTTTGTACTTTCGGTTTCTACAACCATAATAATAAATATATAAATAATGTATTGTATGCTATTGTACCTATGAATTCACTTATTTTAGGTGGACTTTTACTACATATATTGGAAATAAACTTGTCAACAACTCCGAGCATTAAATTACTATTTGTTTACATGTTTAGTTTCTTAGCGTAGGCTAGACCAAAATACCGCATCCGTTCTGTGTATTCATACTATTGTGTTCGAGGTCCTTATCCGAAGACTGACGGAAAGGGCCGAGTAGTTGCGATTGCGGATAAGGACCTCGAACACAATAGTACACAGAACGGATGCGGTATTCCGGTCTAACCTACGCTAAGAAACTTAACATGTAAACAAATAGTAATTTAATGCTGGGAGTTGTTGACAAGTTTATTTCCAATATATGTAATTAAAATCCAACTTAAATAAGTGAATTCATAGGTACAAAAGCAAATAATACATTATTTATAGATTTACTAATATGGCTGTAGAAACCGAAAGTACAAAAACCAACCTGTTGACATTTAGTCGGATTTGTTTAAAACTGAACATCAGTGGGCATATTTAAATTACAAATTGTTGTCAGACATATTTTCAAGCAGAAGAGTACCGGAACAGACATTAGATGTCAAATATATACATTCTTTTTACATTATCTCTGTTTCTGTTTACATCTGTTAACCACGTGGTAGAACTACTTTCAATCCGTATTGTTTCCGAGGTTATTATAGATAATAGCCGAGGCAGTTCCGAATGCACAAACACTTAACCCTTTATAAATGCTAAAACCCGTTACCAGATATATACGCCTTATTTCACCCCCCTTTTTATTGTCTCAAATGGTGAAAAAGGCCTTATTTAGCCCCCAACACTTGTTTTTGTTTCAGAAATGTTGTTTTAAAAAAGTGACTAAAAGATACATCAGGGGGTTGCCAGAAGGGGGATGTGCCCCCTTCTGTTTGGGGGTTTGAAGGGGGCGGCAGCCATGGTAACAGGAAATTTAAGACTGAGCATGTTGTTACAAAGGCAATGGTCCAGTCAACAATTGTGCCAAGTTTGATTAGTATTAAAGCAGTTTTTATTGTTTTATAGCAACTTGAACTTGTAACGGGAGACTTTTCAATGAAAACAGCCATTTTTCAAAAAATGCTCATGTGGTAATGGGTTAAATATCTTGTCGCGCACCCAATAAAGGTACATCAATCGATAATTTACCCGCGCTAAGCGTAAATGCCCGTTCGCAACAAATACCTGCTTTACCAAATACCGTATAGCTTTTCCATTTATGATCCGATTTTGGAAATTTAAAGTTTATTTTGAAGAAAAATACTTGTATAATGCAAATATCTATTTCTTTTAAAGATACAGCCTATCTGTCCGCAACGGCAATTAAAAAAATTAACTTGACGTAATCCGCGGTAAATTTATATTTTTATATAAAAAGCAGGTATTTGAAATTTATTATTAAGGTAACATCATAAGTTCAATTTCAAAATAGAACAGAAGCCTATGTAGGTTATTCGAAGATAATCAATGTTGCAGTATTTAAGGTTTATTGGGTTATTTAGTCAAATTTATTGACGCACAATTGTTTTAAGGGTAATATTACGGGCTTTACAATTCGCTCAACACGTGAAGTAAATATATTTATTTTTTTAGTACAAAATATTGTATTGCTGAGATTGTCAATATTGTCATATTCAAAGAATATTTAAATTTCATTCATCAGTTATAATATTATTTTTAATTGTTTTTTGTAAATCTGTTTTCAAATGTCTGTGCAGTGAAGGAGACAATCATCATACCAGTACAGTACTCTCGTGTGGCTGTCCCGATTCCGCCTTTTTAATTTCACTGATATATTTCGTTTTCTTTTCTTTTTATTTCAATGCCTGTAGAAAGATATTTCTGATATTTTTTAATGTAACGCTAGAAAACAATAAAAAATCTTCACAATTTGATTATGCAAAATAAAGTAACTGTTGATTACTACTTACACATCGCTTAAATTTCTTTGAAGTTTGATTACTTATGAAGGAGTGTTTATTACCAGGTAACACGTGATAATTGAAATTGTAATATAAATTTGTGGTAACTCAATTTTTTATTTTGAAGATATCTTCAAGTATTACAAGTAATTAGCCAATTAAAGTAGCTGGGATAAGTGATAAAAGAAAGTAATTCTAATGGCCATTTTCATCACAAATTACCAAACTTCAATACATTTGTTATAATAAGTTATTTAATTCAAGTCAAAGTCAAGTCGGCTGAAAAATAAATAATGTCTGACTTTCAACCTCATCTATCAAGGTATTGTTGATGACAATTAAAACAAAAAGAAAAAAAATAGTTGTGAAGAGATAAAGGTTTCATTAAAGAATAAATATAAATTGATACATTAGGGTTTAACACAACATTGGATTCATCCTGGGATATAAAAATGAATTATCTTATGTCCCAGATTTATTAATTTTTTTAAACATTTTTATTTAAGCTCGATTGCGAAACAAGTTCTTGCATCTTATATTAATCACTTTAGAGTCCGCTTCCTGGAACCAACCAGTACTGGTGTCATATGAAGACACATGGTCGTGACCTGATTAGGGCTCGAAGCCATGATGCCCGTGTTGAGAGGCAGACACCTAAACCACTAGGCCACCGCTGCCCTTTATCTATTTCTTTATTTTTTTGCGATATCATAGATCACAGTTACATAAACATAAATAAACATAAAGCAAAATTGATCAGTCAATCAGTCAAACTTTGATGAAATTTTGTTAAAAATATATGGGAATCATATAAATGATCATATTTATTTGCTCTTATGTCTTTTAAAGTCATTCTGATCGAATGTTATCTATGTTATCAATTCAATTACATCTAAATGTATTATAATCAGAAAATATGTTAATCACCATTGATAACGTAGAACTTTAAATTCTGAATAAAAAGTCTGAACATAGAGGGGGAGGGGTACATGAAGTGTCTGAGGGGTGAAGTTTCCAAGGGAAGATGTGTCTGCAGAAAATGGCTTGGAGTGAAGTGTCTGAGGCTGGTGGACTGGTTACTACTTGCAGGGCTCACACTGGCTCAAATGAAATAATAGCCAATAATTTCAACTTAAAAAAATAATAGCCAAAAGTTCAGCAGACTATTCACGAATTAGTGATTAACAACATAAGCAGTTGATTAAATAAACATTACATTTATATCTTTCAGTTTTATAAGGATTCTCAAATAAACTGATACATTTGTGTTTATTGATAACTACCTTTTTTAAATAGAACCACAACTTTAATTGTTATTATAGAACAGAATAAAAACGTTATAATTAGTATAATTACTGTATAACAATAATATTAAAGATTCATTATAACTTTACATAATGCTGTTATCAGATTTGTTCTAATCAAATTTTGTCAGCTATAACCACTGTCAATTTCCACATTTCACACAGAACTGGAGTAGATCTAGGTCATATTAGCCTATAGAAATAACACAAGTTTGCAAACTCATTCACAGAATGCAGCCTTTTTTCTGAATAATTTACTGAAAAATATCATCATCACCAATGTAATACAAATTTTCTGCCATAGTAGTAAAGATTTTTAAACAGAACATAGCTTATTTCACCTTTAAATAAATATCAAAATTATCGGTGTCGCGAAAATATGTGACAATCGGATTTTTCCTGTGTTCTGAAGAAATATTCACAATTTTGGTTGTTGTGCAAATAGTTGTTTGGAATTTAATACTTTTTAAATATTTTACCATTGTTTTCCACTGGCGATTTAGTCAAGTAGCTTAAAACAAAAAAAAAATCAAAATTTGCAATTAGGCCTTCTGGAATTCACGGTAAATTTTGGGTAAGTCAATATCCAGTCTATCAATTTTAAAACGATTTTTGTGGCTAATTGACGGATATTTGATGGCTATTATAAATGCTGGACAATATCTTTAAAGTACTTATACAATTATACATCTCGCATGTATTTTATCACCTCGGGCAATATAGTTAGCAGCACGTGACCGGTAAAAAGTTGACACTCAATTAAATGCACCCCGCTGGTGTTAATTGGGTCTACTGCATTGTTTATCGATTTTTACACCTTATATAAACACTGTTGGGAGTAAAAAATAATCGCCAGATTTTGTAGCCAAAATGCAAAAATAATCGCCAATCTTATAAAATAATCGCAAATGGCGACTATGGCGACCGACAGCGTGAGCCCTGACTTGGATGAAGTCAGCTTATCCCGAAACAACCATTTTTCAATCACATCCTAAATTCAAACACATTCTAAATTCTGCGGATCTGATATCATGTCAATGTACATTGCATAAAGTCACATTGTATTAACTGCAACACCTGCAGAAATGCCTACCTTGATTAATTGTCAGATTTTTTTCCCAGAAAAACAATCATAAACTGTTTGTTTTATGTGTAACAATGTAAATTGTCCAACTTCAATTATATCAAAATAGTCACTTGTTTTAAATAGTGAGAAAAAAATCAAACTAAGTTAGATTATTTATAAAGTATTGGCTACAGAGTTTTACCATTTACCTCAGTCTTAGGTGTATTAGAAATGACTATTTATATGGTGTACCACTAAATATTCATCAGATTTTACATAGGGTTCCTTATTAATAAAATCTTAATTTGTTACCAAGATTTTTCAAGGGACGTCAGCAGAATAGATTTTTTGTAAGTGATATCAGCTGGCAGATCAAGACAAGTTTTCTCCAAATCCCTCCAGAGGCGTGCACGTCGCGGAGAAGGCATACGGCAGGTCAAGGTCAAATCATCTCAAGTACCAGAGGTGATTGGTTGACCTGTTGTGACTAACTCTGGAGGGTGGCGCTAATAAAAGCCGTTTTATGTCAACCGCCTGTTTGCAGCCGTCACGGAACTTGAAGCTTTTCCAGTATTGTCTTTCCTCCATCGAACGAAGTACAGGACTTAGGAAGATCGGCATGAAAAAGACGTCCCCGATGAGACTTCTAGAGTGGACCGGCATGGACGCTGAGATCTTGGACATATGGAATTTCCGGCGCCGAGCTAAAATAAACTTAATTGAACAAGTTTCCATATATGGTAATATCATAAAGTAGCGAAGGTAAAATGGCTGTTATGGTTGGCTGCATTTATCATTTTGCACCTCATTTAGCATACTAAGAAGTGACACCTTCAACTGGCTTTTTTGACACATGAAGAGTAGCTATACGAAGGGAATGCGTTGTACTGTACATATGTTATAACATTAAGTGTAAAGTTTCTTAAATCATGAAAAAAAAAAAACTGTCGAAAATCATTGAATACACTGTTGTGACTTTTTTACAGTTATCAGTAGCCCTGATACATCTTGAACACTTTTTTTCAGTTGTGTAAATGCTGTTTAAATTTAGGTCAAAATACTCCTGGGAATGACCTAAATGGGTCATATTATTTTTATTTATTTTCTAAGCAATATTGAAAATATACCAGCCTTAAAATTAATAAATGTTTATAGACGCCTAATAGCTAAATAAATTTAAAGCAATATTTCTCCTTCCATTTATAATTGGCTAAAAATTGCTCAACTGATTGAATATTAGTTGTTCCGGGATACCTTCTGTAAATTTTGATCGAGTAGTCTCGGATTTTTTTTAATGGAAAATCAAGTTGCTCTTAGCTGCGTTTGATTTCTGCTATGAATATGTGGTTCTCTTTCATAATCAAGTCGGGCTACAAGAAACATGGCGGAACCAAAGAAAATGTCGAAGATGTCAAATGTCGACTACGAAAAACTTGAAGACGTTCAAAAGATGTACATTAAGAGACTTGAACGTGGAAACAAAGAAAGAGCTAGAAATCTTGTTTATCACAGAAGTCATAGAGGAAAAATGGGCGGGGTTCTATTTGCCAGTGTAATAGGAATATGTATCCTTTGGCTTTGACTTTCAAACCATGTATACTATAAAAGGCATGCTTCACTTTGCATTGATGACAGGGAATATTTTGATAAATTGGTTGTGGTGTCAGTCTGTAATTTGTAAATTTAAGACCTCATAAGTTGTAGAAATCGTCAATGACTTATAAAATAAATTATCAGTAATATGAAATTAGGCAAAGCCTATGAACGGGGAAGTCGTTAAAAATTTCCTTTCATTCTTTCCGTTTTAAAGGTGTCATTCGGTATAACATGCACTGCTTCCGTTTTCACTCGGAACACTCGACGTTTATTATTTATCCGAAAAGTTGATATTTGTTCCGTTATCGGAATACCCTGCCTATTATCATTGAGTTACATTGTAAATGGCGGCACCTGACTAGAACTGACACTGAAAATTTCATTGATAGGTACAGAATTTTATATTTTTTTTTAATTGTTTTTTATTTGATTTTCTTTTAAATATTCACGTGTAGTCTATAGCCGGGCAAGCCAAAGCCCGGACCCGCTTCGCGGGCCCGGTCTTTGACTTCCCCGTATTATATCCTGTAGCCATTACCAGTGATTACCAGGTCTACGATTTCATGATATTTACGGCGGCGGCACGAAATACCCAAATATACCCAAATCTACATCTACATGTTACTCCCGAACAATCAATTCTGACTATGACTGGGAGGCGCTTGTCAGGAAAACTGTGTTAAAAGAATTAGTGCATATTAAAAGATAAAGATCACAGATAAAAAAGGTGCAGGATAAAAAGAATAGTGCAAGATTAAAAACATACTGGGGAGGGGACTAGAAGGTGACTGTCGCCAGCCTATCCTTGAAGGTATCTAGGCTGGGACTGGATTTGACCTGATATGGAAGGCTATTCCAATACCTGAGAGTTCTAGGGAAGTAGGAATTTAGATGATATTATAATTTATACACCCAAATATACCCAAATATTTATTTGGGTGTATTTGGGTATTTCGTGCTGCCCATTTACGGACAGTTTGTATCAATTTATGGACCATGTATAATTTTATAGATTTTTTTATTTGTCAAAGTCGTTATACCAATGCTGGCCTGACCATGATAGGGGTACTAAGAAGTGGAATGTGAAGTTATCTTAATACACCGATAAACACTTTCCCCAACTAGCAGAGGACAGGCTTTTCTTATCAGTAGGTTTTCGAGTAAAGATAACCGGTTGCGTATCTCACTATATAAATCGTATGTAAAATGGGCTGACATATGGTAGGTTTAACAGTTAATTTATATACTTTATGGTCAAAAGATATGTAAAATTACATACTGTGACAAAGCTAAGATCCCAAGCTTTCCATTGATGTAATAATTTTTAAAATCGGACATTTAATCACAACAAACTAGCGGTTTAAAAATGGCTTAATTTGTATTGTTTTAGCATATGAGATACCAATTTTACTCGAAGATATTAGGGAAACAACTCGTATTTTTTCACTTGATATACCTAGAGGTTATTTACCTAGTTCATATGAAAAGTGTTTATGGGTGTATTGGCATATATTGATGTTGCTTCAGACAGAAATATAACATCATAATTCTATAATTTTTGCTGCTGTTCACATATAAGTATTTTAATACAAATAGTTTAAAATATCAAGATTACATGACTTCCAACGGAACTAAATCAACTAAAAATTATTTTCCTTTCAAAAACGAGAGACGGCAGTGTGTTTTTGGTAAATTCACATAAAATGAGACTAATCAATTGATAATTAAGCTTAACCATTGTGAACACAATCCTCATGTTCATACAGCAATAAAAACCTAAATGTTACAGGTTATGACAATATTTTGTATGATAAGTCCATTTGTTTTCCTTCTTGTCTTAAGGCGTTAAGTACTGTGAACTGCATGCACAATGTAATTATGACATACATAAGTTACATTGTTATCACATTAAAATCAATAAAAAAATACATGTCTAACAAGTCTGAGAAAAATGCTTGGTTAGATGCAATGAACTGGTTCTATTTTTGAGCTATATTTAGATTACAGGACACCAAGTCTTGAAAAAAAAAAACAATTAAAGCATCTATATATCATTTGGATAGAAGACCATGGTTTCGTCTGTCTTAAATAATACTTCTGGTAGATAATTCATACACTAAATAGTGTAGATTTTCGGTTTATTGAAACTCCTTTTTTATATGCCCGAAAGGGCATATTATGCTATACCCCCTGGCGTCCGTCTGTCCGTCCGTCCGTTAGCAATTTGGTTTCCGGAGCATAACTTAAGTTCCATTTGGCCCACAATGTTCAAACTTCATAGGATGATTGTCCATATTGGGTAGAAGACCCCTATTGATTTTGTGGTCAAAAGGTCAAAGTCACTATTACCTTAAAACTGAAACAGTTTCCGGAGCATAACTTAAGTTCCATTCGACCCACAATGTTCAAACTTCATAGGATGATTGTCCATATTGGGTAGAAGACCCCTATTGATTTTGGGGTCACTAGGTCAAAGGTCAAGGTCACAATTACCTTAAAACCAAAAACAGTTTCCGGAGCATAATGTAAGTTCCATTTGGCCCACAATGTTCAAACTTCATAGGATGATTGTCCATATTGGGTAGAAGACCTCTATTGATTTTTGGGCCACAAGTCAAAGTCACTTTTACCTTAATACTGAAAACAGTTTCTAGAGCATAATTAAAGTTCCAATTGGCCCACAATATTCAAACTTCTTAAGATGATTGTCCATATAAGGTAGAAGACTCCTATTGATTTTGGGGTCACAAGGTCAAAGGTTAAGGTCATTATCAATAACTTAAGTATTAATCAACCTACAGCTGTAAAATTTTATAGGATGACCAGCTAATTCCCATGTCTTACAAATGCTTCATCCTTACTAAAAAAACACTTTTTGGCATATAATGCTCCGCCTAGCAGTGCTCTTGTTTCTTGCATGTCTTGACGAAAATGCTTCCTCTCAAAAATTTTCTTTGTGTGAAGTTTAAATCAATTATTCTCTAGACAAGAGTGTGATGAACAGATAGAAAAGGCAGTGACTAAATAAATAAATAAATAAATAAAAATGACAAAATAGTCACCTAAGTGTAATAACAGCTTAAATTGTATTGAATTTAAAATGAGTTAAGCTGTTACTGCACTAAGGTGATGACATTGTCATGTCTGGCCCATTTAATTGAATATGATGTTTTCTTGTGTCAATCGGTAGAAAATAGATACATGGATATATATTATACATAAATTGTAGATAGATAACCATTCATCGAATTTGGCCAGTTCGGGCCGGTGAAAATTAGTTTTGGGCTAGTGTAAATTTTAAGAAAATTTAGTTAAATATATAGTAGAATAAATTCTAAACTGAAATTCGGGCCAGTAAATTCAAAATCTTAAATTCAATGACTGACTGGATAACCAAAAGAGTATACAATGTTCACACCTTATAATAATCATATGATATTATTAAATCAATTACTGAACAACTGATTGAATTAAAAGTATGTTTTTGGTATTAGAATGAATTAAAATGACACCTTTGTTTATTTTTAAGAACAAAAAATGGCCATTTTATCAGTTGGGTTATCAATATTAAAACTTTGGTGATGATTGGTTACATTTCAATGATCATCATGACAACATGTATTTAATCATATCTATAAGAGTATCTATGAAAATAATTGTTTTTCATCAGTCTTAAACTGAAAAGCAGTTGCAGGTACACATATTTTTCAGATAAAATGTTTGTGTGTCGCTTTCTGACACTATTTTACAATAGTAAGTTAATAGGAAGGAAATTGAAACCAAAAAAATCTTTAACATAATTCTCAGATTTTTATACAATGTATGCTGTGAAACAAGAACGACTTGGTGACGAGTATGATCAAAGATATGAAGACCAACTGGCGAAAAAAACGTAACAGACATTTCCAAAAGGAGATTGGGGGAAAAAAGACAAAAGTGATAAAAACCATTGTGTTATGTGATAAACCAATAAAATTAATGAATGTGTGCTTCGTGTTTCATAAAGAATGTGTCACATAATTTATCTCAATGGTGCTTTATTTCGAGCAATAGTTTAGGACATAATCATTGTGTTACAGTACTGATTCTGAATCACCCAACTTTTACCTCGGAACAAGTTGTTACAGTACTGAATTGCCCAACTGATATCGGAGAACATTTTGACAGTTTAAACTTTTACATTAGATTGATATACATCAGATAGATTTTCTGTATGTTGAATCAGTTTGAATTACTTTGTAAACAAACAGCAGTTTTAATATTCATACATCTTGATATGATTAATTTGTTTGAAGTTTTTAAAAAGGCATTATTAGTTACTTATACTAATATTAATAAAACTGGTGTTTTTTTTCTAAAGGAATAATTTGAACAATTTTCAGGTGAAAGAATATTGACAAAACAAAAATAAATAAATTTCTTAAAAAGTTTTTATATTTTTATTGAATGTACATAATAACTTATGCTTTGTTGATATTCTGTAAATATTTTGTTCTTCTGGATAAAATAGAATTATAAAAGAAATGTATCTATTCTTGTCTTTATTTGATTGATCTATTATGACCTGTTTTAAACTTGATTTGTCTTTAATAATAAATTCTAACTTGCTCTTAATTATGCTTGATTGTAAGGACTTGCACAGCATACTGGCATATTGTTTGGTCCCCGATATTTTTCATATAAACTTTGTTTAAGCTGGACTCAGTTGTAACCACACCTGTCACTATGATACTAAGTTATTAGGTCACACTTGAGTAAAGCCTTTAATACTACAGTTTCATGATATTATATTTCTGTGTTGTGAAGTGCAAATGCTACATGCCAAATATCTAAGCTCTAGCAAGAAGATGCAATTGAATCTGATCTTTGAAATATGAAATTTTTATTATTTTTTTTTACAAACAAAATAACCGTCTTCAGGGTGTCAATTTGACCCTTGAAATGACTCTTTTACCCTTAAAAATTCCTAAAGGCCTGACTTGACCCTCAGGATTTCAACTGGAGGGTCAAATTTTCATGGGGATTTGGCCTTGTAGTCGGTTGAACTTTGTCAAAATGACCCTCGGGATTTCATTGCTAGTGAACACCCTGGGTCTTTGAATGCTATTCACAATAATATGTAACTCTAATGTGTGGTTTGCTTTTAGAAATAGGAAATGGTCTGGCATTGCCCCCGCGCCTTTACTGTATGTTGAAATTTCACTCCAGACAAGGTTTCTCTGACCTTGAACTTTAGATGATGGTGAACATTTGTAGCAAGTGATACCAAGGTCCACAAAGAAAAAAAGATGTAGCTAGCACTGACTGTAAAATAATTATGTAGCATCACCTTCTGGTGCTCTATAAAAGTTATGCCAATGTGTTCAAAATTGATCTAGCCTTTTCAGTAAATTGTGACAGAAGACCTATTTAATCTCACATGAAACTACATGGCTTGATGCTTTGGTATTTAGCATACACCATTGCTTTGTTGACCATGACAATTTATAAATATCATGCTCTCGAGATAAAAAATGATCCCAGAATACATCATTTCTCCTGCATAAACTTAAACAGAAGACCATAATTTTTAAATCTTCTAGTCTGTATAAGTCGAACATGATAACGTTTACATTAATCGGTTGTACCAAGATGATATAATGGGTTGTTCAAGTTCTTCAATTATTACATTTTGCATTTTTATTACAATATAGAAGAATAAAAGTGGATGAAGACAGGTAAATCCGAGTAGCATAGTTGTTAGAGTTCAGATTATGAAGATCTTGGCTTATAAACATGGACTTCGAGTTCGAATCTCTAATTGTGCACATTTTTCGAGTATGGTTTTTACTTGCAGAATATTTTTTAAAGTGTCCCAGGTAACTTTTAAATTTTTCTTTTATAATGTTTTGCACAATTTAAAGTTAAACTTATAACCTTTGAGCAAATTGAATGTATTTGATTTTAATTCTGTTTGAAACAGAACTTATCACGCCTTCTGACCATTATGTGTTCAATCAAAACAAAAGGGCTATGGATTATCTGACTATAAAGACTCCAAATGACGAGGAACAGTTAATAATATTTATACTTTTCAATGAAAAGCCAGTATAAGGTAAAAACCTATGTCAGCTGATATTAAAGTTCAAATGTGCATCTCTATAGAAACTGGTTGCTGTAGAAAATCAGTTGTTTGTATGCTATGGGAAGTCAGTCACTGCTGTGGAACTTGATGGTTGTAAAAGGAAAGTCAGCAGTTGCTATAAAAGGCACTTGTTGCCTAGGAAAGTCAGTGGTTGATATGAAAATCACTGGTTGCTATGGAAAGTCTATGGTTGCTATGGAAGTTGGAGGTTGTAAAGGAAATTCAATAGTTACACTGGTTTTTTTTTTAATAATCTCATTTTCAAAGTCTGTTTTTAGCTCCTGCGCATATATCCATCAGACTGGAATCATAAATATAAATTTGGTAGAGGACCACCTAAGTATCATTCCTGTAAAGTTTGGTTAAAATCCACCAAGTGGCTAGAGATGTTGTTTAAAGAAATTGTGGACAACAACACGTCATTGACATCACAAAATGAGATGTTGGGCATCTATGTCAGACATCACAAAATGAGAATTTGGGCATATATGTCCTATGGACACATTTTATGTTTTAAAAGCAGCTCCCCCCACTCCCGCCATAATTTTGAGGCTTTGTACCAAATAACAAAACCAAAGCTTTCTAGAATTTTTTCATTCCCTAAAGTTTCACTTAATACCAAAGATGTGGTCATAGTAGTTTTAGGCAAGATTTCGCTTTTGATTGCCATGTCAACCAAAATTCTACAGGGTTTATGCAACAAGTTGGCAGTTCTTTGTACTTGGCACTTGCATGTACCCATTTGTTTTGTTGGATTTTAGGTCACATCAACAGTCATATGGCCACTTTCCACGTTTCTTGAGGGACTAAAACCTTGGGTGCCTCTTTGTGCATTATTTTAGGTACAAGACAGCACTGAGTAGAACCACCAACCTTTAGTAAGCTAGCTTCCACACATGAAGGTATCCAAAGTCTCTGATTGGATTAAAACCCACACTTGTGAAAAGAAAGTGATATTAGTAATGGCAGCTTATCCATTCAGCCATGGAAGTACCTTTAGTAAAAGGTCAGCTAAACAGCGACTTGAAAAGTGCTGATTTTCATGAA
The DNA here is from genome assembly GCF_026571515.1 of Ruditapes philippinarum. Taxonomy (NCBI): domain Eukaryota; kingdom Metazoa; phylum Mollusca; class Bivalvia; order Venerida; family Veneridae; genus Ruditapes; species Ruditapes philippinarum. The sequence continues at coordinate 298,946 of NW_026856403.1, forward strand.
AGAAAAACTTAATTTGCAATTCATGCATTCACTATAGCCACTTTATCATACAGTTCTAAGACATTCTCCTGAGGTCAAATACCGCAGTTAAAGCAGGTACACTTTATGGTTCGACACTTTCTGGTTTGAAAACTGAAAAGTAGGACAATATTTCTTGCAAACTATCTTTCAAAATGTAGACTTTGTTTTGTACCATTGTACAAACAGGTGCTTATAATTCTCTGCTTGTGACGAGGAAAAAACAAGGAAAACTATTATTTTATTGCAATTTATTTATTTTTGATAATTTTTCAAAGTACACTGGGCATTTATATGTAGAAAAAAACATTTAATGTTCATTAAGCCTTAAAGTCATGTTCATAATTCAATAAAGCTTTTACAAAATTTCAAATTAAAAGCCATTCTTTTCTGGCAGGTTAAGAATCCTAATTCATAGGAACAAAAAGTAAATCCTAATTTACTGCATTTGTATTACTTTTGTATTACTATAACTTAGAGCTGTAGAAATTACAAACCAAAATTCATTTTTATTTATTTCAAATGTAGGTAAAAAAATTGTTTTATGAAAGTTGGCAAGGCAACTGAAATCAATGTGATACAATTTTGAAAGAAAAGCCTGGACATTCTTGCCAAATATAATTTGTTAAATCAACCTTTTGTCTAATGAATTTAAAAATTTGCTTTGAACATAATTATAGGCAACAACTTTAAACTTGTAATATATTAATATTGATGCAAATAACAAATTTAAACATCAATTTTTTGTTGGTATAAAGAATTCTGTAAAATGCCCAAGTGTAGGAAACTAAATTTTGGCAGAGCATCTTGAAATATATAGTTAAAAATTACATTTTCACTTATTTTCCATATATTTGATTTACTGCCTTTTAGATATAAAATCATAAATGTGAAAATGTATAAAAGCCCCCCCTGATTAAGCCCGACCCTCTAGAGACAACATCTTGTGTGTATTCTGAGACACTTTGGTCCTGTCCAATTTTACAAGTCATCACTTCTCTTTTGCATATTCTTGGAAAAACCTTCCCACTTATTTTTTTTTCACAAACCCTACTTCTTGAATTTCTCGCTGCACACAAATTTTATTTATAAGTTCAGTTTTCTTTTGTTTTACTATAACCATTGCATAAACTGGTTTCTGTATGTCACTTGACCATGATCTACACAGTTCACTATTCACAGTTATTACACATTTTGAAAATTTCCCTAAAAAATGGTTTTGTCCAGATTGATAATATGGTAAAGTCCATTACAGATATTCGGTGTGGAAAGGGTTAAAAATCACCAGTAACTCACAAAAAGCTTTTTAAGTGATCTGCAATTGTGTTAAATATATATGACCAGAAAAAGTGTAGGTGTAATTTTTCTTTAAATAAATTTTGAGAAACAACTTGCATGCAAGGCTACAGTTTAGTTTATATATTGCTTTCAAGGGTTGTGGAAGGTTCACCAAACACTCGTGTCTGAAATAACACCTGCTGTGCAGCGAAAGTCAAATGGACATACAATCAATGTGTAATAAAGACCTCCCCCTTACAGGATTACTAATGATTCAGTGTACACACAACCCAGTTTATCTCCAATTATAATGTGGCCCCATTCTTTAACATTATAAACTAATTACAAGTTTTTTTTTAACACACAGTTCAATATCAAATTTTCCACATGAATACACTTCCAGTCAAGAAAATGCTGTAAAATCATTGATTTACAGATTTATACAACACTTCCCTTAATACACCAACCAAAACCTCTTTCCTGAAACATGTTAAAATATAGAATATAAATAGAACTGTTAATACTCATTTTGTATTCTGTAAAACTTGCTTGTAAATAGTTATAATGATGCATTTTCACAGTTCCTACAACATAATTTTTCAGGGACCAAATAACCCTACTTCTTTTAAATCGCTATCCTTTAAAAAAAAAAATTGATAAAAAACCCTCGTATTATTCTGAAAAATTCTATGTTGCAGGAACACAGACTGTATGGCATGGTACAACAATCAACTTCAACTGGATACAACTTTTTAAGTTTTGCCATTTAGTAAAAAACAATCTCAATAACATTTCTGTAATCCAATGTTGAAATAAGAAAGTTGCCAAGCTTAACAATCCTTACACAGATAGATAACAATCAGATGGTTATTCAAGTGACCTTGGCCTCGACAATGTGAGGTTGCCGAAACTAAAATAAACATCCAATATATTTTATCTATCTTTAAAATAACAATTTTTTTGTAAAGTTTTTCTCAATTTCTTTAAGATACATGGTGCAAAAAATGCATGAAATTGCACCATATACCTCTTTCAAGTCTTGACAAATCTACTCTTTTAAAATAAAACAAATTCCTCACAATCTATTAACCAACCTAAGGCACAAAACCACATGTATAGGCCGGTTCTACCTAGATTTTGTCCCAATTACTTCACTTTGTTTGATCTCTCCACAACTTCTGTAAAATCAAGTTTTGTATAAAACACAGAATTGTATACAAAAAATCATTCAAGTCATTCAATACTGCAATTCTATCAAGTTTTATGACTATATGAAAAATATGCACAGAAATCCATAGAATTCTAAATGTATTGTTTTAGACACTTGCTAGCTTCACGAGAAACCTATGGCTTTCTACACAAGTAATGAATGTATATATGTGATGACTCGAGTCTTCCTGGATATGCCATTCTTTCTACTTCTTGTCAGATATCACTGATGTTTGTCCAAGGAGCTGACACAAGACAAGAAGTCAGCTTTTTTTGTTAATACCATCATTTCAGCACAAAATGAGATCAGTTGAAAAGTGACACTTATTTGTTTTTTTTTCGTTATCTATTCTTCTGTCTTTCCCTTTTTCCTAAAAACACGGTTTTATTCATATGAAAAAAATGCACTTCTGACACTTGTCTTAAATCTTTCACATTTAATATCTCTTGCTGTTCTCATCATACCACCAGCAACAAATGACCGGTGGCAATTTTTCGTAACTCTTTGATTTCAAAATCACTGTAACTACATAAATGGAAAGGCATATGCCCTAATTACATTGACATAAAAGGGTAGCATTTTTCAACTGTCAATCTCAGTATACTATCCCTATGCAAGTTGTTTTACACAACCATATTGCCACAGCTTATATAAACATGTGACTACAAGTTTGGTTCTGATGATTTCGAGACATTGTTCCTAGATTTTTCACCACTTGTAATTCATATAACCAGTCAGTATCTGGTACACCAGGTATTGTAAAAAAAAGAGCTCTACATTTCTATAAATACACATTGTAAGATTAGTCTCATTCTTAGATATCCTAATAAATATGTCTCTTCACTTTTCCCTCTTGTAATCATAAAATCAAGTCTCAAATTCCATTTACGCTGGCATTATGATAATATTCACTTTCTAAATAAACTACAATACATCTAAGAGGAGCTGTCAATATAATAATACAACTGTTTATTTTCTTCTTCATAAAACAAGTCTTAATTTTGTTTTGCTCTAGAAAATCCCTGGTTTTATATAAAAAGTTTCGACTTGCTGAACACAAAAATGGCAACTAGACACTTCCCTTTTATTCACATAAGTTCCAGCATATTTTAAAAATACACCAGTTCTTGAAAATGTATGAAGTTTTTGCCATGGTGCCACAAAACTGTACTGAAACACTGAATTCCTTCAAAACAAAAATTAAACTCTATTTCTTAGAGTGCACCATGTGTTAACAGGTCAAACTAATCATTGTTCTCTACAAATGATTAAACATCTTTCTATACAAAAATAGAATAATTTACATTATTTACATCTATGAAGTTCTCAAGTTCTATCAAAGGAAAAGCAGAAGAAATTTTAGCTTACTTATCTAAAACCACCGAATGCCCTTAACAATTTTCATACAAACAACTTAAAAAACATCATGCTCATAATTCTTAGAATGTACTTGAAAATATACTATGCTCAAATTTGATATATGAAGACACTGATTATTGCTACAAAGTCTTTTTGTAAATATAAAATAATACCTTTTAACTTCACACTAAGTAGATATGTTGTGATTTAAATCCTACACACTGTAAGTGGACATACCGTCATTAAAAAAACTGGCAGTTTTTTTGTGTTTTTTTTAGAAAGGACCAGCTTTTTTTTACCCGTAACAAGGAACGCAGATTCTCATACATAGTTTGTACGTTCTTTGATTTAAATAAGACATATTCAGGAAGAATTTTTATAGATTTCACTAAATTTCGCAATAAAAATATTTTACTCAAAGATGAGCATAGTATATCTTTAACATAATTCAAACTCCTAATAAACGTAACTTCAACAGACCTACAAAAAGTTAGCTAGGTAAAATACAGAATATATTGCAAGTTTTTTTTTACAAAATCAGGCCCATAACAAATTATCACAATTTATTCTTTCTAGTTTTCCTTTGAGTAAAAGATGAAAAAATCATGAAAATAATATATGAAACCAATTACTGTAGCACTTGCAAACAATCACAAACTTAAGTTTCTTAAAAATAAGAGGGAGAACTTTATTGCTATATAACTTCAAATAGATTTTCATTGGTTAAAATCCCCAGGTTTCAGAAACATTGCATTTTACCTGCCAGCTTAAGTGACAAACTTGACTACCTTAATTTGTGTGGGGCTAAATTAATCAACTTGATATTGTATAACAATAAAAGTATCTGCCCTTCATATAACCAATATTGCTGCAAACAAAACAGAACTTCTTCCCGACAACAAAATCACTGAACCACAGTCAATAACTACAGAATTCTAACAACAATAAACATTTTCCTCAATTAAAATACAGTGACTGATAAGTTCAGTAAGATAAATTTTATGGTTCAAATATCAAAGCAACTGAAATGAGCTTTAATGCCCTCATTTTTAATTGGAGAAAAAAAGTCTGTCTTGTCAAGTTTGTAATTGTTTGCTAAAGGAGTTTTTGAGAAAAATTGAGAACTTTATCTTTGTTACACATTCCTTGTTGTCAAAGAGTAAGATTTTTAGTAATTATATCATTTTACATATATATGATGATTTTATCAAAAAAGTTTTCTCTTTTTTTCCCTTAACACTTACTGAAGAATTACCAAAAAAACCTACATAAAAATTTTGCAACAATAAAAAAGAACAATGTCATCAATCAAAGTTTGTTTTTGTGTTTACTCCTTATTGTTCAACTTGGTAAATCTGCGTAATCAAAATATGAGGTTGCAAGGGTTTTGTATGTAAGACATTTAATATTGACTGTGTTCAGATAGTGAGTGGACAGTTACAGTGGGGGGTATCAAATTATCTCAAATACAAAATAAGGCTGGTGAAATAAAAATCAAGACATTAAGTCTGATTGAAATACAAAAAAGATGAGAGAATTGTGGTGAAATAATGATTTTATATTGCTGCCTTTATCTAAGGTCTGTGAAGTCTACATGAATGAAAACCAGTTCAGTTTCTTTTTTTATCTGTCAAATTAAACGGTCAAACAGTTCAGCCTTTTCTAGATATGGCAGCAAGACAATGTTTATTTTATAACAAATCTAACATTATTTCTTCAACACATTTTTGGTGTTTTTGTTGTTTTACATAGCAAATAAGCCTCCCACCATTATTACATTAGGTAACATTTTTCTTAAGGTACACAATACTTCAATGTATATAAACTGTTTAACTGTCCATATATTAAATTTGATAAAGCTTTTAAAATAGTTCAACACCACAAAATTAATAATTTTGTGTTTCCAAATGAAAGTCTAACTGAACATTGTCATTACCACTTAATCAAATAAAACGCTTTTCATAGAACTGAACTGGCATTCATTTATATAAACAGTAGTCAGAAGTTTCTAAAAACAGTGAACTAATTAAAGTTCACCTGTATATAACAAGTGTTGCATATCATCACATGTACTCAATTTTTATCTTATAAATAGTAAAGAAAGTCTGTTGATGAAGCATATAGGCCACAGGATAACATTAAAATACCATTATTATATCAGTGAAAAAGCTTATCTTCTCCCACCCTGGTAATCTACAAATTATTACAATCAAAAAGCACAAGTATTTTCATTTAAAATATCACATCAAGTCAAAAACACAGGCTTATTATCATTCAATATTGGTATTTTTCTTTATAAATAACCCAAAGTTAAATTTATCATCTCTTTAAATACACTAGTATCAACTATGCCCTATATGCAACATAAGCAGACTTCCATTTTGATCTTTCGCTATTATTACTTTTTTCTTCCTCGAATTTCGAAATAATTGCTTCTTAGCTGCAAAATAATTTGTTTCACATTAAATGCTATAACCTTACATAAATATTAACTTTGTTTACCTTAATTACAAAATTTTGGCAATCAAATTTCTATACATATTAATTTTGAGCTTTACTTAAAACATCATGCTTGGGTGCTTTTCCTTTTTACCTAACTACATGTAGTTCCAAATTTTCTTCAAAAGGAGACAATGCCCATGAATTTTTTTTTTCAAACTTGAATTGGGCTGAAAACCTTTCTTCGAAACTATTTGCACCCAGAAAAATTTCAACCCTTTGCTGTATGTACACTATTTTCACTTCAAACACATTCACTAAGAATTCCATAATCTAGCACTTTAACACAGATGGAAGTTGTAAATGATGTCGGGACTCCAAAGTGAAAAACATTCTAGTGTTGATGATTCCTATCCCTTTGGTGCACCATTAGCTGTTTTCTGTGGGTGATCATCGTCGTCCATGTCTGGTTCGGTATGAAATTCAGCAACATAGAGAGCTTTGTCAATGTTTTTAGGGATTGGTTTAATCTCAGTGCCCAGTTCACTCTCAATCTTGTGTAATGAAAATCTAAAATATAACAGATAAAACATGTGTATATCAATTCTCAATGTTGAATGTCGATTAATAAACTAAATTAAAACTAAATAAATTAATTAATTATAATTTGTTTATCATTTTACAGAATAAGGTTTATCAAATTAAAGTGAAATATTAAGATGACAACTTCATCAAAATTGTTCTTATTTGACAACACCTTTAATTTCTTGTAGCAACTCCTCAGACCATTTTCATTTACAACACAAAAACAACAAAACAAAAAGCTTCAAACATCTTCACATCAGTCAAAAACCTTGGAAAGAAAACTTTATACCAAACAAATCTGTGGACATACTGGTTGACAAAATCTGTTTGGTAGAAATCATAACCTGTTTATCTTGAAACTTCTGAAAACAAAATGATGTATTGAGAAAGTAATATACCTGTCATCATATGTAATAAGGTTGATAGCAATACCAAGATGACCATATCTGCCTGATCTACCAATTCTATGGAGATATGTCTCTGCGTGTTTCGGGAAGTCAAAGTTGATCACAACATTTACTGCTTGGATGTCAATACCTCTTGTGAACAAATCTAAACAGATAAAACAAACATGAAGATAAGAACACAATAGTGAAAACCATTTACAATACCAGTAGAACAATATTTAACATGGAAAATAACTTGAAGTCGTGAGAAAAATTTAGATTTAAATTACTAGCCCACAGCAATTTTTTTTCTTTTTCTGCAGCTTAATTTTATTTGCTAATGCAACATCTGCAATTTAAATCAATGCTTGTCCGATTGGACACTTTCTATTTCTTTTCACATGGCTAAGAAATAGCTTGATTTAACAAGAAATGGGTGCATTTTACTGATTTCTAAAAATTTCATAGCTCTTGAACTGAAAGACTACATTATAGAAATACAGTATATTACTTTGTATTTTGTTATTTTTCTAGCTCAGAGATTCACATGCTTGATGGTGCAATTGGAAAGTATATTTGCCTGCCAGAAAAATACTGACAAAGAATTTACCCACCAGCATCTTGCATTGTACTGCCTATAAAGATGTTATGCTATCCATCAAATATTTTATAACATATTTTTTAACATTAACAGAAATAACAACATGGGAGTTTTTCAACTATCAAAAATATGTAAAAACAAGGAGAAAATTCCCAATGTCTGTTTTTCTTCCTTTTACTCAAGAGTAACTTACCAGAGCACACAAGATTTCTGCACAGTCCCTGTCTGAAGTCATGGAACACACGATTTCTATGTTGTTGGTTCATTCTAGCATGGATATAGAAACATGAATACCCTAACTCTGTAATCTTTTTGGCAAGAAGCTCAACACGTTGTGTAGAGTTGCAGAATATAATGGACTGGTTAATTTGCAACTGAAAAACAACAACAGAGCAATGTTTAAAATGTGATCATAAAACTCAGATTGCCATAATCTATTAATAAATATCATTTATGAATGTATAATGAAGCTTCTTATTTTAACATTTCATGGCAAAGTATATCTAAACAGGAATCAGACAAGCCAAAAAATATCCAAACAGTCTATTGAAGGCATGAAGGCAATTAGCCTTAAAACTAAACACTATATTCATATAACAATGTACAGTATGATACTGAATAAATATAAATAAGAAATAGTTGTAAACCTCAAGCATTTTATTCCATATAACACATGACTGACAAACCTGATGTTATACATCTTATTCATACAGCCAATGTCGAACAAAACCATAAAATTTATAATTTTGTGTCCTCAACTATATTGACTGGCTTTGCTCGACATACAAAGTACACATACCTTAGAGAAAAGGGTATTTAAACAGTGAACTTTCTGTTTCTCCTGCACAAAGGCATAGTACTGTGTAACACCTTTTAATGTCAACTCATCCATCAGGTTAATCTCATATGGACTGTGAAGGTATTTTCTCTGTAAAATCAAAGCACAAAGTTAATAAAGTATATTCAGGTTGCATTTTACATTAACTGAGACAAGTTTCAGGAAAATTATGAGAAAATCCTAGCTGTTTACTTGATTACACATAGCTTCCTCATTGTCAAATAACAAATGTTAATTCATGTGACCAGCAAAACTCGAGATACTGGGTTCACCATTGACTCTTACTTGGAAATGGTAAATCCAAATTAAAAGATTTTCTTATCTAACACATTCCGCTGAACTTTTTTTTTTTTTAATATCAAACAATCAATATGTTCACTTTTCTGTACCAGCTTCCTGGTTTTATTTGAAATAATGACTTACAAAAAATTATAAGTATACATAAATGGTTTTACAAATTGAACCAATATAAAAATGTAAAATCTAGTATACAAACCATGAACTGTTCAACAGAGAGAGGAAATGTAGCAGAGTATAACAAGATCTGTCTGTCATTTGGAAGATGGCTAATGATACTATCTAACATGCCTTTAAAATCCTGAGATAACAATTTATCAGCCTGTAATACAAAGACAAACATTTATTACACGGTTTGTTTAAAATACACACAATATGTTCTCACATTCTGTATATAAATTATCTTGGTTACAATTAAACACCTTAAAATAATTTTAAATATTTTTTTTTCATTTTCCTTTCATTTCTTTTTTAACACAGCCTGCAAGAAGTAGAAAGGTGTATTAATTAAATGATCATCTAAGCTATTTCAGTTTAGTTAAGTTACTGGAACTCACCTCATCTAAAATAAGAATGCCACATTTACCAATCTTGACCAGGTTTTTATTCATTAAATCAAGGATTCTGCCTGGAGTAGCTACTATAACATGTACTGAAAAAAAGTTTGAAATAAATAAAACTAAAAAATAGGAATTTTCCAAAAAGCATCTTTTCAAGTTGGATCTTTTTAACTGAGTACATGTATGTCAAACGTGTTTGGGCCTGTAATTGTTGCCTCGTTAATGTCCTGTTTAATTGTAGCAAAATTGCTTAACTACTGCATGACCAATAAATTAATTGCGTACTTAGTTAAAACAGACATTTCAACATTTCAAAATTGTTGTTAAATGTATAAAGCTGACTTACCAGGCTCATACAATCTCATAATGTCATCTTTAAGGTTTGTTCCACCAGTGGTCACCATAACTTTGGCCCCGATATGTTTGGAAAGTTCAATCAGAATCTGACTAGTTTGTAATGCCAACTCTCTGGTAGGGACAACACATAAAGCTGAAAATAGTATACATTATCAATTTATGTTTTTTTTTTTTTGGGTTTTACCTCACATCGACACAGTATAGGTCATATCGCGACGTTCCAGCTTTACTGGTGGAGGAAGGCCTCAGGTGCCCTTCCGTGCATTATTTCAGGCACGAACGGGCACCTGAGTAGAACCACCGACGTTCCGTAAGCTAGCTGGATAGCTTCCTCACATGAAAGAATCCAAAGTCCCTGTCGGGATTCGAACCCACAGCGGTGAGGGGCAAGTGGTTTGAAGTCAACGACCTTAACCAATCGCCATGGACGCCCCATCAATTTATGTATTCAACCTTAAATATCCCAATCTAAATATAGAAAGTATGATCCCTCCCTTACTGTGTTGAAGAAAATTATTATTATAATGAGCTTTAACTGTCACATTGGCTAATTTCAAGATGGCATTTGATTAATCAAGTCATTAGGAACGATTGTAAGAATACCAAAGAAATGTTAAAAAAGTATTTTTTTTGCGTGTCCTGTAAAATTTTCAACAGAGTTGCTAAACAGTCTTATGTTTATCCCTCCATATGTAAGTAAGTTAAAATAACCAGAAGCATCTATCTTCAATTGTTGTAGACAATATTCCTGCAGAAGATTTGAAAAAAAGAATTTGACTTTACTGATAACTTTAATCTAGACCTTTTGAATTATAGTACCTTGCACTTCGTCTTTAGTATTATCTACCCGCTCCAAAATCGGTATTGCATAGGCCCCAGTCTTTCCTGTTCCATTCTTGGCTCTAGCAAGAATATCCCTGCCTGTCAGAGCAATTGGTATACTAGCCTCTTGTATAGGGGAGGGAGACTCCCATCCTTTCTCGAAAATTCCCATCAATAAGTCACGTTTCAGGCAAAAGTCCTCAAATTCATTTCCTTTTGTATTAGTTACATCCTGTAATGTAAAGGGAACATTTAAGTATCCTGGCAATCTTACTTCTTCTTTTAAAATCCTATCATTAAATATTCATTTTTTTAACAGTAGACTTAAATCATCTAACTACCTTATGTAGTATACACTTTTAAAAATAATTATTTGCCTTGTACTATTGCTAAAAATGTGGAATCGCAGGCAATATTTCCTAAGACTAAGAGTACTATTAAAATTAAGATATAAGCACAGAATCTAGAACTCTTCTAATTAAACAGTACTTGCATCAATGAAGTAAACAAATTAATAAAATAAAATTAACATAAATAATTTATTTTAGCTATGCATTCATAAGTTAACGAATTGCCATTAACAACTTTATTTTTAAGAATCATTTCGACTTGTAGAGCTGTCATTGATCAAGTGCAAAGCATACTGACCATATTTGGGTATCAGATTTCTAACAATTATAGACATTACTGAAATTATTTAAAGGGGTATGAATGTGAATTATAGACAATTATTACTTGAAACAAGTAAACTGGAAATAATAGACTCAATTATTTAATGGGCAAGATTGTATTGCCACTTTACCTGCCGGCTATATTCACAACGGCCTGTTTGTTCTCGAAATCATGAAAATTACCTACTCGATATTGGTTTTGCAGGTTAAAATTAGAAACAGCATCACTTTCAAAATTTGAAAAATCACAAGAAGGTGATAACCTATTGCTGATCGTCAGATCCTAATGTGTAGCGTTATATAGGAGCTGATTTTAATCAGACTGTATGTACATGACAGTACATCTACATGTTTATTCCATATTTTTCCTTTCAATGACAGCTCTACTTTTAATATTATGATTTAAACATACTGTAGTTTTAACTCTTGTGTCCTTTGGTGGGACTTTTAACTTTGTCTTCCAACCTTGATCACTGAAAATATAGATAAAACCAAATAAAGAAAACATAAAATCCCCATTAAATATTAAAATAAGGGTGTAAATTTTATATATTTATGTGTTGGTGCAAGACAACCTTTATTTATAAGAAAAAAATACTACTGAAAGCATTGCAATACATTTATATGATATTAAAGTCAAAACTGGAGACATAACTTACTTTAAGGGTTGATCCAATTTCAATAAATACAAAAAACAAATTTATACATCAAAACAACAATGTTACATTAATTTTTTCTAACAAACCTTCTGAGTATGAATATAGCTCATACATCTACAAAAGAATCTTACTTATTTTCTCCCTTGAGATCATTCATTCCTGGACTAGAATGGTTCGCAGCATTATCCATCTTTACAGATGCCATGGTATCTGCTTACTCTGCTAGTAGCAGCACAGCTGCACACCTAAAACACCTTCACTTAACTGCAATCAAATGCTCTTCAACCACTTACAACTCTGTAACTCCAATGTGATACAAGTTGTGAAAAAAGTATTATAATCAAGCACTGTCAAATCACTGTCTGAACACAGTCAATATGGGATTTAAACTATACTTGTTTGATGGATATGTCAAAGTTAGGCATCAGTTACCAACTTCAACAATCAGTATTTTTCTTGAAGAATAAAATTCCGAGGGATGTCTGAAATAGATAAAGTCAATTTTACAATTTTCAACAAAACATTTAATTATTCTTATGAAAATTTGAAATTCCAAACACAAAATCTTCAAAGCTACCCCAGTCTGCTCAGCATGAAAAACTATGCATGATCATTGCCATTCAGGCTTTTATATCATTGAGTGGTTGGATCAACATTTTGCGTAGACCAATGCCCTGCCCTGCCCTGATTTAAAGAAAGTCTTACTAAATAAAAGCACAACACTGACAAAAACCATTTAATTTTTAGTTCCTTTCATGACAACTTTTAGGTTCACTAAACTTCCGGAATGATCATGTGATTACTGCAGCAGACGAATGGGGGTAAAGTCAGGTGATAAAACAGCAATTTGGCTGTTAAACAGTCATCTATAGGCAACTTTAGTGTATTAAACATTTTTAAAGGAAATGTTATAAAATTTTGTTTTTGTATTTGGTTATATCTTTTACAAATTTTACAAACACTATCTACACAAAGTCCAAATAGATGGCCTACCATGTGCCAAACATTGATAAAATACAAATGCAGACCTTAACGAAACTCATAAATTTACATACAAGTTCTATTCATATTAATATCAATGGCATTCATTTCACAGGTTACATTTATAGGCAAGCACAAACACTGCAGAGTACTATAAAATCTTTACAGAAATCATTACCAGACTGAAACTCGTAACTTTCATCAGATACATCAGGCCTCGACAAACCCACTCGCCATAGCATTTGCAAGTAAAAGTTCTGGTAGGGCGAGTTAAAAATTGATCGCCCTGACAGGGGGAGTAAGATTCTTCAGACCCAATGATGTTTCTCTAAATATTCCATAAAAATGAATTTATTCGGTAAAATATCAAACAGCAGACGCCATTTCAATCGTTATACTTGTCAACCGAAAACCGGAACTGACCATATGACTAAGTATAAATACGTATGATGGATTCCGTTGCAGCATTTGACAATTGTTTTAAACATAGGCATTTGGTATTCAGGGAATTCCCCAGGATTTTTTTTAAGCGCTACATTTTTTTAATAAGACGGGGGTGGGTGCGGGAGGTGGTCTTGACCCCCATACCGCGTGTCGAAAATTTTTGCCATTTAAGGTGTGAAGATACTGCTGTGGGCTGTTTTAAAACAAATAATGAAAGCTTTTCACTTGATAAACATTTTCTTAATTTTTATTATTTACTTTTTCAATTTCCAACAATTCAAATAAATAAACAATTATATATAAACACAAGTTCACAACATGTGATCAACATTTATATGTATGTGTGTGTCCCATTTAAATGAGTATATTTCAGTTGTTTTTTCTTCATTAACATCATTAAAAGTGGGCCTGTCTTCTAGGTTTGTTGTCATTCCATACCTTGACTGCCTTCTCAAAGTTGAAAGATTCTAATGGGGGTCCTTAAAGGGATACGGCAAGAAGATAGTTTAGAACTTTAAGAGAGACAATTCCTGTTTTCAGTCTTAACTCTCTTCAGGCAGCTGAATCCTTGCTCAAAATCTGAAATTAATACATAAAAGTAATCATTTATGTTAACCTCATGTCTTTTATTTATATTGTTTGTTTGATTTGAAAATTTAAAACTTCCAGCCTGTTTAAACTTAACTAAGTAAAAAAAATTATATTTGAAATGTTGAAAAACTTCTAGCAAAGTGTTACACATCTGCAACTGTCATTGGAATTTCATTAATGTTCAAGAATGAATGAATTTAATAATGCTTACCTGCAGTAGAGGTTGGGAGGAGGATACCTACAGCAGCAATTCTGTAAAGAGCTGGATGACTGGTAGAAAGGTTGCCAGTAATCCAGGTCATGGTCTGGTCGGCTGACTGATCAGTCCCCTCTAGACTGGCGCGTACCTGGTGCCAGTGGCTGCGGCACTGCTCCATATCTACACCAAAGTGCCTGGCCAGCTCCTGTATGTCCTGACAAACCAATGCTAAGGGGTAGGACAGTAGATTGCACTTCACAAAGCTGTCCATGAACAGGCTCGATTAAAGAGGGCCTGCAAAGTTAATATTTTTTTCATTTTGGGGATTCACTGAACAGAAACAGATTACAAGACATTTTTAATTAAAAAAAGAAAATGACCAATTGGCTGTCACTAAGTGGGATTGTTGATGTAAAGTTTTTGTTGTTGTTTTCACTCATTTGCAAGTTGATAATGAACAGTCGTAAATGTTTTCAATGTTAAAGTAGCCATCAACCAAATTTATTTCTGAATATCTATGCAGTTTAATCAAAGATTAAAAAAAGAAAAAAAAAGCGAAATGATCCTGAGACAGTTTCAACGACATTGCTCACAAAAAAAAAACTCTTAAAATTGATAGTGAACTTGGCTTCCCTTATTCATGTTAGACATATTATTTTTTGAAATCTTAATACTATTACTACAGCACTGCTTAGACGTAACGATCATAAGAAAGTGATAGATGAAATTGAACATTACACTTATATCAAGACAATTAACCCATTCATCCCAAAATATCAAACTGTTATATCGCATGTCAATTAATGCCAATTATATTATCAAAGCAATAAAAGTTATTACACCTACCTGAAACATGTAAATATCACACATGCCGCGGTTAAATTGCACCCATCTCAATACACGGTAATTGACAACACCTGAAAGTGCACCAACAGTCGTCTGCAGACATCGATGACAGGTGTCTGTGACGTCACACAGTCTAAAGGCAATCAGTGTATCGGGTTGTGTATACGCCTCGGGTATTATCTACACAGGACATGTATATTGGCTTGTTTATTTGGCTAATTGGGGTTAACTTATAGACACAAAAGAAAGGGATATCGGTCATTTTTAAAGCGCTATGATAATTTTAAGCGCATCGGGATTTCTTGTTCTGAAATTTTAGCGCATCGGTGCCGATGCGCTAAAAGCGCCTGGGGAATTCCCTGGTATTGTTTTATACTTAGCCATGCGGTCAATATTTTATTGGAATGGAATAAGTATTCAGGCTATGTTGAAGAATATTTTATAAAAGAAAAAGAATAAAAGTATTATGAAAATGATTGAATAATATGTAATTGAATAAAGCCAATTATACCAATATAGACCGGTAATTAGTAAAATGGTGTTTTTTGTCCATCAAAATGCAGAGCGAGTGCTTTTTATGAAGGGTGAGTAAATTTGGAAGGTCACTAAGGTGAGTGGCCTGAAAAAAATTTATCGGGAATGTACATTATCAATCATGATTGTTTTCTCATAACATTTGTTTCAATTTAACACCAAGCACTGCCACTGGTCAACCACTGAAAACATAATGACTGTATACAGAGCTTTTCCTTCTTTTGATGTCGAATTCTTGTAGGCCTTTATCACAATAGCCTACTCTTTTGTGTATAGCTTCCAATTAACTCCAGTGGCCATCCAAATCGGTAATTGCTGTGCCCCTAAAGCATGGATTAAATTCGACCATAAAAAGAAAAACTTGATGGGCATAGTGGGTGGGGTAATAATTCAAGACGTCGTTTTCATTTCAAAGAAGACGGAAATGAAATTAAATGATTAAATATACACTATAACGGCATAATCGACTTTACATATTAGACTATTAACAATTTATTTATGCCGTTAGCAGGTAAGGCAGCAAGTGACATCCATCAGTAAAATTAGCTTAAAAATATCCAAAATATAGTAACGAAATACAGAACTTTTTAACCAACATATAATACCACAAACTTCAAATTATTTCGAAAATACACCAATCTGCATAATTATAAATAAGACTTTGAAAATTATTCAGAGATATAACGGATGGACGCAGATATTTTTCGCTTACCAACCGTCAGCTTTGTGAAGTAGACGTCTCGAGCCGATTGGGGGCGCTTCGAAAATCAAAAACAAACAATGACTTTTCTGATTAGCGACAAAGTTCAAGCGCAATTTTGCTTCAGATCAATTTAGTTTATGTTTAAATTGATAATCAATCTAAAAAAAGTAATAATATGTAATCTTTTTCAAAACTTTTTTTTACGAAATAGCGACTAAACTCTGAACTGTGTACGAGGTCAAAGGTCAAAGTTTTTAGCAAAACAAGGTTCATGTTATGAATGATACAATTAACCTCCACATCGGTATGTTAGTACTGAAATAGTTACTATAATTGAGAATATATGAATCATTACAGTTTCTGGTATAGAAATATTATATCTATCTTTATGTTATTATTGATTTGTGAACTAAAATAGATTTTATTTACAGGATAATATTGTCATGGACACAAAATGAAAGTAGAAACTAATCTCCACTGCAAAATGGATAAAGGATTTTATTGTTATATTAACAGACATGATAAATATAAATGAAATTTAAACACGAATTCTTATATATTTTGTTCTACTTATTAATGAATACATTTAAATTGTCATTATATATGACCAGAGTACTTGTTTAAAGTTATTATTTTACTGTAAAATAAAAAATTTGCACTGTTTGTTATCTTGTACATATGCAATTATTATGTTATCATGAGCTAATAGGCCTTATTTGAATCTATCTGCCTGTCTTTTATGCTAATCATCTATCAGTGGAAGCCTGGCGAAGTGATTAATTATATAAAGTGATTGTAAAATAAAGTCTGTATTTATAATCCATGCATGTTTGGATTTTACTTCACGTCAAGATTCACATTATTTTAACTCTAACGCCTGGTGCCGCACATGGGGGACAGGTTTTTGGCGTTTTTGGCCCACGTTTCTAATGGAGCACATTTCACAT
This sequence comes from Ruditapes philippinarum, assembly GCF_026571515.1. Classification (NCBI taxonomy): domain Eukaryota; kingdom Metazoa; phylum Mollusca; class Bivalvia; order Venerida; family Veneridae; genus Ruditapes; species Ruditapes philippinarum. The sequence continues at coordinate 316,271 of NW_026856403.1, forward strand.
GACCACTCGTCGCTGATGTCTACACAGCGGATTTACAGACGTGACCAACTTAGAAATAGAAGTAGAAACTATAAAAAATTAATTGTCAACCATATTTTACCTATAGCATTTCATTTATTTAGTGCTCTTTGCTACCTCTGTAGTATACTATTAATTTATAACTTGAATGGGTAAATTTTGATTTCTTAAATATTGTATATTTGCTATTTAAGGAAAAATTAACCACAATGAGTACTGCCAGAGGAAACAAAGAAGCTGAAAAAGCAAATCAAGAGCTTATTGCTTCTCTAAAGTTAAAAGTTAAAGAGGTAATACAATATAATATACTCTTACACAAAATTTCCAGATTTAGCATAATGTAATTTATTGCAAATTGTATCACTTTTATTTTTCTTTTATTCTGAGTTCAGACTTTACTAATTAGATAAGATTAATTTTGTATGTATGTTTATTGTTTATGTAGAAAGTGATGTCAAAATGTATGATCTTGATACCAGTCTAGTATCTATAAAACCATTTTGTTTTACATTTAAAGGCCTAATTTGCTGTCACCTTAGTGCAGTAACAGGTTGACTAAGGTGACACTGTATGCTTTGGTTACATATAGACATAATTATAAGCAGAATGAAAATTGTGTATAAAATTATTTAAACTGCATGTTAAAATATGATAAACAAGATCAGCAAGGAAAGGTGGCGTTCAATGAACACAACCGCCATACAATCATGTTAAATGCTAAAATTAAAATTCATCCTATTTTTGCATTGCAAACATATAATTATGTATATATATATATTCCAATAGTAATCACGTTATCATTAATAAGATCATATTGTTAAATGTTGTTAGAATTACTAGTCTTTTCCAAGGTGAGCTTGAATCTCCAATTAAAGCTTACCAGAACAAGTATGAATAGCTCAGTGATAAGCATTAACATAATTGCTTGTATGGACAACAAGCCTAATATGTATTCTGACTTCTTGTCTATGATACACAAAGTATAGTTATGTTTTCTTTTGTATCCATGGTACTATAAAAATAATGATGATGATGATGATGATGATGATCAAGTCTTTATTTAAAGAGGCATGAATAATAATAGTTATAAAGTCTTAAATTTCTTTAAAGAGGCTACACAGTTGCAGCAAGGCCAATCTACCCTGTGGGCCTCATTAAATGTACATATTTACAACTATACAGTTATGAATGACACATCTTTAAAAAGATTTAAGCAACTATTTTTGTATTGCAGCTCGAGCAAGAAGTGTCTACTTTAAAAGGAAGGCTGGATGATCTTAGGAAAGCAAAAAACACAACTATAACAAAAAGAGAACGGGAACTTGTGGAAGTGGGCTTTAAAAGGTAAAGTTATAGCCTTGCCTTAATGATAATACATGTATATAAATAATTTAAGTACAAATCACAGGTATATAATGATTTTTTACAGACTAAAGAAATTTTATTTTATACTCTTTGTCTTCTGCTGATTGAAGTGATTCTACTGAAAAGTTGACAGTTTCTTTTCAAGATCAGGTTAACAAAATATTTATATAAACCAAAAGATGGTGTAATTTACCTGATCTCAATTTAGTTCTGTACAAAATTGTGCAATGGTCAATTTTTTACAGTGTAACATCTGGATGCTAGGAATAACTATTATTTATTTGTATGAATATTTTTCCCATTGCAAAAAAATTCTCATTGCAAAAAATAATCCATGTATTTTCCATTATTAAACATGAAGCCATAGATGTTGCTAAAATAAGCCATGGATTTTCCTTTGCTAAAATAAGCCATGGATTTCATAGAGCAAATCTAGCCACGTTTCCCATATCATATGCTTGTATGTTTTAACAGAGATTTCAGAAGTAATAGTTTATTTCGATAACTTATACATTTACAGCATCTCGTTATATACAATGATTACAAATATAATAGTTCTGTGGTCACATGACAAAAGCAAAGAAATAAAAAGATAATAATATTAAGGGTAAAAAAAGTTTTAACTAATGACATTCTAGAAAATTTGTTTCAAACAAAGAACAGACAGCTGGGGGAAAAAAGGAATAAAACATCACAACATCATTATCATTCATAGAAATAAAGAGTTCCAGAAACAAAAACAAAAAAAAACAACAAAAAACACCAAAAACAAAAAAGACGTGTAAGCATAATGGCTTTAAAAGTATAGTATTACATGTATATTTTATATAATAATAAGGATAACAAGTTGTTCCAATTAACATTACTAAATGCGTTATGTAATAACCACTGGTATATTCTTGTCTCTTTTTATTGGCTACATCTATATATTTTCCGAAATTTACAAGTATAGCCTTATTTTCTGATTGTAATTAATCTACTAATCTATACATAGACAGTCTAATATAGTAATAAGGCTTAATAATCTTCTTCGAATATCTTGATAACATGAAAAAACTAAAATAAAATGATATTCATCTTCAATTTCTGGTAAGTGACATAATCTTTCATTTCTTTGTATTGTATTTTGTCCATATCTTACGATTTCAATGAGCAGATATTCTTATTCTACAAATATTCATACATCTCTTTGCAATTAATATTTCTTAAATATGGTTCCAAAGTATGATATTGTTGTCTATGTCTGAATGCCATTTTTGCGTAAATCAATCAATAACTTTTTGCTTAAATTCAAATAAAAAGAAACCACTTTTGATAATTAATGCGTTGTTCAACACATAAGAAAAGCAAAATTCATTATTAGTGGATTTACTTAACCTTATTTAAGCAAGTGATTTCACATTCTGTTGTTTTACAAATGTTCTAACAATTATGTTAAATGAATTAAAGTACATGAATTTTTAGCTCGACTATTCGATAAGAATAAGTAGAGCTATTGTAGTCACCGAGCGTCGGCGTAACCACTTATGTTAAAGTTTTTGTAATAGTTCAAATATTTTCAAAGTCCATTGAAACTTTGCACACTTGTTCACCATCATGACCCCAACCTGTAGACAGGAGGAGGTAACTCTTTCAAGCATTTTGACAGAATTATGCCCCTTTTTGCGACTTAGAATTTACATTAAAGTTTTTGTAATAGTTCAAATATTTTCAAAGTCCATTGACATATGGCTTTAGAACTTTGCACACTTGTTCACCATCATGACTCCAACCTGTAGACAGGAGGAGGTAACTCTATCAAGCATTTTGACAGAATTGTGCCCCTTTTTCGACATAGAATTTATGTTAAAGTTTTTGTAATAGTTCAAATATTTTCAAAGTCCATTGACATATGGCTTTGAAACTTTGCACACTTGTTCACCATCATGACCCCAACCTGCAGACAGGAGGAGGTAACTCTATCAAGCATTTTGACAGAATTATGCCCCTTTTTTGACTTAAAATTTACGTTTAAGTTTTTGTAATAGTTCAAATATTTTCAAAGTCCATTGACATATGGCTTTGAAATTTTGCACACTTGTTCACTATCATGACCCCAACCTGTAAACAGGAGGAGGTAACTGTATCAAGGATTTTTTTTTACTATCAAGCACTAAGAATAGTCGAGCGTTGCTGTCCTACTGACAGCTCTTGTTTCATTGGTTAAGCAAAATAACTTTGTTACAATAGAATAAAGTATATACATGTCTGAAACAGAAGTGGAAGCTTTCTAAGTGCTACAGCTTACTTTTTGTTAAACTGATTTTATATTTTGATAGAGATCCAAGATATGAAGCCAAAATAGCTGAACTTGAGAGACAGATGAAAGAAAAGCTGGCGTCCAAGGACAAAGAAATTGAAGAACTTAAGGTAAAATTATGACATGATATGTTAACATATTATAATCTGTGGACAAGATGGTTGTTTCAAGTGTTAATGTATGCCCACTATTTATTGTTTATTGTGTAAAAAAAACCTTTTTGATGATGAACTTAATTGGTAAAGATGTATTACTCAAACTAGCCATCAAGTAGTTGTTTTTAAATCATTTTTGTACATTTACTTATTGAGCCTGACTATTCAAGAAAATGGAGAGCTATTGTACCCATCAGGTGTTGGTGTCTGCATTGCTGTCATACTTTGGTTAAGTTTTTGCTTGAAAGTTGGTATCTCCAGACCTACTGAATGGGTTGAAACTTCACACACTTGTGCTTTGTATCATATTGTACCTGAATTATACCTATTTGCAAATTTCAAAACTTTCTGCCTTATCCAGGCTATAAAAGTGTGCAACAGTTTTACTATCAAGCACTGATACAAATTTCATGTATTAATGTTATCCAGAAAAGAACAAATAAAATGTTTGCTATGTTTATTTATTATGCTCTAAAGGTGAGGTCATCATTATTGCAGTGTTGATATGTTGATCAAATTAATATGTCAATTAATTATAGCACCAATCTAGATTTAATACTTGAAGGTAATCTCCCTTATTCAAGGGCATATTTAAAATAATGAAACCTTGTTCTTGTTATTTCTTGTTTTTCGTTTCTTCAAAATGCAGGAACAGGCAAATAAAATAGTGACTCTTTATAGTTTTGTATTTAAAAAATTACTTACAAAAGTCATACTTGTTTATATATGTTAATATGTGATAACTGTAGATTTTCACTGTTTTTGTGATTATTGTGTCGCCTTAAAAAGGCGACATATAGACGTATAGGGGTTACTTTAGTCGGCGGTGTCGGCGTCGTTGTCGGAGTCCCCTAAAGCTTGTCCAGAGCATAACTCAGTCACTTTAAGTTGGATTGACTTCAAACTTGGTATGCATGCTTCTTTCAATAACACGAAGTGCAGTGCACAAGGACCGGTACTCTGTACTTCTTAATTTTTGAGTTATTGCCCCTTGTAAATTTTCATACTTTAATTTTGTCCGGGTCATTTCTCTTCAACTATAAAAGCTATGGACTTGAAACTTCATAGGATGATAGATCTCATTAAGAAAAAGTGCAGTGCACAAGGATCGGTACTCTGTACTTCCTAATTTTTGAGTTATTTTCCTTTGTTAATTTTCATACTTTATTTTTGTCTGGGTCATTTCTCCTAATATATAAAAGCAATGGACTTGAAACTTCATAGGATGATAGATCTCATTAAGAAGAAGTGCAGTACACAAGAACAGCAAAAGCTTAAATGCCCCAGGTCATGGCATTTCTTCAAATTATTGTTTAAACATATTCTATGCTCAAATTTAATATTAGAATATATTGACATTCCAACACTGAAAAGCAGTTGTTACTGGTGAGCGACTCAGGGCCATCATGACCCTCTTGTTAATTTTCATACTTTATTTTTTTCCAGGCCATTTCTCATAAATTATAAAAGATAGGGACTTGAAACTTCATAGAATGATAGATCTTATTGATAAGAAGTGCAGTGCATAGAAACTGCTGCTCTGCACTTATTATTTTTTGAGTTATTGCCCTTTGTTACTTTTTAGCTCACCTGAGCATGCTCAGGGTGAGCTTTTAGGATCGATGATTGTCCGTCGTCCGTCGTCCGTCCGTCCGTCGTCCGTTCACATTTAGTTGTTAACACTCTAGCGGTCACATTTTTGCCTCAATCATCATCAAACTTGGTCAGGATGCTTATCTAGTTGATAGCTCGGATGAGTTCGAACATGGGTCATCTCGGATGAGAAACTAGGTCACAAGAGCTAAAAATAGAAAAACCTTGTTAACACTCTAGAGGTCACATTTTTGCCTCAATCATCATCAAACTTGGTCAGGATGTTTGTCTAGGTAATAGCTGGGATGAGTTCGAACATGGGTCATCTCGGATGAAAAAGTAGGTCACCGGAGCTAAAAATAGAAAAACCTTGTTAACACTCTAGGGGTCACATTTTTGCATCAATCATCATCAAACTTGGTCAAGATGCTTGTCTAGGTAATAGCTCGGATGAGTTCGAACATGGGTCATCTCGGATGAAAAAGTAGGTCACCGGAGCTAAAAATAGAAAACCTTGTTAACACTCTAGCGGTCACATTTTTGCATCAATCATCATCAAACTTGGTCAGGATGCTTATCTAGTTGATAGCTCGGATGAGTTCGAACATGGGTCATCTCGGATGAAAAAGTAGGTCACCGGAGCTAAAAATAGAAAAACCTTGTTAACACTCTAGCGGTCACATTTTTGCATCAATCATCATCAAACTTGGTCAAGATGCTTGTCTAGGTGATAGCTCGGATGAGTTCGAACATGGGTCATCTCGGATGAAAAAGTAGGTCACCGGAGCTAAAAATAGAAAAACCTTGTTAACACTCTAGGGGTCACATTTTTGCATCAATCATCATCAAACTTGGTCAGGATGCTTATCTAGTTGATAGCTCGGATGAGTGTGAACATGGGTCATCTCGGATGAAAAAGTAGGTCACCGGAGCTAAAAATAGAAAAACCTTGTTAACACTCTAGTGGTCACATTTTTGCATCAATCATCATCAAACTTGATCAAGATGCTTGTCTAGGTGATAGCTCGGATGAGTTCGAACATGGGTCATCTCGGATGAAAAACTAGGTCACAGGAGCTAAAAATAGAAAAACCTTGTTAACACTCTAGCGCTCACAATTTTGACTCAATTGTCATCAAACTTGGTCAGGAAACTTGTCTAGGTCATTGCTGGGAAGAAATTGAACATGGGTCATCTTGGATGAAAAAGTAGGTCACTGGAGCTAAAAATAGAAAAATCTTGTTAACACTCTAGTTGCTACTGTTGTGATCCAAATATTCTGTTAATTGGTCTGAAAGTTTGTTTTGATGATTTCTAAGTCAAGTTCGTACATTGGTCATCTTGGATGAAAAAAACTAGGTCACACCGCCCAAATATGGAAAAACCTTGTTAACATTCTAGTGGTCACATTTTCGACTCAGTTATCATCAAACTTGGTCAGGATGCTTGTATAGGTAATTGCTTGGATGAGTTCGAAATCGCATGTGGAACTAGGTCACCGGAGCTAAAAATAGAAAAATCTTGTTAACACTCTAGTTGCTACTGTTTTGATCCAAGTATCCTTGAAATTGGTCTAAAAGTTTGTTTTGATGATTTCTAGGTCAAGTTTGAATATGTGTCACCTGGGTAAAAAACTAGGTCGCACTGCTCAAATATGGATAATCCTTGTTAACACTGTAGTGGTCACATTTTTGACTCACCTGTCATGAGACTTGGTCAGAATGCTTGTCTAGGTAATTGTTTGGATGAGTTTGATAAATCAGGTGAGCGATCTAGGGCCATCATGGCCCTCTTGTTATATTTCATTTTTGTCCTGGCCATTTCTCCTAAACTATATTGTTCACAAGGCGACACATCCGACTCGCGGAGTTCTAGTGTGTTATAATATGTAAATATGTTTTGTGTTTTTAGCTCACCTGACCACGAAGTGGTCAAGGTGAGGTATAGTGATGGGGCTATGTCCGGCGTCCGTCGTCGTGCGTCGTGCGTCGTCAACAATTGGGTTGTTAACAGTCTAGCAGTCACAGTTTTGATTGGATCTTCATCAAACTTTGTCAGAATGTTTGTCTCAATGAAATACAGATCGAGTTCGAAGATGGGTTATCTCGGGTCAAAAACTAGGTCACAGGAGCTAAAAATAGAAAAAGCTTGTTAACACTTTAGAGGCTGCAGTTTTCATCCAAATATTCTGGAAATTTGTCAGGAAGGTTGTTTTAATGATATCTAGGTCAAGTTCGAAGATGGGTCATCTCCGGTCAAAAACTAGGTCACAGGAGCTAAAAATAGAAAAAGCTTGTTAACACTCTAACAATTGGGTTGTTAACAGTCTAGCAGTCACAATTTTGATTGGATCATCATCAAACTTTGTCAGAATGTTTGTCTCAATGAAATACAGATCGAGTTCGAAGATGGGTTATCTCGGGTCAAAAACTAGGTCACAGGAGCTAAAAATAGAAAAAGCTTGTTAACACTCTAAAGGCTGCAGTTTTCATCCAAATATTCTGGAAATTTGTCAAGAAGGTTGTTTTAATGATATCTAGGTCAAGTTCGAAGATGGGTCATCTCCGGTCAAAAACTAGGTCACAGGAGCTAAAAATAGAAAAAGCTTGTTAACACTCTAACAATTGGGTTGTTAACAGTCTAGCAGTCACAGTTTTGATTGGATCATCATCAAACATTGTCAGAATGTTTGTCTCAATAAAATATAGATCAAGTTCGAAGATGGGTTATCTCGGGTCAAAAACTAGGTCACAGGAGCTAAAAATAGAAAAAGCTTGTTAACACTCTAGAGGCTGCAGTATTCATCCAAATATTCTTGAAATTTGTCAGGAAGGTTGTTATAATGATATCTAGGTCAAGTTCGAAGATGGGTCATCTCCGGTCAAAAACTAGGTCACAGGAGCTAAAAATAGAAAAAGCTTGTTAACACTCAAGTGCCTGCAGTTTTCATCCAAATATTTTGAAAATTTGTCAGGAAAGTTGTTTTGATGATTTCTAGATCAAGTTCGAAGATGGGTCATCTCCGGTCAAAAACTAGGTCACAGGAGCTAAAAATAGAAAAAGCTTGTTAACACTCTAGTGGCTACAGTTTTCATCCAAATATTCTGGAAATTTGACAGGAAGGTTGTTTTGATGATATCTAAATCAATGACGAAGATGGGTCATCTCCGGTCAAAAACTAGGTCACAGGAGCTAAAAATAGAAAAAGCTTGTTAACACTCTAGGGGCTGCATTTTTCATCCAATATATTTTGGAATTTTTGTCAGGAAGGTTTCTTTTGATGATTTCTAGGTCAAGTTCGAAAGATGGGTTTATCTCCGGTCAAAAACTAGGTCACAGGAGCTAAAAATAGAAAAAGCTTGTTAACACTCTAGTGGCTGCAGTTTTGATTAAAATATTCTGGAAATTTGTAAGGAAGGTTGTTTTAATGATTTCTAGGTCAAGTTCGAAGATGGGTAATGTCTGGTCAAAAACTAGGTCACAGGAGCTAAAAATAGAAAAAGCTTGTTAACACTCTAATGGTTGCAGTTTTCATCCAAACATTCTGGAAATTTGTCAGAAAGGTTGTTTTGATGATTTCTAGGTCAAGTTCGAAGATGGGTCATCTCAGGTCAAAAACTAGGTCACAGGAGCTAAAAATAGAAAAAGCTTGTTAACACTCTAATGGCTGCAGTTTTCATCTAAATATTCTGGAAATTTGTCAAGAAGGTTGTTTTGATGATATCTAAGTCAAGTTGGAAGATGGGTCATCTCCGGTCAAAAACTAGGTCACTGGAGCTAAAAATAGAAAAGCTTGTTAACACATTAGTGGCTGCAGTTTTCATCCAAATATTCTGGAAATTTGTCAGGAAGGTTGTTTTGATGATTTCTAGGTCAAGTTCGAAGATGGGTTATCTCCGGTCAAAAACTAGGTCACAGGAGCTAAAAATAGAAAAAGCTTGTTAATACTCTAGTGGCTGCAGTATTGATTCAAATATTCTGGAAATTTGTCAGGAAGGTTGTTTTGATGATTTCTGGGTCAAGTTCGAAGATGGGTCATCTCAGGTCAAAAACTAGGTCACAGGAGCTAAAAATAGAAAAAGCTTGTTTACACTCTAGTGGCTGCAGTTTTGATTCAAATATTCTGGAAATTTGTCAAGAATGCTGTTTTGATGTTTTCTGGGTCAATTGCTAAGATTGGTCATGTCCGGTCAAAAACTAGGTCACAGGAGCTAAAAATAGAAAAATCTTTTGAACACTCTAGTGGCTGCAGTTTTGATCCAAATTTCCAGGAAATTGGTCAGGAAGGTTGTTTTGATGATTTCTATGTCAAGTTTGAATATGGGTCGTGTCCGGTCAAAAATTAGGTCACATTGCCCTAATATGGAAAAATCTTTATAACACACTAGAGGTCACATGTTTGACTCAGTTGTCATCAAACTTGGTCATGATGCTTGTTTAAGACATTGCTTGGATGCGGTTGTGTCAGGTGAGCGATCCAGGGCCATCATGGCCCTCTTGTTTTTGTGATGTATGGACTGGTGGCCTGAATCATCTTAATAAAGAATTGAATTGACCATGCAGTCAGGCTTGTTTGTATTCTTGTTTTTAAGAACACCTGTATAACTATATTAAAATTCTATTTTTCAGAGAAGACATGCAGAAGAACTTGCAGCACAGACGAAGAAACAGAAAGACTTACAGAAACAGATAGATGATCTTATGGAGAGATTGGATAGAGAGAGAAAAGACTGGACAGATAAACTTAACAAGGTAATATTTAGGATATAGACAATGATGACAGCTGACTGGGCAACAAATATAGTCATTGTCAGAACAGGCAATACTTTGTTAATTTAGTGGTGTTTTACCACAAAGTAAATTTAGAACAAAAATGCAGTATTGAACAGAACAGAACAGAACAAATTTTATTACACATAAACTGTACAGTTTCTAGTGTTTAACAAAGGATAATAAATATAAAAAATATGATATTGAACGATGCATAAAGGATGAAAATAAATGAAATTATATATGTATAACACAATAATGGATCTTAAAAACAACATGCATACATTACAGAATGAAAAATAAAAAAGCAACATGTAATTGCATGTTAAAGAACAAAGAAAAAATAAAGAAAAAACACATGTATTTGCATTATGTAATAATGTTTGAATTCAAGTAAACTTACCTACATCAGATACCTATAATATAAAATAGGAACTATAACATAATACCTAAACAGTTCAGAAGGGAATCATAAAAATGTGAATATAATATTATTGTCAATGGATTACCATACTTCAAGAAGTTACATTGGCACATTTGAAAGAATTTGATTTCTAATTTTAAAAGTCTCAGAAAATACTATTTGCTAAACATAAGTAATTCTGAAATTTTTTAACTATTGAAAAGGTTAACAAATTTAAACATTATACAATGCCAACTGCTGAGAGTTTTTAGAAGTATATTGAGTACTTGAAATCCCTTTAATGTCTTGGCTGCCTGAACAGTGACTTTAATGCTGGAAGTCGACCAGTACTTTGCACTATTTCTTTTTGCGATGCATATCTTAAAACTTGACACCTTGTTTGCCTTACGTGTTTTATAGGAACATTGCTACGAAAACAACACATTACATAGAAGGTAAAAAAAAGTTTTTGAAATATGGTTGTTGTTTATTTTAGCACATCAGTACCATGTACAAAATCACTACAAGCCAATCTACATATAAAGTAGCATGTGATTGGCTGAAAATATTATTACAGTTTTGTAAAGTAACATTTGTAAGCTTGATAATGTATACCACATAAAAATCTTTTGTTCTTATTTTTGACAACTATTGTAAATGATTATTGAAATACACTTGTAATAAATAAAAAAATGAATCACACTTGCTTATTGTCAATCACACTTGAATTTATTATTTTATTCATCTTTATGTTTTCTTTATTGTTTAGGAAATAGATATAATTATAAGACTACAACACAATCATGGAAAATTAATATTCTACTTCTACTCTAATAGAATAGAGAATTAATGACCCTAATGTTGATCTACATTGAGCATTGAGGGGATTTTCCTGACATCATTTGGTTTATTGATATGTAAAGTCAGAAGGCATCCTTTCTTATACCGTGCATATATTGTGTAAAAATATACTCGACTGTCTAATATGTTTTATAGGAAAATATTGTGAAGAGTGTTAAAATGTTATTTATAAAGTTTATAGGGGATATTCAAGTTTTTCATATAAAAACAGAATTTATTTTCACGGAGTGGTGAGAAATATGATAATTTTTATACCACAAGATAAAATTATATCCTGTATTTATAGAAAAACTTGAATTTTCTGTTTATTAAATACATGTACATGTACTTCTTTAACCTTACAATTTAGAAGACTTCCCCTTTAATTTTGTGTTTTGTCTGACTTTAGAAAAAAAAGTGGAAATATGAAAAATATGTTTACTGCAGTAAAAAATAAGATTAAAGTGAGAATATAGGAAATGAAAATATTCATTTTAATTATTAATCTATATTTCAGTTAGAAGTTTTCAATAAAGAAACATATTTTATCTGTTCAAAATCTGATTTCATAAGTATATAGATAAGTAAAACAATATGTTTGTTTATTTGTTTCAGCAAAAGAACACTCCATCATGCAATCATGATGATGAAATTAGTAAATTAAAAGCTAAAAATACTGAGTTAGAGGGAGATAAATCTGCACTAATGGTGGAAAATAAAGATCTAAAAGATAGAGTTAATGCCCTTCATTTAGAACTAAGTGTTAAGGAAGCCAAATGGTGTGAAAAAGAGGAACAGTACAACTTAAAGGTAAGTGGTCCACATCATGTAAGCTATTTACCTGCTTAATAGTTCAATGCTTATGATATACCCATTACTAGGTCTATCATACAATTTATGTGATTTTCTAAAAGGAGCATACATTAAGTTCAATCATGAATATGATATGCTTCACCTGTTGTAATGAAATTTAGATATTAAGATATAAAAAAAAATCCTAAATGAGAAAATCATACTTACAAAATTTCACAGCTTAAATCCATAAAATGCTTAATTATTGATTTCAGATAATTTTCTATGAAAAGTTAATACTTAATAATGCAACATCTTAATGCAATATAAACCTCCAAACAACTGTTGATTGCCATGAGTTAAATAGCATTTTCACTTTAAAGCTGCCTTTAGTGAAAGGAAGTTATTTCCTGAACTTCCTATTTTCCAAAAAAAATATTTTATTATGCCTCCTCCCCAAAATCAAAATAGAAGCAGTGTCTATCTTTCCCCTGTCCATACTCTGTGCATGGTTTATGAATTTATCATGTAAAGGGACTCCACTGAGGTTTTTGGACATGATGGGACTGGCAATAATTTAAAAATATTAATGTTCCATTTTGTTGTTGTTTCAGACTAAGAACTTGTTTTCAAAATTTCAGATTATTCGCTTGCCCCTTTTTTCCAGAATAATGATTCTAATTGTAAAAACTTACCAGAAATCGGGCAAAGAATAGCACAAATATACAATTTTCAATTTATTTCTGAGTATATTTCCTCATTAGCCTTTGCATATACCGTATAAGTACTTTTTTCTGCGGGAACTTTATTTCTGCTATTTCTGCGGTTTATAACGACACCGCAGATTTAAAAACTGCAGAAAATTAAGCCTTTTGCTATGTCTACATGTATGTCGGAATATGTCAACTACATGTATTTTATTATTACATTACCATGTACCGTTATCAGCTTTTTTAGATGGGAAGTTTTCTTTATGTATCCGTCATGTATAAAATATTAGAAAAAAAAGTTACTTTACTTTTTCTTTTTGTTTAAAAAAATATCATGTTTGTATGATTTTCGCTCACCCTAAGCTTGATTTATTTTTAAAAAAAACTATTATAGTTTGACGGGTGCAATAAACATACCCTTTTTATATTTGTACAATATATTGTGTCTATGTGCGATTTTACCATAGTTTATTTTTCACACTTCATATTTATACACATGCAGTATTACAATTAATTGTTGTCATTGCATGTTGTTGGTTTTTGTTTATTAACGTTTATATACCGATACATGGTGATTACGATGAACACACATTATAAATCGTCTGCATGTTTACCGGAAGTAATGTACATGTTACATCAACAAATCTTGAAACGTTATCTGTTTGTATTGGTTAATTTTGTAAAAATCTCTTAATTAAAACGCAGAAATAAAATACATTAATGCGAGAATGATGAAACAGCAGAAATAAGATACGCAGAAATTTAAAACCCCTTATTTTTACCAAAATCACAGAACATTAAGCCCGCAGAAATAAGTACTTATACGTTATTGTTTGAAATGCCCAATTTGATCTATGTAAAAATTCAAGTTTTATGTTTTTAGGCTTTCACATCTCAGTTGAGTTGCTTTAAGGATGGATTTTGGAAAAAAAGAAATTGTATAAATGTGAAGCACATTGAGACCTGTTCCTGTTCTAGACCTAGGTCTATAGCTTAAAGGTCAAGGTCTTATGTTGACTTCAAAGGAAATGTTTCGTAAAATTGCTTTAATGGTGATTGCAGTCAAGAATTCAGTCATTCCTGGATGGATTATAGAATCACTTTGCATAAGTATATTGAAAAAAAACAAAAACAACAGGGGTGGATGTCTCGAAAGCCTCGTATCCCTTACGACGTTCGTAACACTGACGTATGGTCATCGTTGCATTTTTTCTGGTTGTCTCGGAGAGTTCGTAATTTACGATGTATCTTAAACATCTCGTAAAGTTACGGTAAAAAAATTGACCCCATAGCAGCATCGTAAGTCTACGATAACGAATATAATTGGATTCCATCTTGTCAATTTAGCCTCATTTTCATTTTAAGAGTAAAAGAAAATCCATATCAAATGCATATCGTACTCAATCAAGCCTCTTTTTCGTTTTTACAGTCCAAAGAGTCTGTATCAAATGCATATTGAACTCAAGATAGCCTCATTTTTATTTTGCAAGTCCAAACAATACATATCAAATCCATATTGTACGCAAATAAACAAAGTTATGTCAAAACATTGATGGTGTGAAATGAAGATGTCATTGAAAATTCTCTTGTTTTATTGCACTTATATTTGACGAGGCGCTAGAATTCAGTATTTAACACAATGTATAATAACCTCATATTATCAGTAAAATAAAATTCATATCATGCACAGTATATCACTCACACTGGGACTAGATTGTACTGATAAGGGGAGATCAGTGCGTAGGAGATTGCTGAACTTGATTTGGCGAACAATTTAATTTTCGCGAATTTCCATAATCAGTGATTGTAGTGTTGTGTTCTAAATTTCACATTTCTCGATTCAAATGTCATTATTTCTTTGTTTAATAAAAGTTAAAAATAACGCCGCGATTGTGACTATAAATTTTAAATAACGTTTCTTTACGGAGCGTCCACGCAGCAAGTGAACGTCTGACGTTTTCTTTGATTGTGAGTCTGTTTCTGCGCGTTATTGGCTGTATAGTTAGTTTTTCGTGAATATGGACGTGAAAAAAACATTGCAATTTTATTGGGATATATATAGCATATTCGCTCGAAATTAACAAATATGCTGTATTTATTATGTTCTTATAAATGAATTGAAATATTGATGCAATAAACTGCGTATTTTCATTTTCCGTATTTTCACTGTAAAAAAAAATATTTTTCACTACAGTGAAACATATTTTCTGTATTTTCACTGGTGTATTGCCGGACTACTTTTTCTAAATTCAGCCAATAAACAAAATTTAAGAGTAAATCTTTCAAATTGTAATATCAAAAAGAAATATGTATTTAATAAACAGAAAATTTAAGTTTTTTCAATTAAATACAGGATTTTTTTGCATCTTGTGGTATGAAAATTTTCATATTTCATTCGTGGCTACCGCCACTCATGAAATATTTATTTCCATACCACTCGATTAAAATAAATCCTGTATTTATAGAAAAAACTTGAATATCCTGTATCTATTTAATGCTAACTAGTGAAAACTGAGTTATATTAGTGAAATATAATCCATATCACCCACAGGCCGTCATTGACACTAGCTTTGTCGAACCTTTGGCATACCTTTTAATTTTCTAATTCAGTAAAGTTGTTAGTTTACATACGAAGTAATTGTTGCTTTTGGTTTGCATATTTCTCGCTTCAAATATCAACTAAAAATTACACCACAATTATGACAATAAACTTGAATTACTTTTTTCCGCAGCCGTTGAACGTCTGACGTCATCTTTTTTATGTGCGTATGTTACCCCCGCGTCATTGAAAACAGTTGAAAAATTGCTGTTTTCTTCACTTTAACGGATTTAATAAGAAATTATTTGTTGTTCATGATAATGCCATATATCACACGTCACTGAGCACTTCTTTCTTACTTCTGTGCAGCTTCTTAACAAAATTCACTTTTGCTATTATCTGGACCCACTTTTTGTTTGTTTTCTTTTTATTTGTGATTATTTCAGAAAAATTGCTGACATCCATTTTCCTCTCTTGCAAGTACCTGAAGTTCATTTGTAGAAAAAATTGTCCTCAATTTTCTTGACTCAGACATTTTTTGAAACTTATTTCAACTATGATATAAAATACTGCAAAAATATGTATGCATCAATGTCAAAACCAGGCTATGCTTTTATTGTTTCTACTCAAAATGTTTGAAATATGTATAAAAATGTTACCCTACCTCACACATTTTAAATATTTGTTTGACCAGTTTCCGATTTGGAATGCCGTGTTCAAAATATCCCTAAAATTTACCAAAATGAGGGCCTGTTTACAAAGATTGCCTAAATTTTCTAAAAAGTACATGTAAATTGGTTGGTCTTGTCAAATATAAAATACTTTTACTGTCTAGTGTTTGATTTATTAGACTTTGAAAATATCAGGTATTTGATAATAAATTTGGCATAACTCAGCCAATAAATACCGATAATAATTTTATAATTAAAATAAAACACTTTTTTCTTACCAAGAGTGATATGAGAGACATAAAAATAATATTTTAAGAAAAAAAAAATAAAAAAAAAATCTGCCTCATCTGGGGCTTGAACCCACGTCCCTCGGTTTCTTTACAGTAGACCGTAGTTCTAGCCTCTTCAAAGTCGAGTTAATGCATTAGGTGGGTCATGCGTTAACTACACAAAGTCACCTTTGCATATACGATGTCGTAAATAACGTTTGAGAAAAGAGATTGTTAAGGTGTCGTTCCAGACAATGAAATAAGGACATCTTAGTTATACCTTAGCAATCTCGTAAGTTTAGTCACAACTTTAAGATAAGAGATTTTTTTGAGACAACCACCCCAGGTCTCTAGCTCATAAGTCAAGGTCACACTTGAGTGTGCAAATCAACTGATACAATTTTTTTACATTAAAGTGCATTGACAAGTGTGTGTGGTCAACAATGCTGTAATTCCTTCCTTGATTGATTTTAAAAATTACATTGCATAAATGTGTTGGACATGATGATGAGTGTTGCATGCTTAAGTCAGGTCTAAATCTCAAAGTTAAAGGTCACACTTGAACGTCTGAAATCATGATCTAATTTTTTCTTTAAAGTGTGTTGACAGTTGTGTCTGGTCAAAAATTCTGTCATTCAAGGATATATATTAAAATAATTTGGCATGATGATGTTAGACATGATGGTAATGTGTTGCACTTCAGATTCAGGTCTCCATATGCAAATTTTGTACAATGTAACAAAAGTTATTTTTGCATTTTAAGTGCAGCAATCTTTGTTTGATATTCCCAAGTAACAGATTTGATGTTGTTGTCATCAATTATTTTATGTCTTAACCCATTACGTCATATACACGCCTTTTAACGCCTTTTTCACCCCCTTTTTGTTGTCTCAAATGGTGAAAAAATGCCTTATTTAGGCCCCCAACACTTGTTTTTGTTTGAGAAATGTTGTTCAAAAAAGTGACCTCTTTTTCGGCGCGGCCCCCCAACCAAAAGATACATCAGGGGGTTGCCAGAAGGGTTTGGGGGCTTTGAAGGGGGGTGGAGTCCCCCTCATCGCCAAGAAAATTTTGGACTTGTGAGAGGCTATAAATGACCCCAGATTGATCATAAGGTAACGTGTAACCAACGCTGAAAAGCATTTGACTCTATCTCAATCCATTGAGAAGTTGCAGCAATTTGAAATCAATTTAGATGGAAAAAATCAACGCAAAATAGTGATTTTTGGCAATTTTGAGATGTTGCCATGGTAACAGAAAATTTAAGCCTGAGCATGTTGTTGCAAGGGCAATGGTCCAGTCAACATTTGTGCCAAGTTTGATAAGTGTTGAAGCAGTTTTGATAGTATTATAGCAATTTGAACTTGTAACGGGAGACTTTTCAATGAAAACAGCCATTTTTCACAAAATGCTCATGAAGTAATGGGTTAAGATAAAGAGTATGTATGACTTTATGTTAGCTAGACTATTCAAAGAGTAATAGGACTATCCTGCTCACATTGCATTGGCACAAGCATTGATTAAGGTCGTTGACTTCAAACCACTTGCCCCTCACCGCTGTGGGTTCGAATCCCGACAGGGACTTTGGATTCTTTCATGTGAGGAAGCTATCCAGCTAGCTAACGGAACGTTGGTGGTTCTACTCAGGTGCCGGATCGTGCCTGAAATAATGCACCTGAGGTCTTCCTCCACCAGTAAAGCTGGAATGTCGCAATATGACATATACTGTGTCGATGTGACGTAAAACCCAAAACAAACAAAACAAGCATTGATCTAACACTTGTTTAAGTTTTACATGCAACTTCTTGTACAGCTACTAAAAATATTTGTCAGGCATATAACTCTAGCATGGATTTTGACAGAATAATTGTCCATTGTGAACTTTTTAAGTTTTTCATACCAAATCAATCAATAATTTAAAGAATCAGGGCTGGGGGCATATGTGTTTACCAAACATATTTATTTTAGCTCACCTGTCACAAAGTGACAGGGTGAGCTTTTGTGATCGCTTTTCGTCCGGCGTCCGTCCGTCCTTCCGTAAACTTTTACTTTAAATGACATCTCCTCAAAAACCACTAAGCCAATTTCATCCAAACTTCACAGGAATGTTCCTTTGGTGGTCACCTTTAAAAATTGTTCAAAGAATTTAATTCCATGCAGAACTCTGGTTGCCATGGCAACCGAAAGAAAAAACTTAAAATATCTTCTTTTAAAAAACCCAAAGAGCTAGAGCTAAGATATTTAGCATGAAACATCTTCTGATGAGTGTCTACCAAGTTTGTTCAAATAAAAGCCCTGGGGTCAAAATTGGCCCCGCCCCAGGGGGTCATTGATTTTCCCTATATGCATGTAGTTAAAACTTAAAAATCTTCTTTTAAAGAACTCAAAGAGCTAGAGCTAAGATTTTTAGCATGAAACATGTTCTAATGGGTGTTTACCAATTTTGTTCAAATAAGAGCCCTGGGGTCAAAGTTGACCCCGCCCTGGGTGTCATTGATTTTCCTTATATATGTGTATATCTAAGCAAAAACTTAAAAAATCTCTTTGAAAAAACCTAAATAGCTAGAGTAAAGATATTAAGCATGAAACATCT
Organism: Ruditapes philippinarum; assembly: GCF_026571515.1. Taxonomy (NCBI): domain Eukaryota; kingdom Metazoa; phylum Mollusca; class Bivalvia; order Venerida; family Veneridae; genus Ruditapes; species Ruditapes philippinarum. Next base: position 335,288 of record NW_026856403.1, read on the forward strand.
TCTAGTGAGTGTCTACAAAGTTTGTTCAGATAAAAGCCCTGGGGTCAAAATTGGCCCTGCCACGGGGGTCATTGATTTTCCTTATATGTGTATAGCAAAAACTAAAATATCTTCTTTGATAAAACCCAAATAGCTAGAGTTTAGATATTAAGCATGAAACATGTTCTAGAAAGTATCTACAAAGTTTGTTCAAATAAAAGCCCTTGGGTCAAAACTGGCCCCGCCCCAGGGGTGTCATTGTTTTAACTATATGTGTATGGTAAAAACTTAAAAAATCTTGTTTTAAAAAACCCAATGAGCTTCAGCTTAGATGTTTAGCATGAAACATCTTCTTATGGGTGTCTACCAAGTTTGTTCAAATAAAAGCCCTTGGGTTAAAATTGGCCCTGCGGGGGTGGGGGAGGGGGCAGATCATTGTTTTTCATTGTATGTGTGTAGTAAAAACTTAACATCATGAAACATTTTCTTATGTGTGTCTTCCAAGTTTGTTCAAATAAAAGCCCTGGGGTTTTAACTGGCCCCGCTTTGGGCCCTATATACAGGTGAGCGACCTCATGATGGCCCTCTTGTTTTATTTTAATCTTCGTGAAATTTTATTTCAGTGGTATTTTTACATTACAGTTAAAGCAGCAATATGGGGACAAGTATGCTGAGTGGATGGCAGAAACAGAAAGGAAAATTAATGAGCTACAAGAGACAAACCAGTTATTGTAAGTGTTGCACTGAATGATATATCCTAAAATATACAGTTATAATTTACTGTTACAGTACTAACAACACTGTTGATTTGTCTCTGCTGCCTGTAATGTACCAAGCAAGAATAAGCATTTGTGACATTTTTGACCATATTTTCTGCTCAACTTAAAAAATTTTGAAAATTGAAAACTTTTAAAGGGACTGCACTAAGGGTTTTTTGCCAGTACAGGACTGGAAATAATTTTTCAAGATGTATGTTCCATTTGATGAAAGTCTAGAACAATAACTTATGAGCAAAATTTCAGATTGTTTGCTTACTCCAAAATAATCATTCTATTTGTTAATAAAGACTGAAAATGCTTTTCTCTCAAATTAGGCTAAGAAAAGTGCAAAAATAAGATTATCAATAAATTTTTTGAGTATATTTCTTCATAATATGCCTCAACTGATCTATGTAAAAAAATATATTTTATGTTTTTTAACCTTAGTGGAGTTCCTTTAAAGTATTATTGGACAGTTTTAAATTAAAACCATGTTTAGTTCATTATAAATATTTAAATTGCCTGAGCATAAATTAATATTAGAAATCTGTAACAAGTTATTTTATTATCTCCATAGTATGATCACAATGACAGTATAGCATATTTACTTAATTTCCACTAAAAGTAGGTGATTGTTTGAATATTTCAAACTGGAAGAGATTATTAATCATTATGATGTAATACAAAATATTTGATACTCAATTATTGGGTGTGAATCCCAGTATATCATTCTGATGCATTGCTTAGATACAATAATATTTGCCTCTCCTTTTATCCCACACAGACTGCCATTTGAGGAATGGCTCATTTTTTAATGATTTCTGCAAAAGTCATAGTGGTATCCTCATTACCTTTCTTCTTTATTTCAGACGTATGTACCTTCACAGGTCAGGTCAGAGGTTACCTCCAGAGGCTGGCGGTGGTGTATAGAGTCATCCCTCTCATCATGAAGTTCATCATCATCATCATTATCATCAACAGCATCACCACCATCATCATCACCATCATCATCATCAGTACTAGTATTACAGGTTTTTATTGTAGATATAGGTGTTTTTTTAATATTTTGTTGAACTGATGCATATGTTCATACATATCACAACAATGTTGGTGATTTTTTGTAAACACCAACAAATTATTTTGAGTGTAATTATTGCATATACTTCACAATTACCCTGTAACACACATAGATGTTATACAAGGTTCATACTAACTACAAAAAGTTAAAAAAGAACCATTACCAAATGGGTGTATCATCACACAATTTGAAACTCTTTTTGGATGATCCCATTTCAATTTGATCACTTAAAATCCTGTGGCCTTTTCTAGTGGATGCCAAAGCTAAAATAAAAAATCATCTTTAACATAAAGTAACCTTTATCAAACATGGACTTAATATTATGGTCTGTTCTCAAATGTGTTCACACAAATCTGTTCATGTCCTTGAAAAGTTTGTCTTATCAAAAATAAAATAAAATCTAAATGAAAAAATATGTCTTCTCATGAACTGGTTTGTTTGGTCTTAAATCACATTAATACTACTGTAGCAAAAGGTCAACTGTTTTGCAAGTGTGATCATGTTAACTACCTCTAGAACAGAGGATAGAGTTACATTTAATGTCTTCTGTTCACATACAAATAATTTTTGACAAAATTTAACCTATTTTTTTTAACTTTTGGTTAAAGTGGTTCAATCTAAGGTGTGTGAATAAATCATGTGTTTTTTTTCCAAGTAATCAGTTATTTAATCTATTTTTTCAAAGTTATCAATTAATTAATCAATCAATCAATTGCAATAGCATGGCCGTGACTTTTCATTTCTTTTGATTGAAATGTTCTGAGCTAAATTTTATGTTTTACATAAAAAGTGAACTATACCGTATATAGAAAGTTAATTGTCTGTAAAAACATAAAATTGAACTGATTGATATTGTTATCACACATTGAATGTCTGCTTATTGATACAGTGTAACCTCTACTTAGTGACCCTCTGTAGAACAGTAACCTCTCTGCAACAACCATATTGATCCTTGCCAAAGTAAAGATTTACAAAAAATTTACCTCTCTGGAGCAATACCTCTCTGCAACAACCAAAATCTGTATTCTCCAAGGGGAGTTGCTCATTTGTCATTCTACAGTAGGCCTACCATTTAAACACAAAATCAACTCAGAATAGATATGAGGATATAATCTTATAAAATCAGTGATATGGGTTAGGGTAAGGGGTTAGGTTTAGGTAGAATTTATCTGTGACATAAGAAGGATATATAGATAGAACATGTTATTACCTTGAATATTCAAAGAATAGGGAGAGTTATTTAATTTTACCCATGAAATATGGTGCTATATCAGTCAAATATATTTCATATTTTTTAAAAATAAAATATGAAATATAAATATGAAAGTGGGCGGAGTCAAAACTCATATTTATTTTAAGGGACTTCTTTCGCCGTTTTGTTTGAAAAATCTGATAAATACAAAACAACTTTTTCTTGAATATTGTTTTGAAAACTATCTAGCATGATAGAAAATGGTCTAACTAAGAAAATTAATCTGAACACCAATATCTTTAATTCAGTAATTAACGCTGTACAGACGTTTAAAGAGTTGTTTACATGACGTCATAATGTAGCGCCAAACAGCGCGTGCTTACGCATAAATTACTGCGCACTGTACAATTGCAGTTGGTAGCAAGCAAGGGGATTCGTTACCATTCTCTTTGATAATGAAATTAAATAAAAAGGCTATTTTTTTCCTTTTCGTGAAATATGATATATATTTTCACTCAACATGATAAAATGCCACATATTTTCACTCGCCGTACCGGCTCGTGAAAATATGTGGCATTTTATCATGTTTCGTGAAAATATATTCCATATTTCACGCAAACGAAAAAAATATCCTCTTATTATTGCACTCACCCAGATGGCAGCATCTCTCTTTGGTTAATTTTTTGCATACTAGTTGGTATCTCCAAAACTACTGAAGGGAATATGTTGAAACTAAAGACACTTATTTAAGAGCATAATAGGAGGTTACTGTCAGAGGCCCATAACTCTAATTTGCATTTTGTCGAAATATTTGGAAAATTCTACATTAGCCTGGATCTTATTTCAGGAAAAATATCACTAGTTTTTACAACACAAATTTAGCATAAAGTAAAAGTATTTACATCTTCAGTACTAGTTTGCATAAAAAATGAAGAAAATCTGGAATCATATAGCTTCACTGATGAGGTTTCATTTATTGAATTGATGTGTTATTATATAAACTGTGTTCTAAATTTCTGTTATATAACTTTTTGCCAAGCACATTTATTTCATATAATATATAAATCAGTTACAAGTGATTTTTGTGTGCGTGTGATTTTTTATTTTTATGTTCAACTGAGCACAAAGCTCTCAAAGGTGAGCTTTCGTCATGGCAGTGTTTATGTAGGCTAAAGTTCTTTTTTAGTTTAGTAGGGTAATATTTTGTGACATTAAATATATATGTTTCAGAGTTCAAGGTGAATTAATTACACATAATTGGTGTTTTGTCCATTGATAAGGTCATTAACTTTAGTTTATTGTATGTATATTCATTGAGTGACATCAGACCTTTAAGGTTACCATGGTGATTAAAAAGTCAGTGTTGTATAAATATTATCAACACTAAACATTGCTATTATATGTTTTATTTTATTGTTCCCTTAATTTCAGAAATAGGTTTTTATCAAACTATGAATGTTTATTTTACATAAGACTGCCCTTATGTCAGCATCCCCTAAGTCACAGATTCATTAACTATCATATCAATTTCACAATAACTTGTAAACTTAAATGTTTCTTTCCTAAGCTTAATCAGGTATGGATTAAATACATGTGTTGTTTTCTTTCATATTACACAGGATTTTCTGCTGTTTACACCAGTGCTTAAAAAATGATATGACATTATGTTGTAGGTCGAAATATCTGTCTTGGTGGGTACCCTAGGGGTGGATATTCCAATCTGAACTGCAAACAGATATGTCAGATATCTGTAATTGCATATTCTTACATATTCTATCATATTTTATATGATTTTCCCCCAGAAATGTCATTTTCTCCATTACTATTTTCTTACAACAGCATACAAATCTGCAACTTCATTCATAAAAGCCAGATGTCATCATCCTAGGCACGCAGTTTCCTTGTAATACACGTCAAAATGATGTCATTTTAGCGCAGTTCATTTATAAAATATGCTAAAATGTTGTAATTTTATAGCATGCAACTCACCTTGCACCCCCCATGCCTGATGGGTAAAACTAACAGAAACACCAATCTGAAATGCATGAAAATCTCATCTTACATCCCCTTTTTAAAAAAGGCACATGTAATGCTTTAGATTCTGTTTTCTCTTATTTTAAATGAGTTGCATACTTAGTATGCTACTATAACAAAATGACAAAAAAGCCTAAAATAAAAACATATTTTTTTGTGATTTCTTCCTAAAACATGATTTATATGTAATCTGCAAGATAAAGAACCAAACACTGGATTTTGTCATAGATGGAAATATATACATAAAGCAGTGTTCGCGTTTACGTCGTTAAAGGCCTTGTGAATGTGTTTAGTGGAAACTCCATAGAGCCCAGTTTCAACAGTTATTACACAAGAGCTACATAAATGTTCTGTACTGCAATCTAGTGTTAAATTCATATAGTCTGTGACTAGGTATATGTTAAACTTACCTGAATAAATCAAGTTTATTGTCTGAAATGTCATGGAATTGCTTGCATCAGTGGTTTCTCTTTATGTACCCCCCCCCCCTTTGATCACATTTCTTGTATAGTTTAAGCTTTTATACAGGTAGATAAATAAATGGTCATTTTAAGTGCCCAATAAAAGTTGATTTATCGGATCTCTGTCCATTTTATTACCTTGTACTTTTATACCATATTCATCAGACCCTACCATTTTCATTGTTAATTTGAAATGGTAATTGTGATGTAGTATTTATTCTATTGATATGTTACAAGTGTGTGAACCATGAAGTTTGTGGCTTATACTGTATTCCTAGAAAAGATTTCGCGCATTTTAAGTTAGCGGTTTTCGCGGTAGGCATGATTCCGCGAATCTTTATAGCCGCGAATATGTCACTTATAGCAAATCCGCGAACATTTCTAGCTTCAACCAAATATAACATAAAAAGTGCAGAATATTTATTATAATCTACTTACACAAAACAACATATAAACACAGGTATTATAGAAATGTGTAAAGAATTATTTATATATGTTATTGATACTAGTTTTCACGCTGAAAAAGAAAATATCAATTATTAGTAATTAACATGCTTATTGACGTTATTTGCCAGTCATGGCGTTGACAAACGCATTTACAGTTTGCGAACATTTAATGACTTGGATTTTATTCGCTTGGAGTAGGTGTAATCCTTTGTATAAAGTACAATAGCGATCAAGTGCTACATTGATAAACAGCTGTTATGTTGTTATAATGAAAGCTATATACAGTCCGATAATGTGTAAAAAAATACGTATCGACATTTTGGAGATAAAGTCAGATTCAAATGAGAATAAAAGCTAACGGGTCTGACTAAATCTTACTTAATAACATAATGAGAAAGGTAAGGAAATATGAAAGTGTTCACGGAACAACCGTCCTTGTTCGACTAGTCAATAGATGAAAATGTATCGAGTGACGTTGCGCTTTAGGCTCGACTTGTCAAAAAAATAAAATAATAAAAAGCACCCAACAGGCAAGGTCATGCATCAAAAACGTAACCTCCAAAAACTGTAATTTAGGCCGTAGCGACTTAACATTCGCGGAATTCGCAGTTACTACATATCCGCAAAAGTTTGTCTCCGCGAAAATGTCGACGTAGTGAAAAACGCGAAATATTGTATCTGCGAACATTTCTAGGAATACAGTATTTCATGGGCTTTGCAACAACAAATTATCCTCATTATATTATAACTTTTTACAAATTACAAATATTACACTGTAAGCCTGCCATATTTTAAGAAAAAGTTACAATATATGTTATAATGTATGAGATGAAAGTTGACATTGTTGTTAGCAACTGTTATAGTATATATATTTTATTACTTGTAAAAGATATATAATACTTGATAATGTTTATACATTAATTTTGTAATTGCATATGATATAGTTTACTCTGTGATTTATGCAGGATATCATTATGATTGAGTATTGATATTTTTGATGGTATTGTGTTAAGACACTGTTTATTAATGCCTTTAAAGCCTTAATTACTGGTGTGGTGGAGGAAGATTTCAGGTTAACTCTCTTTACTTTAGTTTATAGTTCAGGGACAAGAGGGCACTTAAGTGGAACTACTGACCCTCTGTTAGCTTACCAAATAACTTCCTCACATGCAGGGTATTTCAATTTCAAAATTAACCATTCACTGACAAAGGTCATAGATATGTAATGTAACATTCACAACCCCCATTTTCCCCCACTGAACAGTGAAGGACCAAAAGTTTGTTATTATGCAATAAAATCACTGTTGATGTTCTATACTAGTATTTAGACATGTGAGAAAACCATTAAATATGTGACGTAGTCATTAAAAAATTTGACACAATGAAAATAAATACGGAAATAAATCAGGCACAGTTAAGCTTGATATCAGGTATGGCAGCATTTATTTGTTGGTGTCCTGTTAGAATAGAAATATCCAAATCAGTTATCGCTTGATTCCTCACATCAGTGAGCGAGAAAGTCACTCTTTGGGATACACATGTATATTATTTCTTAAATAAAATAGTCTGTGATAGATATAATGTTGTGATATATAGATATTATGATATATAGACAATGTGATATATAGATATTATGATATATAGACAATGTGATATATAGATATTGTGATATATAGACAATGTGATATATAGATATTGTGATATATAGACAATGTGATATATAGATATTATGATATATAGACAATGTGATATATAGATATTATGATATATAGACAATGTGATATAAAGATATAGTGATATATAGACAATGTGATATATAGATATTGTGATGTATAGACAATGTGATATATAGATATTGTGTTAAATATATATTGTGATATAGATAATGTGATGTATAAATATTGTTATAGATACAACGTATATAGATATTTTTGTGAGATAAGTTGTAGGTATAGAGGTGTTGTAGTGAAAAAATTGATAAATAACACTATGCTGTGGGGCCTTGTTTATTTTACTGGTTTTAATGCCAATTTCAACACATTTTTGGTGTTATCTTGTTAGTCAGTCCACTTAACAGGGATTCCTATGATTTTATCTTTGTAAATTCACAATTTTAACTTCATGAATTCAGGTTTTCATCATACACAAATTCACCATTTCAACTTCATGATTTCAACGTAATGAATTCATGATTTCAACGTTATGAATTCACATTTTGAACTTCACAATTTCAACTTCATGAATTCACGATTTCAACTTCACAAATTCACGATTTCAACTTCATGAATTCAACTTCTTGAATTCATAAGTTCATGTTTTTAACTTCAGGAATTCAAGATTTTATCTTCAAGTTGAAACATATATTCATGTAGTTGAATTTGTGAAGTTGAAATCTTGAATTCATGAAGTTGAAATCATGAATTCGTGAAGTTAAAAGTTGTGAATTATTAAGTTGAAGAATTTAATTTAAGAACTTGTAATCATGAATTCTGTATGTTGAAATTGTGAATTCAGGAAGTTGAACTCAAAGATTCAAGAAGTTGAAATGTCAACATCTGTCTTTCGTAGATTCCTGTATTATTTACCGATTTCTATGTTTTCAGTTTTGTTAAAGAAAAGTGTAATTTGTTTATATACTGTATATCATGTTAAATTCATCACATATTTATCATATATTTTACTGCTGTGCATATTATTTTGATGTGAAGTCTGTTTTATATATACAAACGTAGCATTAAAACATGTAAATTGTTAGTGCACAATACAAAAATATTCTTCCATACTTTATACTGTTGTTTTGGGTATGTGATAAATATAATATTATATCTCTTTATCTTTGTTATTTAATTTATTGAACTTGTTGTATAAAATTGAATTATAAAATAATGCTACCTAGAGACTCATGTAATATACTGTAATTTAACGTGTTGAGTTAATTCTATAGTAATAAAATGAAACTAAATTCATTTTTTAGCTCGACTATTCGAAGAATATGAGAGCTATTGTAGTCGCCCCGGCGTCGGCGTCCGCGTCTGCGTCAGCGTCCGCGTCGGCGTCTGCGTTGGTTAAAGTTTTTTGTAAAGTCAAATATCTCAATTATTACTTGAGATATTCAATTGAAACTTACAATACTTATTTATAGTAACAAGGTACATCAGATAGACAAGTTTGATAACTCTGCCTACAATATTGACAGAATTATGCCCCTTTTTAACTTAGAAATTTTGGTTAAAGTTTTTTGTAAAGTCAAATATCTCAATTATTGCTCGAGATATTCAATTGAAACTTACAATACTTATTTATAGTAACAAGGTACATCAGATTGACAAGTTGGATAACTCTGCCTACAATATTGACAGAATTATGCCCCTTTTTAACTTAGAAATTTTGGTTAAAGTTTTTTGTAAAGTCAAATATCTCAATTATTCCTTGAGATATTCAATTGAAACTTACAATACTTATTTATAGTAACAAGGTACATCAGATTGACAAGTTTGATAACTCTGCCTACAATATTGACAGAATTTTGCCCCTTTGGAACTTAAAAAATTTTGGTTAAAGTTATTTTGTAAAGTCAAATATCTCAATTATTGCTTGAGATATTCATTTGAAAATTAAAATGCTTTTTTATAGTAACAATGTACATCAGTTTGCAAAATTACATAATTCTGCCTGCAATATTTGCAGAATTATTTGCCCCTTTGAAACTTAGAAATTTTGGTTAAAGGTTAAAGGTCTTCAAAGATATTTACTTGAAACTTTACACATGCACTTAGGGTCATAATTGGAGGGTCATAATTGTATGTCACTGACCAAGTTCCATAACTCTATCTTGCATTAAGGCTGATTCATATCCCCTTTTCTACTTAGTCTCTTGGTTAATGTTTACATGCAAGTTTTACATATCTCCATAACTATTAAAGATATTTATTTAAAACTTCACATATGCATTTAGGGTCATAATTGTAGGTCACTGACAAAGATCCATAATTCTATCTTGCATTTAGACTGATTTTTCTCCCCTTTTTCAACTTAGAAATTCATTTGTAAGCTGTTATCTCAATAACTACTGAAGGGTTTGTGCCTTTTTTGGGACAATTTTATGCATTCATAATAATAAAGCAGTGATTTACTTGATAAAACATCTTAATAACAAGCCTTTGTACCTTTTCTGTCAAATTTATGTATTCATAGGTAATTAGTATTATTATACTCAATAAAACACCCTTGTGACATTACCTTCCGAATAGTCAAGCCAATACTGTTTAATTAGACTCTCTCTAAGGCCTATAACAAGAATTTATAAAAAAAATTAGCCCTTTTGTAAACTTAAAAAATTTAACAATATCAAGGCTCTTTTACTATCAAGCACTTAGAATAGTCGAGCGTGCTGTCCTACAGACAGCTCTTGTTATTATACATATACTATTATACTTGTAATGTCTATAGGGTTATTTGATTTATTTTACTTGATTAATATTTATTGAACAAGTGTTATTATCTAGAACATGTTTAACTGTTATATAATTTGTTTTTTATGGTTATTGAATCTTTATCATTACATTAAACAAAGTATTTTGAAATATTTTAACCTTGAATAGACTGTTCAACATGTATTAATATACCTAAAAATAAAATGAAATATTTTTCCTCATTTTGTTGATTAGGTCATATTTTTTAAAAAAGTATCCGGCTTTAATTTAACCTATATCATTACATTAATCTAAGTATTTTGAAATGTTCCCACCTTTAATTGATTAACCATTACTCATAAATGCAGCTAATGATTAATTGTTATATTTTTCCTAACGATTGTTATAAAGATCCTTTCTAAAAATGTTCCACTAGAAAGTATGAAAAAAGAATAAAATAAAACTATATTTCATTCAAGGTTTGATATGGACATTTCCTGAGTGTCCTTGCACAAATACATCCTATGTGGGTAAGACATGGCCATACCCAGACTGTGATCACTTTTGTGACTTACACATTAGATTCAAATAGGAAAATTACTTTGAAAATTAGGGTCAATCGTTTCAAACATATTAAACTAAAATGAGCCGCGTCACGACAAAACCAACATAGTGCGTTTGCGACCAGAATGGATCCAGATCAGCCTGCGCATCCGCGCAGTCTGATCAGGATCCATGCTGTTTGCTTACCAACCCTATTACAAGAAGAGAAACTGATAGCGAACAGCACGGATCCTGATAGGACTGCGCAGGCTGATCTGGATCCATGCTGGTCGCAAACGCACTGTGATGGTTTTGTCGTGACGCGGCTCAAATGTATTTAAACAAATACAGTGCAACTGACCCATGATGTTTTATATTTGACATGTAGATCTTTTATTGTATAGACCAAGTTATATAAATCATGACCTTTTAAAATGACCTTGCTGTGGGATTTACTTTTGCTACACAAAGTCGTATAGAAAATTTTCTGAAAATTGTCTTCATTTTTGAAACTAATAATTTATGTATCTAGTAGACTTCTACAAGCTATGTAAATTATGGCCTTGGGGAAATACCGTAGGAAGAATTTTATGTTTATGTTCTCTAACCAGAGCTTAGATACTTGGTATTCAAACTTGATGCTGAGTAGGTCTCTCTGAAAGGTGTTTAAGGAAATATAAATCATGGCATTGTTTCTAGGTAAAGTCTTTGGTCTGTATACTGGTATATTACTTCGTTATGCTACATCTGTTGAATGGGACGCTCTTTTAGCATAAAACACACACATACACATATAAAATATACTCTGCCCTTATGAGGTCTTTCTTGTTTTATTTTATTTACTTAAGTTAGTGATAGGACAGCATAGTCTTTTTGTTTATCATGTACACTAGTTTATATGTAATTGTGATCTGCAGGTGCGTTGTGCATCGTTTTACATTTTTATTATTTATTTATAAATTCACATATATATGTGTTTTAGTTACACGGATTTTGTTTTGGGCATTGCTTTTTCACTTGTAGCTTATTTTAGTACGGTTAATAAAGAATTGTACATTTATATTTGAGTTCTGTGTCTAGCTATAGATCCATTCGACATCCTCGCCACTGTTAGTGATGGTCGATATTTCATGTGTTAAAACTATCCAGTAAACCTTTGGAGGTTGGTAGTTCTACCTTGGTGCCCGTTGCTGCCTGAAATAATGCACGGAAATCGAGATGCGCCTGAGGCCTTCCCCACCCTTAAAGCTGAAAGTCGCCATATGACATTTACACTTTCGGTGTGACATAAAATCTAACGAACAAACAAGCAAAGGAAATAATGGGTAACAGTAAATTGTCCTCGACATTGTTGAGTCATTATGTGGCTGAAATCTTAATGATGCTAAAATGATGAAGTATAGAAATAACCGAACTAAATAGTTTGAAGAAGGATCCAGCAGTAATTTTCTGCATGAAACTACCGTGTCGCACGACACTGTTCTTGGGAAGAAATAAAATTGAGAACAGAATTTTATTTGACAGGAAATGGTTAAAGCCACTTAATACTAATATTTGTACAGTTATCTGTAATTTAACCAAAATATATTTTGATTCGTGCATAATCTAGAAAAAAGATCCATTGAAACGTAATTCGCCGAAAATACTTTTGATGCATAACCAGAATATGATAAATCATCTTCCAAACAGATTTACTTTGTCATGAAATAAATTTTGTTTCTGCTTATACCAAAACAATTCTCCCATGTTAAAAGAAATAAGAAGAAAATTAGAAACTGTCAACATTTTTTCTGTTTTCATTCCATATAATGTGTTCTACATGGTTTCTATCCAAATAAGATTGAATTTTCGTCATTTTAAGGGTTACTAAAACGTTTTCTGAAAACTGCATATATTATAACAAACACAATTCTAATGGTTTAATTTCGATTCAAGTAGAATATTTGCTTTTGATTTTGTTCCCCTTTACAAGTATAATTCTATTTCAAGACCAATGTAGGACTAGAATCCACGATCTTTTCGTAGATCTACGTGACTGACATCTAAAGAACTAGATCACCGTACCCACACGTTAAAACAACTGCTGTTGCAGAAGGAATAAAACGTTAATCCGCATCATTCACTGAACTGTCTGACTGAGAACGTTTAAATATGTGTGACAATGATACAGGCGCTGATCGCGGTGTGCTTAGACTGTCCACAGCCGAGGAAGATCCCGGCACGTTTGAGTCGATAAATCCTACACTAGAATAACCATTTAGAAAATCTTGAAGCCTCTCATCTACTACAAACTTAACGTAATGTTCACCACAACTTTCGTTTTCCTTTCCAATCGATTTAAACTGACTGACACTTGATTCCATTTCTTTCTTCAGATTTTCTAGCGATGCGAAAAGTTTGCCAGCTTCTTGCTCCGTCGACGATATCTCAATTGAACATTTGAGCTCTAGAAGTGACTGCACAGCCTCATAGAAATTCTTTCTTTCATCGAGATGCATTTTGGTAACGTGCTCAACCTCTGTTCGTAGTAGTGAAAGTTGGTGTTTTGCAGAGGTAAAAACATTGTCAAGTCGTCTTTCAAAATGTTGAAGAGATTTCAAAACATGTGATTTAGTTTTCTTAAATGTTTCATCACTTTTACTCATTTCACGTGCCCTTGTCAGGTGACTTTCCAAATCTTTCTTCATGGATTCTATTTCCGGTTGTACTAAATGTTTTGCTTTGTCTGCAGAATCTACATTACAAGTGCGATGATCACGTGCCGCACATTCCCAACACATTAACTGCGAATGTGTGAAGCAATACGCATCACATGGTTTCCCGCCATGCCTTTTGCAAAGTTTTGGTAAAACGTCTGGACTTCTTGCGCACGTTTCGTGCATATTGAGAGTCTGCATCAGCGAACCTACCAGGGAATCGGTCGGTAAAGCTTTCACCCATGATTTTACATCGAAGTTGCCTTTGGATTTCACAATAGTCTTTTCTCTGCACACAGGACACGAAATTTCTACTTGTGGTTTGCTGGTTGTAATGTTCTGTGTTAAGTGATTTGTAAGACATTGTTGACAAAATATATGGTCACATGGTAATGTCTTTGGTTGTTGGTATTGGTCCAGACAGATGCTACAACTAAGGTACTCGTCCTTTAGGTTTGTTGCTAATCGTCTAGCCATGATAATCTGTAAAGATTATTATATTATCAATGCATGTTTTTTTAATTTATTAAATACATGCATGTATGTATGTATGAGAATATTCATAATTATGGTTATCCTTCAGGAAAAATGAAATTGTGCAGTAGCTTATTTCGAATCTGGTGCCAAGTTTCGTACATAATCTTTGTTAATCGACTATATTACACTAGTCTTTAGTTTAGCGCGGAGGAAGGTTGTCTAGTACTGGTGTAACTCTCCAGGAATGATGGTTAGGAAACTACCCACCTTTATGACTAAATACTGTTGGAAAAAGGCGTAAAATGAAACAAACAAACAAACACTAGTCTTTATGTATAGGGGTCATTGTGTTTTTTTTTGTTCTATGAAAGGTAATGATGTTGTGAAATAAAACATAGCAAAATATTGAATGGAATTTAACGACGCTCTTTCTAACATCACCATCATCATCACAATAATAATAATAATAATAATAATAATAATAATAATAATAATAATAATAATTATCAATATTAATGATAAGGGTAAAACACTGATTATGTCAACTTCCTGCATATACTTTTTAGAATACATATTATAAATAATAATGCTTATCGACCTAACAAATGCATCATTTGATCTTAAAAAGTGTTTTAGGCACGCGTGAGTTGAATAAATGGTGTTCTAATAATATATATAAATCCGGTAAATGAATGTAAATTATGATGCAACGACCGAGTGAGTCATCATTCGACAAAAATATATATAATTAACACAGCTTTCTGACATGACTATTAAAAAGTTGTACAGCAACAATTACAAAAACGTGTCAACCAAGCTAGGATACTCTAAATAAAACAATATTTCATTTTCTAATTTGCAAAAGCTATTGACGTAACTGATTTCCAAAAATATACGTAATAGAAAGAAGGCTATCTGATTTGTACAAGGAGGCGTAGCCCCCGAGTATTAATCAGATTGCCGAGTGTTTTGATGTTCTTTCTATTTTGTATCATAGTCAAACATAAAAACACGTTCCCTGTTGTCACAATTTAAAACCCCAGAAAAATCTAACCACTGAACGAGCATCTGAATTACGCTTTCCCTTTTCTCTGCCGTCACAATAAGTAAACCCCAGCAAAAATGAGCCAATCAATGGGCATGCTCTGGAGTGCGGGTAACTAATACCTGCACTCCAGTTAACGCATTGTGCATGTATATGCATACGATTTAACTAGGACACATTTTCAACAGAAAGGTCCCCAAACTATAATACAAAAAATTTTAACATTATACTTGTACATGATTATACTAGTATTTCAAAGTATTACCTTACCGGTTATGTATAGTCCTATTTAATTATTATGTGGTTTTCTTTTCTTTTTGTAACGCACACTACATGTATATAGTTTATATACCCGTTCAATAGTTTAAGATCTTTTTTCATGAATGCAAATCAATATTTGATATACGAAAGTCTAAATCTATTTGTGGTTTAGGTATATCTTGGTTTACAGAAAGAAATCCATTTGATAAACGAATATTTAAATGTGATCAATAATATATTATTGTAAAGCGTATTGATGAAACGATGATGTAATTTATAAAATGAATCCTTGATGTTTATCTAAAATACGAGATTAATTGACAATATAATCAATTAAGCAAACTTTGATTAATTTCTGCTCGTTTTATATAGACAGAATCAGTAGTTGACTATATTTGTACTTGTAAACCTTCAAATCGAGGCCCGGAAAGTCTATATAGTCTTCAAACTTTACCTTTGTTCAGCATCGCTTCATATGAACTGGTAAGGATCGGAGAAATTAGACACCCAGGAAGCGATCGACCAATTTTTGTCTAAATGGTCAGCGATCGTAAAAACATTTAGTTTGGATGAGAAACGAAAATGTTAGCCCAATCAGCTTAATCGAAAAATGGCAGTGGCAGTGGATCATAATGCATGCTAAACAAAAACAACAACAACAACAACTAAAATGTTGTGAGCACTGCGACCTGAACGTAAGTATTTAAAACGTGAATTTATAGCTAAAAGATTACTTCTCAAACAACTGACTATCATACAATGACAGGTCCAAACATTAATTTTGGGTCTAAAAGAAGCAAAAAACATTTGATTTGCATATCAATGGTAGATATCCTGGATGGTAAACTTGGTGAACCTGGCAAAGTCGTGTGATTGCATAAGATCAAACATTTTGTCACGAGTTTGACTCCTTTTTTCTTTTCCTTTTTTTCACAGTTTAGATAAAAAGAATATTTCTTACGGAATGCCGTTAGGGCCATCGCCTATGAATGTGTTGACCTAAAACGCGATAGTCGATAGTACGATGGTGAAAACGCGAAATCACGAAACTACGATGGTGAAAACGCGAAAGCACGATGACGAAAACGCGATAGTACGATGATGAAATCGCGACAGTACGATACTACGATGATGAAAACGCGATAAACTATCGTGTTTTCACCATCGTACTGTCGCGTTTTCACCATCGTAGTTTCGTGATTTCGCGTTTTCATCATCGTACTGTCGAGTATCGCGTTTCAGATCAAACCATTCAAACCAAACCGTTAGGGCCATCGCTTATGAATGTGTTGATCTGAAACGCGATAGTACGATGATGAAAACAAGACAGTACGATGGTGAAAACGCGATAGTGCGATGATAAAAACACGACAGTACGATGGTGAAAACGCGATAGTACGATGATGAAAACACGACAGTACGATGATGAAAAAGCGAAAGTACGATGGTGAAAATGCGATAGTACGATGGTGAAAACGCGATAGTACGATGATGAAAACACGACAGTACGATGATGAAAACGCGAAATCACGAAACTACGATGGTGAAAACGCGACAGTACGATGGTGAAAACACGATAGTTTATCGCGTTTTCATCATCGTAGTATCGTACTGTCGCGTTTTCATCATCGTACTTTCGCGTTTTTATCATCGTGCTTTCGCATTTTCACCATCGTAGTTTCGTGATTTCGCGTTTTCACCATCGTTCTATCGACTATCGCGTTTCAGATCAACACATTCATAGGCAATGGCCCTAACGGCATTCCGTAATGTCTTTCTGTCTTCGCATAATCTACGCTGAATTATCGTTGCTGATACGGGAATGCATTTTAACAACTACTTTAAACAAATCATTTAATAGAACATCACACAATAAAAAATAAAAATGAATTAAAAAGTAAAAAACTGGTATACTGAGTTTACCAGTTTGCTATGTACAATGAATTTGGTAATTGTTTATAATAAAATTAATAATAATAATAATTATTATAATAGATAAAAAATATGTAACTATTAAGTTAATCTAAGTGTAATTAAACTTTTAGGGTTGCTAAATACCAAAAATGATTGTTCTGAAAAACCTAGCATGTTATAGAATTTATACAATCATTTTAATAGATATGAAGTACGTGTATGTAAGACAAACATAAATTAATATTTGCATTATTCTACGTTCTTACGAATAACTTGTTATTATGACCTTCTCCTGTAAAGTCATAATTATATTGTGATAATGTTTTTGTATGTTAACATATGCACTGTTCGTTATCTTGTAAATATGCTGTAACTATGTCATCATGGGCTTATAAGCCTTATTTGATTGAAAATAAAATTCTGTCTGTATTAAATTTATATTTAAATTGCATTTTCTCATAAAACAACTATTACTTATAACTAAATACAGTTTATCCTCTATTTTAATTTGTGATAATGTGTTGGTTTTTCAATTTGGACTGTTTATTATATATACTTTCTATGTATATGTATAATGATTATGTACTTATTGTACAAGTTTTGACTTAACTGTTTGTTCTTGTATTGCTCTTGTTCTAACAAGTTATCTTATACATGTACATTTAAACAATTTAATGAAAAAAATATACAAAAAGGCACACTCAAAAAATCACCACAAAAATCAACATAAAAGACAAAACACAAAAACAAGCAAACAGAAAAGTCACGTTGTAAAATGTTTTAATACATTACCGTTCGTAACAACTATTTAATGATATCACTGGAAAACAGGAAGATTCTTTCATGTTATGTATTAAGTTTCACTGCGTCAATGGACCCGCATGCATTAGGTACGATAAAATAGTTGTAAATGTAAACTGAGATTTTATCAAAAAACACTTTATTATGGATCTTCAGGAATTTATATCTTACACTTCCCTGTATATATGTGCTTTACTAAATGACGCATTTTCTTCTGTTCTGTAAAGAAATAAACTCGTTTTGCAAACCACGTAAATTATAATGTATGGAAGGCCATGACTGTCTTAGACTGTCCTTTTTTCAATTAGTTTAAGTTTGTAATCAGTTCGATAATATATTAACAAGAATTTGTAACATAGTTACCAACGTTCCTCGCCTCAGGGAAGTTTTATATGAAGCATAAAAGTTTGTTATTTCAAATAATTGAGATATGGATCTCAGGACTTTCAGTCCAAATTTATGATCAATGCTAGATCTGCAAATGCAACAATAAATTTATTAAAGAAATAAAATGAAACAGACTATGTTAATCTTTGACATCCAAGTGTGACATTGACCTTGGAGGTAGGTGACCGGTTGTTGCGCATGACACATCGTCTCATTATTGTGAACAATTGTATTTACAAAATCCCTTCAAAGATAAGAAAGTGACCGGACCGGACACGACATATAGACAATGTTGACCTTTAATGAGCAAGTGCGACATTGACCCTGGAGGCAGGGGTCTGATTGTTGCGCATGACACATCGTCTTATTATAACAAACAATTGTGCCAAGTTTTTCAAATTCCTTTGATAAATGACAAAGTTATGGACCGGACACGAAAGTGTGACGGACATACGGATGGACGGACGGACAGACGGACGGAGCCTATTTCTATATCCCCGGGGATAATTAAAAACAACTTAATATGAAACTAGAAACCAGCCAGTATATCAAACCACCGCGTATCAAATAATGTCAAAACGATGGTTACTATATGACTGAAATACTGTTGGGAAAAGGCGTAAAATGAAACAAACAAACAAACAAAGTCAAAATGAACTTATATACTAATTTTCCGTTTTGTACACTGATGACATAGATCCATAAATTCACTGAACTAATATATTGATAATTCGGTTTCATATATTAAAGACATCTGATTACATTCATGACATTTTGGGATCATATATATAAGAATTTGTATCATGTAATATAAGAATGAATTTATATACTGTTTTTCTCTTTCTTTTTTCCGTTCCATACACTGATGGCATTGTTTCATAGTAACATAATTATATAAACATATCTTATATAATAAAAGGTAAAAATCACGTTTACAAATGTATATATCACATATCATAGATAAAAAAGGTAAATATTACATGTAAACAAAAGGTAATTACTAGCATATCAGATATGATCACACTTAAGAAATGTTGTAAGTACTCTGATTTTAAATGCATACATCTCCTGAATTAAAATTTGAAATTATATGGTATTTTGTACACAAAGTCAAATCACAAATGCCTTTATTGTTGTGTTGTTTAAATAATAATGTATGGGGTGTTTTGCATGGTCGCTTGAAACATTTTTTACACGTGCAATAAATTAAGGCATTTCGCACGATATCTTTATTACGTTGTTTATATGACACACCCGTGCCGATTCTGTGACTCCGTAAAAATGGTATTGAACGACGGTGCATATTTTTTACGTGACGTCATTTCCGATTTACAAACAGTGTTAAAGGCGCACTATGTGCGCCAATGAAAAATGATTCTTTTGCACTCTAAACAGTCTTTATTTTGGGTATGTGATAAACAGAATATCATATTCGTGTAGAACTTTCATTATTGAATGTATAAAATAATATTTTGCTCGCTAAAGGCTCGCATAATGTAATCTTATTTCAAGTTGTTCAATAAATTCATTATTGAATCTACCTACACTCATTTAATATCCTCTATATGTGTTGTTTGACGTGTGGGAATACCTGTATGTCTCTATAACTAAAAGTTTGGGCTAAAAGTCGGATGGAAAGTGCGCACAGAATTCCGTGCCGTTTGTTACATACATGACCTCCTAGCGCAAGGATTATAAATATATACGAGAGATTGATCGAAATGCCGATCCGGAACAAAGGTCACGACCCAAACACAAGCCTTGGACGTTTATTCTGCAACTGAAACATATAAAGATGCTTCAGTCTTGCAGAAGTTCAAATGTACTTAAGTTATTTCTTGCATGTAGGATTACTTAGGAGCTGATGTTAATCAGATTGCAAGCTTCCCCTGACGTGGTCGGGCGTCGAGGTAAATGCAAATTTCAATTATTACCCTTAACTCAGAATTTGTCGTTATTGTTATGGAGATTAAATGTGTAGGCCCTATGGATCACATGCAAGTAAAGTGTACATATCACGTGTTATCAAAAGTTGCACAGATCCGTTTATTTTGGTAAGAAGCTTTTGGTCATCTTGTTGTTTTTGGTAAAGTAAGATTTGGTAGATAACAACTGTTATAAGGTCAACAGAAAGCGGACCATGGTAGAATACAGACCAAGCGTCCATAATTCACTTTTGAATGATAACTGTAGATAAATAAATGGATTTGCATGATTAATGAAATATTTCTAAAGATGATTCGGATGTATTTTGGACATAATTATTTTCAACACCATGTAAGGTTGTAGAACACAAAATAATGAAAATGCATTTGTAGTTATTTTCATCTAGCAAAGCTAGATGTTTTGTTGCAAAATTATTGTTCTCATGAAATCACGTGTTAAAATATATGATACAACTAAAGTCGTCTGCAGAACTATTTTCGATAAAAGAAAATACATTTAGGGGTGTTCAATCATTACAGGACTGACAAGGTAACTTTTCGGCTACGAATAAATACCACAGGCATACCGTGCCAGACATAGGTGTTTGGCGCGTTGATTGGTCACTACCCCCGGGCCAAACCCCCTCCCCCTCACCCACACTTCAACCCTCCTACCTCTCAAAACCATGTAAACTGTAGTATTTTTCATTTTCAACATGTTTTAATATTTGGTACATGCTTTTAATTCAATTACCTTCATCTCCCACAAAAAATAAAAAAATAATATAATATAATTTATATATTTAGTAAAGGTATGCAACTCGCCGCTCATTTTTCAGCACTCATCTTAATCTTAATTATAACTCAAACATTTTTTCACCAATTTTCAATATCTTGGTAATAAATGGTAGGAAATTGATTACTCTTAAGGGAACTAAAGCTGCCATTACAATCATTTCAAGTTTTAAGAAGATATGTAATCTCGAAGACACCGCAAGTGTAACTCGACAGAGACCTGACCGCTGGGTTTTTGTCAAAATTACCCGACTAAACGGCAGTTTATTCGAAATGAATGGATATTTTTTTGTATTGCGCATATAAATATGATCAAATTATATTATTATTTGTAATTAATGTTCAATCAAAACGTCATATAAAACTATAACTAACCGTTTTCCAATATCTCAAATTCCAAATCTAAAGCAAGTAATTGTTCTGCAGAGTGCTCTCCTCTTTATTTTTTTTGTACGGAGTATTTTCATTGGTCTAAGGTTTTCACACGACCAATGAAAATACTCCATACTAATGCATCCGTGTATACATGTGTACTTTCATTTTGGATGGAGAATTTAACAAATCTGAAAAACGGTTCGTAGGAGGTAGGAGGGTTGTAGAGTGGGTGAGGGGGTGGGGGTTGGCCCGGGGGTAGTGACCGATCAACGCGCCGAACACCTATGGTGCCAGATAGATACTTAATTTATTTCATAATACCGGTATCGTCAACTTAAATTGATATGAAAATAAAAATAGATCTATACTGCAGTATGATATTAAAATAATTACATACATGTTTAAATTACTACTATGACGTCATTCATTTGTTCTGACCGTACTGTATTTTTTAATACAGTACAGGTAGGTGTCCGTAAGTCCAATAAATTTAACCAATTATTATTCCAAGCCTACTGGTTTTTGATTTTCAAGCTCTTCACATCATATCCTTACTGTAAAATGCTTATATAAAGAAACGATTCCAGACTCCTGTAGTATGACAAACATCAATTCAAAAATAAGAAAATATCATATTGTTGCGTTAATATCCAAAATGTTACATCTGTGATAGTAGTAGTAAAGTAAAAATATCATTTTAACACTAAATGGTCAGTATAAATCTTTCTTAAAAGTCATAGATTGTTTCAGTCAATCACTTAAAATATCCGAGATTCAACACAAATTTGAAAACATTTCATTTTTATTATTTCTTGTAAAAATCCTAAATGTAAATTGATGTTTACTGTATGTGTGTAAGTCCAACATTTTGTGTAACTGACCAGTATATTTTGTGTATATCATTGTCTTCATGTACATAATTGGTCATATTTCAAAACACGAAAATTTCATGCTACGGACATTTTGTTATTCAAGAGGCTACCTAAAGGGGTTTGCAAGTAAGAAAAAGATAATTGCTAAACATTAATATTGTACATTTCTAGCACAAAAATACATTATTTCTAATTTTTCGATAGATAATATGATATTTGATAGCAAAAGTAGTAATTTAAGTAAGATATATAAGCCTCAAACTGACCAATAAGTGAAATATTGATTTCCCTTCGGCGCTACGCGCCTCATGCAATTCAATATTTTACATATTGGACAGTTTTCGGCTTATATCTACTACTTTATGATTATTGAATGCACCATATGTCTGAATTGAAATATAACCAGAACTGTTCGTAGCCATTTCTGCGTAAAGATGCAGTTTTTGGTATGTTTCCTTATTGGATGTCAGGCGCTAACAATTTGTCGTTAATTGTATTTAAAAAAAAAAACTTTTTCTTAAGCTTAGGTTGCATTTTACTTTCATTTAAGATCATTTTTTGTTTGAAAAAGAACATTATTCTCGTGTAGAAATATACAATACCCTAATTTACTCTATACGGGAAACGCAATTTGCTATATTTTATAGGTGTGTTTATAGGAACAAAGTAACGCAAAAGATCAATGTTTTAAAGTTCACAAAATACATTCTAAATAATAAATTGTGAAAAGAAGATCATGTTGATTCTCACTGGAACAACAAAAATGTCTGTCACAAGAAGTTCAAAATGTGAGCGCAAAAAAAAGAAGTTGAAAACATTGAGATTTTGACAACGGTTTAAACATAATCCATGTCGCTATTGAACGGTACGAGTTTAAACTGAATAATCCTTTACAGTTCAAAGGTCATTACAAATGTGAAAAGAGATATTAAGCGCTTTTATAATACTCCTCTCTTCGAAGTCATTGTGCGTGAAGTAGGTAGGCTTAATCTTCCCATTTTCTATCCGTACTTTACTACAGCGAAACGGGAAAAATCACGTTGCGGTTTTTTTGTAGAGGTGAAAAATGGGAGAATTATTACGCTTGTGTCGTGTTTCTTTGTTCTTAACAGTACTTTGTGCTGCTGATATAAGTGAAGGGAACTCTGGTTTAAATACAAATCCATATCATGAAGTGCTGGAATTCTATGATTTACATTCGGAACAGTCATTTACACAGTCATATTTTGGAAAAGCTTGTGCATGACTTTGTTGACAGGATACCATGCTTAGAGACACACAAAGACAATGGCAATCGGAGTTGTTCTGATAATATCGTAAGTTATATGACAATATACTGTATTTTTTTTCTAATAATCAATATGTATATACATATTTTTTTTAAAATATTTATACCATTACTTTTATTACTGACTAAAATTTATACGAACTGAAAACTTTTTTCAATTGAATGTATTAATTTTTATATCGTACCTCGTACCGACTGTACTAAATATGCCCTAAATTCACCTCTATTAATATCTTAAACCAACAGGCTATAATCTGTGACAAAAATAATAACAATGGTTTTGTCTTTAGGTTGGTTGTGCATTTAAAATAGTCATGCAAGAAATACCAACTGAATGCAATACCCATATTAAACAACTTATTGCCTTCATAATATAGCGATTTGAAATAGAATTTTTAATACTGAAATATACAGTATCTCGTATTAATTAATAATACACTATCAAAAACTAAACTTGCTGCACAAGCTAGGAAATCTATTTATGCTATTAAATCATATCAAAGAAATTTTGGAAAGTTTTTACACTCTGATTATTTTAAATTATTTGACTCTATGGTAAAACCTATACTTACCTATGGTGCCGAAATTTATGGAAGTGAAATCTCCGAAATTCTTGAACAAGTTCAAATACAATATTGTAAAGATTTTCTAGGTGTAAATTATTCTGTTAATGATAATGTTGCATTGGGAGTATGTGGAAGGATGCCTTTATGTATTGATCATCATGTAAAAATTATCAAATATTGTGTAAACTTCTTTGTATGCCAGAACACAGATATTCCCTAGAAATTGTTTATTTGATGTTAACTCGACAAGATAATGTTGGAAAGAAAAAATTGGGCTACTTCAGTAAAAAACTTATTTGTATACTTATGGGTTTGGCTTTGTATGGCTAAGTCAAGAAATTGGGGATATCAATCTATTTATTTGTCAATTTAAAACAAAGAATTATTGATTGTAAGACACAAAATTGGATGGAAGAAATCAGAATTCACCCCGATGTGACACCTATAAATTTTTCAAATCTATGTTAAATCCTGAAAAGTATTTATTATTGATATGCCATTTGATGTAAAAA